>NW_027184085.1:54961108-55271108 GCF_041296385.1 Aphelocoma coerulescens
TGTCCATTACTCCAAGCAAGAAGCAGATGGATTGTTGAGGAATAAACAACAGGAGTTCCCAATTGCACAGGTGCAGCAGATAAATGCCTGAGGGGAGCGAGTGAAACCCACCTAAAAGGTAAGGGCTGGGTTTAGCTTCCTTTGTCATGCCTGCTCTTTCCACAGCTGTATACCCAGCAGGAAATCAAAGCTGAGGCTGGAGACAAGGTGAACAATTCACGATTAGGTACGCCTTCCACCTCCTCTCTTGTGAAACTGGTATAAAATGGAGATTACTGTTGCAAGGGTTGATTCCCATTAACCACACAGCTTGCCACAGAATGTAAGAAATGACTTGCCATGTTTGTTTTGGAAACAAAATAAACTTAATTCACTGAGGCAGAACCTGGTAAAGGAGTAAGTAGAAGAGCCTGGAAGTTATGGAAATGCTTTTTATCTAGTATACTGAACAGGCCTCTGCAAAGGGTAAGGCAGAATTACTTGCAATGTGGTGACCCTCAAGGTGAAGAAATAACATATTGTAAGGCAGAAATACACTGGCTTCCACTGTAACTTTGCATCTAAGAGTTAGGCCTGTGCTGACCCGTTAAAGCAAATTGAATAGTTCTGCTTCCACTTGCACATTGCCCTCAACACAGTATTCGAGTAGGAGACCTGAAATAGTCATCCAGTCTGTTTGGGATATAGAGGAGAAGTTAGTTCACATGGAGCCCTGTAAGACTAACTGCTGCTTGGGACTTCTGAGTTATGAACATTTCCTGACTGCCACAAACCCACTGCCAATGTCATAGTTGAGACTATCCAAGTCAAAACTGTCCAGGAGGAGAAAGGATAATCTTTGGTGAAGACAATTCCCAAAATCCTCTAAAGGGCTGCAGCAAGAATTTCATCTGCCCTGTGTGCTTGTAATTATAGCTCTCTGGTCACTGAAGGCAGCCACCACAATGCACATAGACAATGACTCCTTAATTAAAATCACCATGCATCTCAAACAACAAATAAAAGGATGGCACTGCTCCCAGAACAACAGCCCTTACTGAAAACTGATGAACATGGGAAGGAATTTCTTTTTTAAAAATTCCATTATTAGCAATTTTGAAAGGGGACATAATGGAAAAATGTCTCATTGAGATGATGAAGTAAAAATATCTGGGAAGAAAACACAGTTCCTCTGGTAGCCCATGGAGAAATCCCCACTTGGACGGAGCAGGAATACCCACTTCCATGCAACCCAGATCTTACATGCAAATCTTCCTTTCACTGAGTGCTACTGGGTCAGTGGAAGCAGCTTCAGGTCTAACACAATCGATGTGCATTTTTGACTGGGCCACCACCATAATGAGTCCCTGAAGTATGAAATGTTTCAGTCAATTTCCCTTCTTTCCTCCCATTCCTGAAGTGAACATGGACTGACACCCACAGATGTGGCTTCCCTTCAGTTGCTGACAGAAAAAAAGCCACACATTCCTATGCATTTACAATTTGATCTCAGGCTCTTTAATGGCTGCTGAGAGGTGACCAGGGTCATTGGGGTCTGAGTACCTTTTCTGTGAGATGCGACAATGAAGCAAACAGTTACCATAAAAATGTCAGATTCCCACCCCCTATTAATTCCACATCAGCATGTCTTCCAGAACTTTAAAGTTTTTACACTAACCCTGAAAATGGGAAATGGGTAAGAGCTCAGGGTCACCTGAGTCCAGGAGCAACGTTCTTTGCAACATCAATTATTTCTGGAAAGAGCTCAAAAAGCTGTATAGAGCCTGTTAGTATAAATCATGAAATAGAATGATTTATCCATTATTCTGGATAATCCTTAAAGGAGTCATAAATGACAGGCAACCACACTTCATTACCTACTGCCTACTACAGCTAACCTCCAAGATGATGTGTATAGCTTGCCAGGACTGACCTTCTATTAACGCCTGAGCTAGATGAAAAATTCTGTATTCGTCTAGCAAATTGCCTTTCTTCCTAAAAATAAGGTGAATTTTCTAGATAATGTCACATAGAAGAAATTCTGAAACTTCTATTTTCTTTAGACAACCAGCAAAATTTTGAAATAAGCTGCTTTTTAATCAAGTACCTCTTCTCTGTATTTTTCTTAAAAATATATTTTGGATAAGGAATGTTAAGCAGACTTTACATTTTCATTCACAAAAGTATACAATAAGGAGTTTTCTTGAGCCTGAGTAGACTATTTGTAGAAAATCAGTTCATTATCTTTCCCTACTCTCATATTGCTGCTAACTGGCTTTGGTTTAAATCCATGCCATTCAATGTCTATCTTTCCACTGTCTGCTGCTGAAAAGGAGAAAGACAGGACTTGGTCTGTGGCTATAATTTAATCACATTTCCACAGCTTCAAATAAAATTCTCTTGTTTACCCTTATACCCCATACACTCCTTAAATACCTCTTTATGCTGCCAATGAGGCTGTTGTAAAGCCTTATTGTAAAGGTGGAAACACTTCTGATCACAGCTGAATGTGCAGAGAAACACCCATACAAGGTTTATCTCGAAATGAAAAATAAATCACAAAGATTTTAAGGCATCCAAGCTGAAGCTCTGATGGCTTATGCTGGGTTTCCCTTAAGCAAATGTCTGGTTAGGATCTCTATGCATTATTTTTCACTTGGTGAGAGATTAGAATTACCAAGACTGGGATTTCAGCAAAATTTGTTTTCCCTTTTTATACATTTTAATTGCACATATGACAGACATGTTCACCTCAAGAAACTTAAAACTTCTGCAGGACACAGCACACTAAGTGGGAAGAGGAAATTGGATTTTCTGAGGTGGAAAGGGAACAAACTGATTTGGATGGTCAGCACAGAGCAATGGCCAGGATCCACAGGGACAACCAGTGCTAATTCTGGTACTTGAACCATATCCAGCTTTTTGCTTGTTATTTTCAAAGCACTGGTAGAAAAGACCCAAATGAAGGAATTAATACCTAGAGTTGGGCTTTGTGTTTTAATCCTTACATTCTGGCTGGATTAGCAAATTGTTTCAGAGTCTCAGTGCCCCACACCAAAATGTTCGTACTGAGGCTTCCTCCCTTTGCCTGTCTGCGTGGCAGCTTGCCTGCTGATCCCAAGGCTTTCGGCACTGACCTGCATGGCATCCCATCTTGCTCATTTTGCAAGGCTGTGCTTGGCAGTTGTACTGTGCAGGGCTCCTCTGCTGCTGAAAAGCACTTCTTGTCATTTGTGGGATGAAACTACTGGCTCAAACCCTTTTTCTTTAAGCTTTTGAGCTAAGGATACTTACATTGTCTGATGCTCAGGGATCTGCTAACACATGTGGCAGTTGCTGGTGTGTTTGAGTTTTAACTTCTACATTCAGGAACGTAATTCTACATTCATGCCTGGTTTTATAGAGAAAAGAAAGAGGGAGAGAACCTTCCCTACAAGCATAGTGTGATGCAATCCGAAGTCTGAGACTTGCCACCTTCTATCTGCCAGTACCCTTCCAAACTAATGAGACAATACACCAGTTCACAAACTGCCATTCTGGCTAAGTGTTCCTTCCTTCCTGAAGAGGCTGTAGAGGGCTGGGTTCCTCTTACTTTTTGATTAGCTCTGGAGATCTTACCCATTTGCACCTTTTGAAGACCCATACAGGTCTGGGAGGGCATGAGTGCCCCTCTTCAGTTAGGGGGTAACTCCCTGCTGAGTCACAGAGACCGATGGGGCTGCTGGACATGCCATTTCTGCCTCCTCTCCAGTTAATCACAGGAATCACATTACTCAAACATAAGAACACAGAGGGATCATTGACCATAAATGAAGACCTTTATCATGACTGGGAGAGTAGATACATCTGTGTGCTTGGTAAAAAAGCATGTTGTGGTCCAGGTATGTTAAAAATCCTACCCAGCCTCGGCCTTGGCATCTAGCCTTTGTAACACATAAAAGAACTGGCTTCATCTCCAGCCAGCTTTCTTCTGGAAAGCTTATTTAATTTGACAGGTGTAAGATCACATGCCCCAACACTGAACCTTAGCAGTATGTGGGAGGAATTACTGCTATGAGATTTCTTTAGGACAGGCATCCCAATGCTTTCCATGTGAATAGAACAGCTGGGACACTACACTACTTAATGCCTACCAAATTCATCTGCTGGCCTTCTCTCTTCACCATCAAAGGCAAAGACCACCCTGATCCTGGCAACACAAAGAGACCCCCAATGCAGCTTCTCATCACCCTCTGGCCACATCAAGTAAGAAGGGACCGGTAAGCACATGAAACCTGTGACATGCCTGATTGCTCTCCAGGAATGGATTAGCTGCAGATCTTGAAGACAGGGTGCTCAAGGCTGCAGGCCATAGGCAGGATGCAGAGGAGGACACAGAATCAGTCTGCTGCACTGATGGGGACACCCTGGGCAGAGCAACAGAAAAACAGAGTCTGGATCTCACTGCCTTAATGCTTGGCTCCAGAACTCAAACTGATGTAGAGAGGGAAAATTTTTGCTGTGCCACCAAAGGTTTGTCCCCTTCAGAAAACTGCCTGCATTTTTCTGTGATTTGCATCCCTGCTGTGAAGTGTATCTGGGAATTCACAGCTTCAAGGTCACCTCAGTGACCCATATGCCTGCTGTGTGGTTTGTGCAGGTTTGTCTGCCCAGGTGCTCAGGTTTTGGCAAGATCTGAAACAGCAAAGCCTGTATACTTTAGAGAAATTTCACACTTAGCTGACACACACACCTGACAGATTTATAAAATTCTGAACCATTTTAACAGCTTATTAAACAGCAGAGTACCAAAAAGCCAAACCATGCAGGCAACAAAAGAAGCTTTGGGATTGTGGGTTAATTCCTGCCTCTTCCTGCTTGCCTCCTCCAGTCGGAGTAATGTGGCCTCTTCTATTGAATGACAACAAGTTGTCATGCATGTCCTGTTTAACTTCTCCTGTGCAACTCCTCTGTCTTTGGGTGTTCTGAAGACCCCTGTGCAAAGGAAGCCTTACTATTCTAGAACATCAGATTTTGAAACCATTTCTTCTTCCAGGGAGTATTTCTATCAGTTTTGCTCTTCTGTTAACTTGAAAATGCATCTTTTGAAAATGCAGCAATACCTTCTATGAAGCTGGAGGAGGGAGAGGATGCAACTGCAGACATATCCCTTCTCAAAAGTATTATTCCTTCTTCCTTCTACTGTTACTCCATCCTGACATAGTAGGATGCATAATATTGCACACATGAACATCCTTAAGGAAGGTCACATCCTTCTCTGAGACTGCCTCAGAAGGCTTAGCACTCTTCCTTAAAGCTTTATCTTTTTAAGACGAGTAGCTCAGTCACCTCCAGGGATTCAGACAACATGAAGTCAGTGAATAGTAATCATCTACTGCAGTCTTCAACATGATGCTCTGCACATCTCTACAGAAGTCCCTGCTGAATGATCTTTTTTAATTCAGGTGTGTGCAAAATGTGTGTTTCTCTTTACTCAGCAACTGGATTAAGGTGAAAAATACAGCAATTTGCAATATTTCATATGGTTTGTAAACTCTGATTTCCTGCAGGAGCTTGTAGAAAATGTGAAGGTCTCAATTCCTAAGCTGGCTGCACTCCTGAAACCATGACAAAAGCCATGACAGCTTACAGCAGAGCAGCAGGTTCCAAGGAGTGTACACCACTGCCTTGGCCTGTAGACTCTTTTCCACCTGGAAGACATCCACAATCAAGATCTCTGACCTTTTAAATGGAAAGACCTTAAGAAACATGCTCAAAAGGCAAAAGATGCTTAAGTACATTGGCCAAAAGTGATGCAATTGCACCACTTAAATTGAAGCACCTGCCTCTCATGCCACAGTGTAAAGTTACTTTTTCAGAATTCGACACTGTATTTGTTCCATACTTGTGCTAGACTAAATAAAAAACCATTATCTATACTCTGTGCATGGTAATAAATCTGGAATTAAAAAGCTTCTTTGCTCTATAAACTACAATTAATGGATTCTGCCCTCGCTGGGCAGACTGCTCCATGGTTTCTGAGGTGATGCTGCCTTTGCCTTAGCAGAACTAACTCTGCCAGGTTATGAGCAGAGAGATACAACTTCTGGACATGTTACTGACAAAGGTGGTAAGAGATACTGTATTGCATTGATACAGTGATTAGAGTGGGTTTTTTTACCTAGAAGTAAAGGAAAAAGGAGAGAGGTAGAGGGACAACAGCTCCCCAACTAGCTAGTGAAGGAATTTTCCAGAGTAAGGTGAAAACCAAACCTCCTATTTTTATTTGTTTCAAACCAGGCTAAAATTAGCTTTTCTTCACTTTTTAAAGAAAACTGCTGGCCCCCCCTTCAACTAGGTATGTCTTCCACACAAATCTCTTTTCAGCTTGATGGCTGTGCTGCTACCTAAAAAACTGGACCGCTGCAGAGCCCAAATGGGATACAATTGCAGGCTTGGTATGATGCCTTACACAGCTGAATCACTTGGCTTTGCAGGGACCTCCAGAAGAGCATGTAAAGCCAACACCCAAGGTCCATGAGGAAAAGATATACCCAAGATTTTTCCAGGAATGGCAGGAGAGTCTAGGAGGAGTGCTGGGAATATATTTACCGGTACAGAAGAGTGGTTGAAAAATCCCTCTCCCTGTGCAATTAGCACTTGTGTGATATGTAATCAGTCGGCCTTCAGAATGAGGGAGTTCATGGGAACCTTTTCATCGTCTGAATGTTAGAGGACCAGTCATCCTGCACAGACAGTAGATGTTGACTTCTATACAAAATCCAGTTCCCACAGTTCAAGTCAGCACCACTTTCGGCTGCAAGTCCCCACACAGGAGTGGACCAAATAGTTCAAATGAGGAGAGGGCTTAGAAGCCTCATTAAAGTCTGGTTAGAAAGGTATTTTAGTTTTTGCTCAGAGTTTGGCAAACCAGGATTGGGCTCCAGAAAGTGTATAGAATATTAAAATATTCACTTTCTGCAAGATCATTTAAGAAGAAAAGTATCTCCATCCTCGACCACTTCTGATGATCACGGCAGTTTGTTTGGTGGTCTCTCTCAATCTCTCAGTCCATGGCAGAGACAACACAACCCACTGTATCTTGATTGGGCTTCCAACTGGTCTGCCACCAGAGACAGGCAACTTCATTTAGATCTCAAGCTCTTTGTGGCAGACACAATCTCTCTGTTCCATAATTGCACAAAATCTATTAGAAAGAGGTACTAATTCCCGCCTGGGATTGTTATGTTATGACAGAAACAGTCTCACAGCCAGAACTAAGCACTGTGTGCAGTAATTCTGTGCAAACTATATGGATTCCCAAGTACTGAGGCTGGATGGATCAAAACCTTGCATTTTGTGAATTTTTGTGTCTCAGATCCTCTGACAGGTATCTTGCAGAGATCTAGTGTCATGTTCCTCTGGGAAGGAACAAACGGAACTTACCAGAACTTTGCCTCCCATCACACTTCGTTATGTGAGTAGAAGCACAGTGGAAGCTCAAGGAACAGCACACAGTGTTTGTCATTAAGCCCTAACTGTATTCAGCAGTGTTACAGATGAACACGCAAATTCAGGATGCTTTCTAACAGTCAGGCAAAAAGTTTCTTGGGGCAGTGGCTCATAAAAGCAGGGAGAAATTATTTTCCACAAAGAGCTACTCAGGATTTATAACTTATTCAAATGGTTCAAGCTTTCTTTTTTTTTTTCTGTTGAAAGACATAAGTTTGACACACTACCAAGCTCTCACTATAACTGCTAAAGAAAACTTTGAGAATATTGTCTCTGGGATTTTCAAATGGCTTCACCCATTATCTTTAATGTGAACAGAATGAGGTCACTTTTTGCACATTTACAGTGCATGCTCTTCCAGTACAGCAGAATAAACTTTATAGACTACATCACTGATCTGGCAAGCATCTCCTGTACCACTGAAATCACTTGCAATCCACTTTTGACAAGGGTCAGCTTGCCTGCAAAATCACTGCTCTGCACAGCCCCTAGAAATAACAGATTTTTCCCCTCAGAAAACTAAAATGTTGAAGATGACAAGCTGCAAGACTGGATACATACCACAAAGAAAACAGGGTACAACACTAAGGTCAGCAAGCTGAGTTTTGCTTGACATAGCATGCACAGTGCCACTACAATTAGATCACAGCAAGCCAGCTAGTAGTGACACTACTCCCATCCCTGAAATGCTGGGTGTTTCCTAGGTACCTCTCCAGTCAAGCAAGGATGAATTGACAGAAGTGCTCAGCCTGTAGACAGTTCACAGTGAATCCACTGCTGAGCAGGTTGCTCTGTGAAGTGAATGATGTAGCCTGAAGGGGAGGTGCTACTGATCAGTACAAGCCACTCTACCTGTGCTCTCTACAGTCCCCTGAAATCAAATATACAAAACTGACTGTTGCCTAGCAGGGATGGGGAGACCTGTGTCCCCTTTCTGTTAGCAGATAGCCTACAACAGCTTGAAAGATGGACCCCTGAAGGTCAGGATGCCATCCAGAGGGACCTGGACAAGTTTGAGAAGTGGGCCCATGGGAATCTCATGAGGTTAAACAAGACCAGGTGCAAGGTGCTGCACCTGGGTCAGGACACTCCCAGTATCAGCACAGGCTGGGGATGAACAGATGGAGAGCAGCCCTGTGAGAAGGACTTGGGGGTGCTGGTGGGTGAGAGGCTGGACATGACCCAGCCATGAGCACTCCCAGCCCAGAAAGCCAAACGTGTCCTGGGCTGCATCCAAGGCAGTGTGGGCAGCAGGGGAGGGAGGGGATTCTGCCCCTCTGCTCTGCTCTGGGGAGACCCCACCTGGAACACTGCATCCAGCTCTGGGGTCCCAGCACAGAAGGACATGGACCTGCTGGTGTGAGTCCAGAGGAGGCCACCAAGATGTTTAGAGGGATGGAGCATCTCTCCTATAAGAAAAGGCTGAGGGAATTGGAATTGTTCAGCCTGGAAAAGAGGAGGCTGCAAGGTGGCCTAACTGCAACCTTCTAGAACCTGAAGGGACCCTACAAGAAACATAGAGAGGGACTTTCGACAAGAACCTGTAGACAGAACAAGGGGGAATGGCTTAAAACTGAAAGAGAGTAGCTTTAGATTAGATATTAGGAAGAAATTCTTTACTGTGAGAGGTTGCCTAGAAGTTCTGGAAGTCCTGTCCCTGGGAGTGTTCAAGTTCAGGCTGGATGTGGCTCTAAACAACATGGGCTGGAGAAAAGTGCCCCTGGCATGGTGGTTGGGATGAGATAGTCTTTAAGGTCCCTTCCAACCCAAGCCATTCTACAACTCTATGATTCTATGACTCCCATGAGCATGAGTGGGGGTAGGATGTGCCAGTAACAAGCAGTAATATTACAAGCTCTGTCATAATTCCAATGTCTGAAGGGGCAAACTGCTGGATTCCACTAGAGGATAAAGCATTTCATCTGCAGATGGCCACATTTTCTATGTCTGGGTTTGGTGGGAAGAAGAACACCCAACTTCTTGCCACCCTCCAAGCAATCCAAACTCAAACTATCTTCTATTTAACTTTTGCTAGTGAAAATAAAACCTAAATCATCATATTCCCCTGACTAATGTGCTATGTAGGCAAAAATGCGATTTGTAGTTTAGGCTAGCACTAAATACCACCTGAAGGAAGAGTCTGAAGAGAAAAAGAGCTTTGAGTCTGCTTTTGCCAGATGTCATAAAAGCATCATAGTATCAAGGAGCTCCTTCTGGAGGCATCTCTATGCAATATCTGGCTTGTGATTCCGTGACTTAAATAAGCCTCTTCCTGCTCACCCTTATGGTAACAAAAAACATTCAAAACCACCATGGATGAAGCACTTTTGTGGAAAGAAGGGAAAAAAATCCAAATGCCAGAATAGAAGGTGCACATCATAGAAGGAAGACTTTCAACCAAAGGCTAGAAAACCAGTGTTTTTCCACCAGATGCCTCCAGGCCCCAGATCTGCTCTGTTCTGTACTGTGGTAAGCACGAAAAAAAGCAAGACCTTTCCTTGCATATTTCTTTCTGCCCAAGCAGTTCTACTCAGTCACATGTGCTCCCTTAGAGGATCTCTTTCTCCAGAACTTGTTAGACATGGTTGTCACGGTCCTTACTTAATAAAAAAGGGCATTTATTCAGCATAACTCTGCAAAGCACATAGCAAGTAGTCATTTGTCTCTAACAACTATGCAGAAGGGTTACAGGCAGCTGGAACACAACAGCATCTTGTTTGTCACCCACAGAATATATAGTTTTCTCCCCATAATCTACTCCTTTTCTTTGGGAACTTCTACTTCAATGGCAGAAAGCCAAGGGACAATCCAAAGCAACCCTTTTTTATAAATCACACCTTTGCTCCTGTCTTTCATGACGGGCATGAATTACAGGACATTTTTCTGGCACAGCAGCTGGTAGCAACAGCTGGATCCCATGTCCTTTCCCTGGAGCAGGAGTATACCCCATAGCACAACTGGTCATTTAGCTCTAGATGATACCTTGCAGGCTGTCATCACATTGAAGGCAAAGGAGTAAGGAATTGAGGATTCTCTGCTTTTTTTGCACAAATTATTCTGACATTGGGAAATTGCAAACAGTGAGAAGACCTGCTGAGAACCATGCTGAATTCTTTTTGTCACACAGCAGCATGGCCAAAGGGAAATATCCTGATGTATCAACGCCACAGAGAATTTGAGCTCTGAAGACAGCATTTGATCTCCTAAAATAGGTAATTCAAAATAAATTCTGATTCCTGGAGTCGTGATTTCTTTTCTGGTCTGCCTTTGGAGCTGCATGATGCTACCTTGCATTATAAAATTGCATGTTAGCAATGATAATACATCCATAAAAACAACAAGCATAATTTCTTCTGAGTCCCTCCCCACATTACTATTCTTTAGGAACCAATGTAATTAAATAGGCTGGAGTAAATGATGATCCATAAAGTCTACTTCCTGCTGTTGGCTTATCACTTCTACTATTTTTAGCACTCTTCTGAGAACTGGAAATGTGTTTTGATAAAGATACCATCTTCTAGGCAGGGATACAAATAGTGAATCAGCCTATTCATATTAATGTCACAAGAACGACCACATCCAAGCCAGTACGAGGCAAAAGGTCTCTGCAATGCATGTTTTCTGTTTGTTACCAACAATTTATTCTGTTGGTGTGTGACAATCAAGAGATCAGGCTAGACTCTCAGGCCATGCATGTCACACTTTAATCCTGTTGCCAGGGTTTATGCCTCAAGTGTGTACTTTACTGGAAGATGCCTGTTTGTTTTCCTGTAACTAGCTGTGGTCAGAGCTGTTTATTCTATAGATCATGTGGCTCACATTCCTCCTGGAAGTCATTTTGTGAGCTGCAATTTTCAGCAGCAATCTCAAATAAAAATTTCCACAGGCAAAAAAATCCTGGTCCTGCTCTGCCCATCTTAATAGATGTCTATTTTATGTTAAGTTTTTTGTGTTTGAGGGCCTCCAAGTTTTGCAAATGCTAAGATGGGGAACATTAAAGCACTTGCAAGAACAAAAGATTCAGTATAGACAAAAAAGACTGTCAAATACTCTTGGATTAAAAACATCTGCTTTATGGCTCACATCTCAGAACAATATTTTTCCTCAGTCTATACCTCCTCCTAGTCTTCAGGTAACCCCTTACCCTAGTAAAGCTTACTAACTGAAGAAAAATTACCATGGACAAAGACACATTGCCCTTGAAGAGTAGCATGTGAGAACAGCAAATGAAGAACTGATCAAGAAATGGCAGATTTCACAGCATCTGTCAATTTTCCCAATGTCTCACACTATAATTCCTTTACTTAAACTAAAATTCCTTTTCAGTATTTACCTCAGTAACACAACACAGGGCAATGGTTCCTGTGTAGCCTGAAATTTAGTACTTCTTTTTCCTTCCTTCCTTTCCTACCAGAATAAGGTCTTGCCTGTATTTTTTGTTGTTTGATTGTTTTTTCCCCAGAAGTATGAACAGGTCTAATAAATGTTGCCTCATTTCCTACTGTCATGTGGATGTTTATGTGTTCATGAACAAATAGGCACATGTCACAGAAGTCCTTTTGCTAAATTGCAGAATTATTGTCCACCTATACCACACTGCAATATCAGACTCTTTTCCTTTTTCATATGAGCAGAGTTAATCCCTGACAATCTGCTTTAAATGCTCAGAATAATGACTAACAGTCTGCAATAAAAGATAGCAGTGCTGACTTCTGAGTACCCACCTTTGAGACCACTGAACTGACCTAAACACAGACAAAGACTGAATCCCTTTTTTGCAAATGGGTCTGTGCTCACAGTATGTAAAATAATAATAAAATATGGACCTCTACAATTCAATGCTTTACTTTTTCTATCATGTATTTTCATCGTGGCCCTACTTTGGCTGAAAACGCAATGCATTAGTGTTCCTTGGGGACACTGAATAGGATTATGGCATTTTTCATGGGCCACCGGATGGCACTAGTATCCAAAACACTACTGTTAGCCCACCATTTGTTTCGCCAAGGAAAAGACATTGACTTTTAAAAATCAAAACACTCAAGACAGCAGCCCCTTGGCAACCTGCAATGCTGTGTCTATGTCTGCCAAAATTGCACAGGTCACAGGAAAAGTCATGTAACCCACTGCAAAATATGTCACTTCATTGTTTGCCATAGCTGCACAGCAGAAATTTGGGCTGCACGAAAGGTTTTTGGCCATACTGCTATACTTGAAAAGTCATTTAAGAAATTGATTTATTCTACTTAGATGTTGGATACATGCAACTCCATGGTCACTGGGTTAGGGGAGCAGGGAATATATGAAAGTAGCAGGTCACTTTCTTCTTCTGATGCATGCATTAGAAATGGTCTACCTGCTCCTGCTATATTAGTATTTGGATCAAACCCTGTGGAGTTTGTTTTTTTTTTTTTGGAAGCAAAGATGACATTGGAATGTGGTGAAATTATGCTGGACTAAAGAAAGACAAGCAGCCCACTGCTGCCCATGGCCTCAATGGTGTTGATTGAGATGCTCACAGCAAACCATCTCACTTGGATTTGAAGAATGAGGTGCTATACTTTCATTTCAGTATTTTGCCTTAGGAAAGGTGCTTGTTGCCTGACTCAGCTTTGTCCTCAATTATTTAGTGATGAAATGGGAAATATGGATTTTAAAATTTAGTTTTTTACCCTGCAACACTGGAGACACACTGGAGACGCTACAACTGGAACATCTCTTTTTAAGGAACAACAAACAGAAACAATTTTAAAAGTGGTGTCTGCTAAGCAGCCATGGCTGAGTGGCAAACTTGCTTCGGTACATCAACAGATCAGGGCCTCTGCCAAGTGCTTAAAGCTCTGTGAGAAATCCATTATTTCCAATGAAACTGGAGCCAGGGCAGCAACGTGCCATCGTTTTGTACTCACTCAAAAGGAGTCGTTCTTCATTTTCCTTCATATCACAAATATGGAAAGCTGTCTTAGAGTTAACATTATGAGGATAGATGCTAAGCCCAGAAAATATTACATTTCAAAGAGACAACCTGTGTTTTAGCAATTGCTTTGCCTATAAAGAGCCAAATGTAGGGGCAAAAGGAGAAGGAAGGAATGGTGAAAGAGAAGATGGTAAATAGCAGTTAAAGCAGACAAAAGGGCTCTGTTGCAGAGTGCAAATGAAGCACAGCTGGTCTACAGCTGCACTGTATTCCCCTAGAAGGTAGGGCACAGGGGAAATGTCGTAATGCTTTCGTTACTATCAGGATGGTACAACAGACTGGATGGACTGAATGGCCCTTTTCTCTGATGCCCGTAAAAATGGTCATAAAAAATCCATTAGTTCCCTGCAGCCTTGCGCATCCTGAGACACGCTGTCATGCGTAAGACAGTAGGCAGACTGCTGCTCTGCTTTCAAGGGATTCACAGGCAAAATCTTGGAGTAACACCCCAAAATCTGATTTTGAGGACAGACCAGAAGCATTTCAGACAGGGAATTGAAAGCAAAGATGATAGCATTAAAGCCTGATGCAAAGCAAGCTGGAACTATTGACAAGCTATTCCTTGACTTCAGTGGACTTGAGCCCAGTCTGCCTGTTATTTTCTTAAGCTCATGGTTTCAAACCTGGGTCTGTACAATTTTTCATCTCTTCCTTCCCTTCCCACCTGATGAACTATTGCATGAGCCTCCTGAAGACTGCACACCAATTTCATCGTTACACCCCCCTCTCACTTTTCTTGGCCCACACATTCATGTCAATACCTCTATTTGTCATTTCCTCCTTCCTGTGATTATAATTGAAATTTACTGGGATAAGATGGGATGATTATGAGTTCAAAAGCTTTTAACAAGAACTACCCTGCTGTTTGACTGCCCCACTTAAGGAAGCTCTTGTGCATTTGTGGCAGTCCCTCTTGTCTCCCTGAGATAGGTGTCTGGCTGCTGCGTGAAATGGGGCCATGGTCTATAAATTACCAAATCCAGAAGCAAGCTCTCTGTGCATGCATTTTTTGTCTGAGATGAAAAATGAAAAATAGTAACAGTGAACAGTAACTATGCCTCAGACACAAAAGTCATTGCTTCTGCAACATGGAGGCAGCAGTCGATTTTAAACTTCTGTATCAGATTGAAGGCTGGAGGCTCCTCCTTTGAGCTATTAAGCCCTTAGCACCATTCCTGATGTGATACAGTAGTCTCCCTCTAACTAGGATCAAATAAGTCAAATTCTACCAGCTATAAAAAGCTTCTAAAAGTGACTATGAAACCCAAGAACATAATTTTTTCTCACCAGGAGTGGGAAAATTCATGAGCCACTCAGAGTATAGATGTCAACAGCTTCTTTGTTGAATTTCTCCCAGAAGACTCAAAGCTGGGAAAAATCAAAAGCACCAGTTTCCTCCTTCTGAAGTTGCGCAAGAGCCTTTGAGGTTTTGCTATTAGCAGCCTCCTTTTGCAAACTGTTTATTCCAAGGAAAATTCATTCCCCACATTAAGGTCAACCAAGGGTTTCCTTAAGGCAGCTGAGCCACTGCCATCTCTGCTGGGAGGGCCCAGACAGAGACGCAACACCGGGATCACTGTCACAGGCATGTGCTGCTGCTGTGGCACAAACCCAAAATCTAACTTAGAACGTTGTAGTGCCAAGGGAAGCTCATGTTTTACTCCAAAGGTAAACGACTGCTTTCTGGTCGTTTCCAAAAGCAGGATATCCATCTCTATGCCCCAGTAAACTCATCAGGGAAATAACTGGTTTAACTTCCAACAGGAAGAAGTTACACATGTTCTAGCAGGTTACATACTTAAGGATGAGCTTGAAGGCTTTTTCCTCTGTGCCTTTCACACACAGCTATAGCTGTTTGTGCAGCACAATACGTGACAGCAAAACTTTGCAGGTAAACCTTGTAGTTTCCACCACAGCCAGGCTTGAACTCTTCCCTCAAAATAGACCTTTTAAACTATATTAATTGATTCTGGAATAATAAAACCTCCAGACCCTTGTTTTTACTTGCTTCACAAATGAAAACATACAAAGAGATTTCTTTAACTTAATTTATCTGTGGCTAGGAATTAACTGACACAGAGCTGGAGGTTTCTGCATGAGGGGAATGTATGGATGACCTAGATAGTGTCATTACATAGAGATGTGATGCTCCTGGAGTGAGTCCAGCGTAAGGCTACAAAGATGATGAGAGGACTGGAGCATCTCTTTTATGCGGAAATGCAGAGGAAGCTAGAGCTCTTCAGCCTGGAGAAGAGACAACAGAGAAGGGACCTCACCAATGTCTAGAAATATCCGAAGGCAGGGTGTCAAGAGGATGGAGCCAGGCTCTGCTCAGTGATGCCAAGCAATAGGACGAGAGGCAACAGGCACAAACAGGAAGTTCCACCTGAACATGTGGAAGAATTCCTTTGCTGTGTGGTAGACCGTGCACAGGAACAGGTTGCCCAGAGAGGTTGTTGAGTCTCCCTCACTGGAGACACTCAAGTATTATCTGGATGCAGTCCGGGGCAATTTGCTCTAGTGGACCCTTCTTGAGCAGAGAGATTGGGCTAGATGACCTCCAGTGGTCACTTCCATTCTTATTCATTCTGTGATTCTGTGATCAGGGACAGCCATGTGGCATCAGAAAGGCTTGAAATAGACTGTAGATTGACCAACAGTTTTTCCAGGGATATCATGCAAAGAAGCTGTCCAACAGCTATCTGTGCATGAAACACATTTCCCCACACATAAAGATAACTGCAAAACTCTTTTTGCTATTCAGCCTAAGTCCCAGATCTTAAAAATGACAACAAATGAGTGCAGCTACTGCAAAGACAGGATATTTTTTCACCTTTGCTATCAAGCTTCCTGCACTGATTTACCTTTGCAAATAATTTCCAGCAATCAATCAAAAGACAAGCTTGTGGAACATTATCTTCTGTTCTCCAGATGTTTCCAGTCAAACTAACACTTTAATCTGTCCACCTGCTATTCTCTTGCTAAGTTTTGTTATTTGGGGGAGTCCAACTTACGTTGGGTAAAAGCAGTCATGAAGGGGAATGGTGGATGCACAAATCCTTTAGCAATCATTTGAACCCCATTTTATTCGCAGCCATACTGATAACATCCCCACAGAAAAGAAAAAAACAAACTTCTTTCCTATATATAGTAAACTTATAGTTATCATCAAGTATGTAATCTCTCTTTCCTCTTTTCAATTTCTTATATAGGAACAAATGTTATCTATCAAAGAGTTTAATTTTTAAAAGTGAAATTTGTCAGAAGATTTTATAAAAATTTATACAGTAAATACAGAAAATTGTAGATACATTTTGCCTGGAACCTCAGTTCTCACCTTCCAAAGCAATGATCACTTACGACCTATGCGAATGTAAGCACAGGCACTTATCTTCTTCCCAAAGGACTTCACTGTTGCAGCAATTACTGCTTTCCAGCCGCTTGCAACCGCCTTCTTTGCAGAGACTACCTTGCTGTGCAGTTGTATGTCTCTCTGAGGTGTCTTTTACCAGGCAAAGTCAGCCACATGGGTTTAAATGGAGGAGGTGGGTTTTTCACTCCACTAACTGTAGAGGCTCTAGCAAAACCTTGTCTAGAACATGGCTGTTGTCACTTCCTCAGGGCTACAGCTGGGTCTGGCGCACCTGACTATGTCTCTACTTCTACACACTTTAGTTGCATTTGTGTAACATGACATAAAAGCAGTACCTGAGGTATTCTTGAAATTGCTGATCCAAATCCAATCCTAATGTCTATTTGTGGGTCTCTTAGACCTACCACTTGTATAGGAATTTTCTCCACTTTGGTTCAGCCACAAGGATCTTAACCTGTGTTAAATTTTTCCAATTACCATTAAAAAATCCCCAAACAAAACTCTTCTACATTGCTATATAAACACAGATAATACGATCTTCAACCAGTAGCTAAGCAATACTGGTGTCTCCTTTACAGGACAGATATGTGCCACTGTTCAAGGCACGGCTCTCCACTGTACAAAAAGGGCTTTGCTCTATCCCTCTCCTACCGTCCCTTTTGAGTGTTTGCATAGTGCATTCAACCAAGAAAAGCGATTAAAAGAAAATAACAGCTGGCCAGCCAACACGTGCCTGCTCCTAGTGTCTTGCAGAAGCCTTTTGAAACAAACTGGAGATCATCATCTGACACCATGTGTGTCAGCAGCTCCAGAGGTAGAGGGGCTTGGGGCATACACAACACAGCTTGTGGCTAGCCAAAATGCAGATGAGATCCTCTAAATATATTTTCATACGTCAATTCCTTGGGTACCATAAAATGGCACGTCTGCTATTTCTTAATGAATACTGCAGACTTAAAATAATTGAGCTTTCCTCTATTAGCATTCCAGTCTGATCCTATTAAAAATTAAGCAATTTTTACATTCATTATGAGCCTGGGATTCATAGAACGCTGGATTCTCTAGCCTGCCTGCCATGCTCTTTTAGCAACTGCCGGTTCCTTTCTATCAGGAAAGCAAAATTGCATTGGAAAGGAACAGTTTTGGACCTACAATGTCACCAGCATAAGAAACATTGTTCACTGTGGGGTTTCTATGCCATTCTGACCCATCATTGCTCATGGCTGGCCAGAGTCATAATGAGTGGTATCTTTTCCCGCCCTGATGGATCTCATTGAGCTGTGAGATAACTATATGCAGCTACTTCTAAGGTCTGTTTTAGAGTCTGTGTCCCCCTTAGGGGACACCTGCTACAGCAGACCTGCAAAACAAAATGGCTTGTGGGTGACATGCAGCCCACAAATCCAATTCTCCATTTCATCATATGGCTCTTGCACTGTAGGGCAATTACCTTTGTGTCCATTTTGTAAGATGGACAACGAAGAGCTATTAATGAACACAGTATAACTCAAGTGGGGGCCACTGTAGGAATTAAAAATTAACATTTTAATTTTTAAGCTATTCCATAAGGTATGTTTGTGTTTCACATCTAATCAACACTGTCTACTCAAATATTAATGAGAAATAAAGAAATTATTTTTAATGGTAAAATATTTCATCAGATTAAAAAGAATGATGAACTTTTACTTTTTGGATGAAGTTTTTCTTCTTCATTTTTGAAAGGACACTTCAGAGTTTTTGAAATCCTGGGGATTGAGAGGAACTCTTGCCCACTTACCATGTCTAGTCACCAGACCACACATTTTAGTTCAAGAACACATGTAAATTACACAGCCCTTTCCTGCAGCTCCACAGAACAATAAAAGGAGCTGCAAAAAATAATTTATTCATTTTCCACGGATTCTCAGAAAGCACTGATTTTTTTCCCCCAGCCAATTAGAAAAATTTGTCTGCTATACATTCTTCTCTACAGAAACATCTCCTTTCTCTGCCTTCTGACAGATCACTTGGCTCTTGTGCATTACTAATATTTTCTTATGGTGGCTTCTAAAACCAAGTCAGCCAGCTGCGGATGACAGTGACTTAACTGGTTCAACACAAGAGAAACAACCCTGAACAGTCAAATTTGCTGAACTGCCTGTTGCATCCTTGTGTGCCACGACTGCTTGCCCTTGTGATGGTTCCTCAGGCTTTCCAAGATCTCCGTGCCTGGCACAGAGATCCTGCCAAAACTCTTCGGGTACTTGCAGAAGCGCTAGGATGGGGGTTACAAAAACCACTGTTATTTGTTAACAGGTGGCTGGAAGAGATTGCTGATGGCAGGAATCCTAAGCCAAGAGACAGTTTGCAGTGGTCAACCTTTCGCACGTGGCACAACGAGCTGTTTTTACTGAAGCAGCAGCCCACCGTGGGTTTGTACTAGTAGTCAGTCAAAGGAAGTGTTCTTAGAGGATTTTTAGGCTGTCCTTTGAGTATTCTCAGGGCAGGTAAGCAATCAGCCACCCCAATTCATGACAGATAGTTCTTAAGAATGGTCTAGCTTTTAAGCAACAAGACTTTACATTCCACACAGAAACTTAAGTGCTGGTGCCCACCATTTTCAGTAGGAACAGAGAGCCATGAGACCTTTGTGGGGCTGGATATGAATGCATATACACAAGGGTGAGTTGGTCTTACTGCCCAGTGGTCCCCAAATGTTGTGAAGCTTGCCTTCCAACATGGTGTGCCTACCATGTCACTGACCTGGTGCTAGCCAGGTCTGGCAGGAAAGGGAACACTGAGGACAGCAATACTCACTTGAAGTGTTAGATAACACCTCCCGAACACCGCCCTCCTTGACTCGAGTGACATGTTGCCCAGCAAAGGAATCTTAGCCTCTTTGACCATTGACACTTCAGGTAAAATCCATACCTGAGAATTTCTGCTATAGCATCTCCCTTCTGTTTATCCTGGATAAATCAAAATACCACAATTTCTGCCTGTCTCTGTGCCCTGCTACTGTCAAATCCCGCAGATTGTGGACGGTACCATACTCTACAGGACAGCTTTAAAACACTGCATGGTTGGAAGTTGTCTCAGTCCTTCCACTTCACCATTCTGCCATACAGTAATGCTCAGAGGACTCTCAACACCAGAAAAGAGAATTTCCAAGTTACCCAAAATTTCTTACAGACAGCATGCCGTACTTTCCTAGAGCCCCTTTAAACGCCATGAAACAAGGCTTTCAAGCCCAAAGAGCATTTAGACCACAATTTGTTCTGGTTTTAGAAAGATGTGATTCTTCTACGGGACATATGAAAACGCTATGCTTTTTCCGAGTACCTTCATCTCCCTTCCTGAATAAGCAGATGTCACGCTGTATTGTCACAGACACAAACTTGGAAAATCTTTCCTGTGCCAGTTATCTCAATATTCAAATCACACTTTAATGACAGAGGAGCTGAGGTGGCTTCTCATGGGAAACAATCATGTGTGTTACACTAGGAAAGAGTAAATTCTTCCTTCATTACATGTGAAAAGCAGTCAGTCTGTAGTCTGTGTTAGCTCTGTGGATACATAAAGCTATCTGATTTTCTGTAGGCAGCCATTATTTCTCCAGTTCTTCCATATCATTTCTATGTTCCTGCAGAGCCCTGCAAAGAGTATCACATGAGATGTGGCACCACAACAGCTATTTTCCAAGTCATAGTGAAAGCAAGATCATACTTTGTTATGCTAAATAAATACTTTGAAAGAGAAAAGTGCATTTAACCTGATATGGGATGATAAATTGGAGCAGGGAGCAAAGCACAGACGTATTAGCTTAACAGGGCACTGCTAATTTTTATAATCAAACTTATTGTCACCATTTAGTTGATATGCAAGAGAAACAAACTTTTTATTTTTTATCTGGAAATTCTGAATTACTCCAAAGCAACCATGAAGCTTATTAGTAATAGGTACTTCCATCTGCACTACAGTTATACCAAGAAGCCCCAGATGAGGAGACAAAACTTCATATTCATTTATATCAACTAGCAGATCTCCATGTGAAAACATACAACAATCTTTACTCATATGTAATCTCTATCATTGCTGCAATTCAATTGTATTTTATCCTGCAAAAGTAATTCTTTAAGGTGTGGTCACTATAAAGCAGTCTTTAGTTAATTGTAGCTGCAGGCTTTCCATCTTAACTTTGTATCTGCTCTCAGTTTAGGTCTCAAAGGGTAAGTTTCTGATACTTAACTACTCCTTGCTTGATCTCCTTGAAAGCAGATCACATACTCTGCAGATCTGCTAGTAAAAGTCTTAAACGTCACTCTGGCCTATGCACAGGAGGAATATCAAAAATGTTATGGATAGCTCTGTTTTTCCAACTCTTGTGGTTTTGTAACAAGTTTCTCAATATTTCTATTTTTCTTAAAACCTTAGCTGTACAGTTACATGACTACATCGGAATCTTAGCTTTCATATTTAAAAAAGGAATTTAGGAGTCCTTATGAATGCAGGGAAGAGGTGGAAGTATGATTGAACTGTGGAAAACAATTGAACAAGTATATTAAATATTGCACTGGGTTTTTTTTTTTATTATCTGTATTTTACAAGCCATGTCTCCACTTCATTATGAAACCAACCTATAACCATATTCTTCCATGCAAACCAGTAAGAACGAACATCCCTCTTTTACTGCACTGTGATCCTTTTTGTTCTGCTAAGTAGTGGTAATGTTATGACTCCACAGCTCCAGCTGGGCACTTTGGTGTGCATCACAGTGTCAAAGACAGACAATTTCCGTGAGATGACACTTTATTTTCTAAATTGGTAATATCTTTGCCATCAGCTTGAGCTGATGTCAGTAACACATTGTCATCAGGAAACAAGGATGATAAGTTTAAAGCAATAGAGTTGCCAAGGAAGTGACTGAATGCAAATTAAATCTTAACTCTTGCTCGGATGTACATGATTTTCTTTTTCAAATGTCCATAGCATTTTTACAAGTCCTTTACATCAGTTTACAATCTAAAGGTGGAGAAAACAGTAGCTCCTACAATGCTTTCCCTCCCCTCTCTTTTTGCTATAACTTTAAGCAGTACTTGTAATAGTAAGCTTGCAAAGAATTTCCTTTTGGAATAATTTCCTCTAAAGTGTGAGATGAGAAAGATTTATCTGGTAATTGTTATGGATGATTCTTGTATCTTGTAGTTGATTCTTCAGAAACAGAGTAGTTTGAAGAGACTGAGTTACAGAGGGTAAAAAGCTCAATGGAAAGTAAGTACAAGACCAATGTGTCTTATTCACCCTTTTCCAAAAGAAAACTGAGAGACAGAGTTCCAAACTCTGGTAAGAGAAAAAAGAAAGTTAAGTTTTGAGTTAAATAAAAAATTGGGAAAAGAGCTGCATTTCAGTCTTGGCATTTGCATAGACAGACATCAAAGAGGACAAGAAAATGAGAAGCTGGGATAGGGTGTAAGGATGGGTACATTTATAACTTTCTTTTCCTTTAGGTTTCTAAAACATTTTCTTATAGTGTGGAAACAGATGGGATCCACCCACCAGGAGTTTATGTAGACATGTTCACTACATTTAGAGATATATTATGAAAATATGACCCATCCCATACAGACATGGAAGGGAGTGGGGGCACAAGAGAGTCTGTATTTTCAAGGGTGCATTTTAAATTGAAACTCTTTCCTATTGTATGCTGATTGCTGAATTCTTCTGCAAATCTGGTCAAGAGTTCACATTCTGCAGAAAAACTTCAATCCAGGTTGACCATGGGGGAACAAAAGAAACATGACAAACAGTAGGGATATTGAAAATGTGCAAGTACACCCATACAGAGGATGAAACAGGAGCTATATAAACTCTTCAGTTTTCTTATAAAGAGGAAGGAGAAAACCCTTAAAGAAGGCATGGTGCTAAAAAATGGATTTTTTCCATCTCAAGGTATCTTTTAGCCACTGTACATTGCCAGTGTGTGCTTTTTTTTTGTGCTGCATCAAGCTGGGTCCTGACTGCCATCCAAATATGGCAACCTTTAATAGGCTTGAAGCATCAAGCAATACTTGCAAAAGATGACTTTGCTTGTCTCCATTACGGCCAGTTGCCATTCTAGTGCACACCATGGGACTGCTACCGTGCTTACTTCAAAGACATGACAATGTCAGAAGTAAAGAAGAAAAGCAGAAAAAAGTCTGATGAAGTCAGTCTGATAATGAAACAAACACAAATTCAGTCACATCTGCAAACAGTTAAATCTCTGGTGCTTGGGATAAATCAAATAGAGGAGAAAGACTAAATCAGTATGGATTCATTGAAAAGGGAGAAAGTTTAGAAATACTCTTCTAAACAAACTGTTAACAGCATGTCTTGGCCCACATGGAGTATTCAGTGGGAGTGGCAATAATACTTCTCTCTCCCATTTATAAGAAATTCTCTGTAACAGAAAGAGGTATAGAAAAAGAATCTTCTTTTCTGATGCAACTTTTGCCAAGTCAAAGTCTGCCATAATGATCTTTCCTGCTGTATTGTGCCGAACAATTGGCATTCAGAGAAGACATACATACTAATAAAATATGATTCTTTTGCCACTGCTTGTCGTGAGAATGTATCCTTGTTGAGCAGCTGGCTGGCTGACAGTCCTGATAACTGCTGGTGCTTGAAAATGCTCTCTTCCTGCCATGAAGATTGCTAGGAAACTAGCACCAACACTTTAACCTTTTTTGGTTTTCCTCTCCAAATCTTAACAGCCTTAAAACCCTCAAAATTTCCCACCACCTGTCCAAGATCACAGCTTGAAAGTCAAGGGCAAAAATGATCCATTCCACTGCTAAGATTTTTGAAAATATAAGCCACAGTTATGTCATTTGTAATGACTTGGACAGAACAGTTCTGTACAGCTGAAAATATTTCTGCCTATGCTTCTCCTTCCTAAAGTCGATCTTTACTCACAGCCTAAATGTTTTTTTTTCTTTCTGAGGGTTATTACTTGCCATGGGGCAGTACCTTTGAATATGTCTGTGAACTAAAACAGAAAGGGAGAGAAATCAAGCTATATACATAGGTACTGTTGCTTCAGAGATGGAAATATAAGTTTCCTAGGTCGTGCTACACTGTGAGGGAATGATCTTGTTTTGCTTCCCTAGAAATAAAGAAACATGGTATTCAGAGAATTGTAGAAACGGTTTGGGTTGGAAGGGACCTTACTGATGATCTAGCTCCAACACCTCTGCCAAGTGCAAGGCACCTTTCACTTCACCAGATTGCTCAAAGTGCCATCCAACTTGAACTTGAACACTTCAGGAATGGCACATCCACCCTTCTCGGGGTAACCTGTGTGGGTTTATTCCTTATATCTAATCTAAACCCACCCTCTTTCATTTTAAAGCTATACTTTAAAGCCATTCTTGTCCTATTACTACATGCCTTGGTAAAAACCCTCTCCCCAGCTCTCTTCCCCCTTTAGTTACTGGAAGGTGCTATAAAGTCTCCCTGGATCCTTCTCTTTTCCAGGCTGAACACTCCCAATTCTCTCAACCTGTCTTCATGGGAGAGGTGCTTCAGTCTCCCAATTCTCTTCATGGCCTCCTCTGGACTCGATCCAACAATTTCATGTTTTTCTTGTGTTGGGGGCCCCAGGGCTGGACAGAACACTCCAGATGGGTGTCACCAGGGCAGAGCAGAGGGGCAGAATCCCTTCCCTCTCCCTGCTGGCCACGCTGTTTTGGATGCAGCCTAGGACACATTTGGCTTTCTGGTGTCTGAGTGCACATTGACAGATCATGTCCAGCCTCTGATCCACCAGCAGTTCCAAGTCCATCTCTCAGAGGCTGCTCTCAATCCACCCTCTGTCCAGCCTGTACTTGTGCTTGGGACTGCTCCAACACATGTGCAGGTCATGGCCAATGCTGTAAGTACATATTTTATGTGAGGACTTAACAGCTTCTTAACTCCATCCCTTATTGCAAAGATACTAACAAAACCTGCCGCTATGCCCACTAAATTAGACTAGGCAAATAATTATACTGATCATGAACATAAACAAGAGGGAAGAAAGGCACATCAGCAGGCTGGAATGAGGTTTCTTCAGGCACCAGGTGTCTTGTACTGGAGTCACCAGGCAGATGTTTAATGCAAATTCTGGTCCTCAGACACCTCTGAAGGATCTCTGAAAGTGTGTTATTGGTATGGCTGCTTGCATGCACGATGGCAGTAAGGAAGAAAACTGATGGGTTAATTGATAACACGCTGTAGTCACAGAATATACACAACACAGCTGAGGAGCAGCACTTTGGCACATGTAGGAAGATTCAGTCTATTAATGCCAGCGAACCAAAATGCATGAAAGCTCTACAGAAGATGCTCTGCTGAAGGCCTTGCTGGCATGGCCTGTGGAGGTGGTGGAGATCTTGGGCACTGAAGGATCAGAGCATCCTGCAGAGAAGAGAGGTAGGACAAGACCCCTGTGCCCACATACAATCTCTCAGCACCCAAAACAGAAGCAGATCAGTGGAGGGTGTGTTTCAGTCTAGGATGGGAACCTTTGACCACAGCAGTTAATGAGGACATGGGCAGTGGGGTTCAGTGTGGAGCCTGCCGCTGGATGAGTGAAAAGAAGGTTCAGCTTCCTGAACATCTTGGGTAAATAATTTCACCTTTTTTGTGCTCATTTCTCATTTTCCTTACTCTGTGCTCTGTTGGAGGCTGACACTAGGCACATGTTCACTGTTTTGCTGGCACAACAGGGTGTAGACCTCAGCTGGCACTGCTCTAATGCCAGTAATGGACAATGGAGACTCATCTTCCCCACTGCCAAAACAGAAAAAAAAATACTCTGAAACTATTCAGGAGGTGTTTAATGGGGTTGTCTTTGCCTCCTTTATAGCATCAAGCTTCATCAACGGCTGGAGACAGAATAATAAAGCTCTGGGAAGCACTTGTGCCTCAAGTTCCATCTTTAAAGCACCATTTAGACTTGATGTAGATGGCTTTCACACTGCTTCTCTGCCACAGTATCACAATCCACATTTTGTAGTGAAGAACAGGGCCACAAGACCAGGTGGCATAAAAAACCTGTAACTCTGTGACAAACAAAAACTGTTAGAAATGGGGTTTTGATGGGGTTTTTTCCATGGTGTTTTTTTTTTTTGCCTCCAATGGCATGCCTTGTATTCCTTACTACTGAGTAGATTTTGTTTCTGTCCTTCCTTTTATCTGTGTTTTAAAGGAGAAACTGAAACAAATAAATATTGATTTAAAAGCATGGAGACCAAGGATGCAATCAATATTAAAAGGGTAAGTAGGTGCAAGTTTTTCCTATCACAAACTGTGTGCTGTTGTTCAGTTTGCCACTTGTGAAACTGTCACAATGAAGATTTGCTTTGGATTTCTAGCAGATGCAGAAGTCAGATGCACTAAAGTTTCACAATGCCTTTCAGATTAATATAAGAGGTATTTGAAGGATTACACAACAACCTACCTTCTGAAAAAGCAGGCTTTGAAAAGTCTCAGGCTGAGTGTCAAGAGTTACTGGATACTTTTGACAATATTGCTCTTACTCATATATCAGGGAAAAAGTGGATAAATAGCTAGTCCTTGTCAGAACAACAGAAAAAAAAATAAAGTAACAACTCAAGTTTGTGATGGTGGTCGGTTGGAAAAAGATGTCTGAATAAGGACACTAAAGAGAATAATAAACAACTGTACTGCCTCCTTTCTGAAACAAAAGTTTAGACTTCATGCTGAGTTTACTGAGTAAGGCTCTTTGGCATGTATTTTTGAGTCAGATGGGGAGCTAATGGATGCCATACACCCCAGTACAGTGCAGAGGCAGCTGTGCTCACCCTAACTGCTCTCTGCTTCCCTCAACTGCTGATCATGGAGCAAGTTACCAGCTTGTTTCCATTACCTTTGATAGCTGTTGTACATCCCTTCCAGTAATCTGATTTGTTACAATGAGGACATGTTTTGGATACCTAGCAGACCTAAAAGCCAGATGTGCATCTTTGTACAGATGTAGGTACTTCAGTGTATGACTTAGATATGTTCTAAACGATCATAATTATTTAATGTCTTTTAAACAACGAAAATATTTTCAACATTTTGTAGAGGAGATATTCTACATTAACTTCTGAAAGACAATACAATTTGAAAGCTGAATGCCACTTACACAGTAACTTTTTGGAAAGTGATGCACTTCACAGTAGAAAAAAGCTCAACTCTGGGACCAGCCAAACCCACTGTTGCTATTTCTCAGATGGCCAAAAGACTGTTTTGTTTAGTTTGTTAAAGGGAGAAGAACTGGTCTGGAAAGAAGGAGTGGGGTTTTTAAGTCGCACACCAATGTAATAGTTGTAACACTGTACAACTCAGGAGGTAATTTCTGTTACAACACAGTAAGAGGCTGTCACCAGCTTTGCCACCTTTATTAAGTACCCAATACCTGCAATTCTGGATTGCATCTGGAAACATATAATGCTTCAGCAATATGTCCACAAGCAAATCAGTTGCTTATTGTTCGTTATTTAAGTGGGGCTTTACTGAGATAAAAAATTCTGCTGAAAAAGGACAAACAGTTTGAAATGGAGTGCAATATTAAACACACATCAGCAGCGAAGGCTCTCTCTGGTCAGTTTCTTAAATGTGATGCGAGCTGTCTTAAAACACAGGAATAGAGAAAGATAAACCTGTACAGATGTTACAATCTGAGAACCTGTTGCTCTACCTTAATGAATGCTGAAAGGCTTTCTGCACATACAGGTAGGTCAAGGTGTAGCCACAAAGAAATTTGCCTGAAGTTGAGCTTTCTAGAAGCCTTTGACAACTGATTTGCCCTACAAATTATGCACTATTTGTTTTCCAGCCCCCAAACAGGTCCTAAGGACTGGCTCCAAAGTTTCAGTGCAAAGTTTTGCATTGTGTTTTGCAAAGGCAACTCAAAGACAGTTTGGGTTGGATAAAAAGGAAAACAACAAAATTCAATCAGAGTATTGATGCTTTCATTCTGCTTACACAAGCTGAAGGGTAGGGTTCTCATCCCCTTTGATTTTAGGCTAGAGCCTTAGGGAAATTTCAGCTTGCTGAGCCTTGACAGTTTCACACCTTCCAGGATTAACAAAGAAACCACAAACATGGTTTCACTGAAACTGAAAATATCTCCTCTTTTAAAATTTTTTCTCTCCCCTCTGCCTGAACAGAAAAAAATAGACAGTACTATCATTACTCTAATTTTTTTTTCTTTATTCCAAACCCCCCTGCCCCCATTTGTAACACTTCTACCAAGAGAAAAAACTTCTGTTGAAAAAGATTGTACTGAAAAAGCAGCTCCTTGCAAAACACAGTTAAAGCATGGGAAGCTTATTCCAGCAAAGGTATATCTGCACTCTACGTAACATAAAAGGGAAGAAGTCAAGACCAGTGGGTATTACAAGAACCAAGCTGTCAAAACTGCCTTTCTCCTGTGGGTGAAAAAGAACATATGGAATTTAAAATCCAGTGAATTTTTTTTACATAAAAAGCTGAACTTTCAATAGGTGAGTTTAGGCACTTTCTAACTGTGCCTCTGTACTGCTGATATGAGCATTTGAAAAATGGCAAAGAATGCAACTCTTAAGTTTAGACAAATGGTGAATCTCGCTTTCTCTATTCATCCTCATTCTTATACTTCGTCCTGGAAAGTCTGATTTACTCGTCTGAATTGGCATAGACCTGGCATTTTTTGTGATGATAGAGTTAGAAATTGTGTGAATACTTATGGGGATACTATGGGTCTGTTCCTGCTCACCACAGAAAATAGCAGCAGAATTCCTATAAAATTGATTGGAAGCAGAATACGGTCCTGCTGCAGAAGAGAATAGGGACTGGTGGTTCTCGTACAGGAAGAAAGGTAATCTTATGTTCTCAGACATGATCAGGTTACCCAACATACCTGAATTCCAGTGCCTGCCTACTCACACACTTAGCCTATTCAAAATGCGAAGTAAACCAGCCCAGCTTCAGATTTCTGCCACTGCAGTTGGGTTAAATTGCTCTTCTGGGTCTGCAAGCATCCATACTGCTTGTATGCTGCCAAATCTCAGGCAAGGATTATGCTTGGCATTGCAAGGAAACTGACTGGCTGCAGAGGAACCCTTTATATTCAGAATACTAATCATCGGTTGACTGAGAAACATCTGAGAATAAGCAAAAATACTGGTGATCCACTCTCAAAGGAATGCAGAAGGTTTTTCTACCCTTAAAAAAGATCAGCTAAACCTCGGTATTTTCTTCACCAGGCCAGACAATTCTGTCTTGCCTCAGCAGTAATTTTCTTCCACTTCTGATCATTCCTGGCTCTCTTGGACTCTTCTCCCTTCTGCCCATGGATTTCTTGGAGACTAACACCCAGTATGGGTCTGACCAAAACACCATTCCACATGCCTAACAAACAGCATTCCAGAATATATATACCAACATTTCATGTGTGTATTTGTATGTATATACACATATATATACACACAATGCCCTTTCTGTGTTAGATGAGGCTGCTGAATACTGTTCACACCATTATCCACTATCACTCTTTCTTCAGAAATGTTATTCAGCAGGTGTTAAGTACTAGGTGGTAAGAATCCTTGTTTTGAACACATCATGTGAAAAAGGTAATATGCCAGCATAATTTTAAACTCTCTTTATCACTTCAGTGGCACACAGATGAGCTTGGTCAAACCACTCTCCAATCCATACAGATAGTAACAGCATATAACCACTTCACCACCTTTCCACCAGTCACCTATGACTTGCCCACAGTCATGTGGTTAATGTTATCCACTTCAATGTAAATTTGATTTATTTTACCAATGAGCATGTGTTTTCAAACTAACAGAGACCAAAGACTATTTTTGTTTTCCTACATGTTTAAGCCAGGATGGAGGCTTGCCCTAAAATGTCACAGACCAAAATGTAGCAGAAACTGTAGCTGTAGATACTTGGACCACCAAAATACCAGTGTTTTTTTCCTTAGATCTGTGTTTCAGGGCTGCTTTCATGGGCAGTGAATTTGCAGGCAGTGTAGTCCTGAGATACAGGGGCCAAATCCAGAGGGAAATTCACCCCTGAAGTCCTCTGAGATTTGCGTCAGAGTTGTAAAAGTCAACTCCTACTAGCTTTCTCCAGTTCAGCAGGATTTTCCGTCTGCTCCATTCAGAAGTGAAAGATCTTTAGAACAACTCCTGTCTTCAGAATTATGAATTATTACATCATATTAAAAGCCAAGAAAAAAAAAATGTAAAGAGTTGCCTATATTGTAAGCTCTATTGATTCTGGAAGAACTCCCCTGCAATACTCTGAATTACTGACAAATTCACAGAGGAGGAGGTCAGTGTCATCAGTCTCACCAAAATCTTGGATCAACATCATAAGCAGTGTCACACATGATAAGGAAAAGAACACTCATAAACCACTTCAATTCTATTATTTTTCCTCAGGCACCCAGGAAGTTGGCCATCTGACAATCTAAAGCTAAAGCATGAAAAGTGTGAACAGGTCTCTATTTCACAGATGAGTTTGAGACATCTTATATAGTCTATACGCTATAGTCTATATCTTATTTTAGTCTAAATCTTGTACATTTTGAAACTTCAGCAATGACAATTGTAAATTTACTACAAAGAACCAGTACTTCTCAGTGTTTTACTGATTCAGGGACACAGTTCTTAAAAGTGTTACATTTAGGCTGTTCTTTATTTTATTTTTAAAAACTATAGATTTTTTCCCCTATCTAGTTAGAAGTTACTTCCTTAACCAGAACAATTTGCTAAGATCTCGGTGATGCTGGGATGAGTTTATGAACATTCCTAATACAGCAGGTATCCCTACCACAAGGAGCTGTCTTAAAGATGCAGCTTTCAATGCTGAATCAGACTTCTGCTGGAGCCTATTTCGCTAACATGCAGCAAGTGCTTGCATATGCTTGTGTTTATTAAGAACAAATACATAACTAACAACTGAGCCTTACTTTTTATGTCAATGTACTTAAGGATTCAAAAGAGATAAGGGATTAACTCTCAAATACTATCTGCACAGAGCTGCCAGAACTGGCCAACACATTCAAGACAGCAATTTTGTACCGATGCCAGCACATGAGACAATCCATCCAATTCCCTGTGCTGCAGTTATCGTAAATTTAGTGACACCTTGGATGCCAAATGCTTGCTTTATGCTCCAAATGGGAAACAGTTGGAAGACCAGGGATGCTTAAAAACCCCTGGTTGTCAGCAGGATCTTTTCCAAGGACCTGGCACGTGGCGAAGAGCAGAGGTGTTCCACGAGAGGTTAACAGGGAGAGGGTGTGTACGTGCTTGTATACCCTTTCCCTCCGGGACAGGCCAGTCATCCCACAGTGGCACTCAGCTGGTTAATTAATGGCCAGGCGCTCACACCCACTCTGAGCCATCTCAGCCCTGCGCTCTCTCCTGCTGCTGCTGTGCACTAACGAGACTGCAGCTGTGCGACTGCAGCCAGCCCCACGGGTTGCTCAGCTCTCCCTCCTCCAGCAATAAATTACACAGCAACCTGGCTTCCAATTTCCGTCTGCAATAGTCAGCCTCTTAAAAGGGTCTCTTCAGCCATTAGTTGACCAGGTTACTTCCCACTACTGCAGTGCTGCTTGCAACTCTGCATGGCAAAGGAACATGGCTGAAGCAGAGAAGATGACAATAACATAGCCCCAAAAAGCTGGAAAGCACCTTTTATTTGGTTCTCTGCTGGTAAAATGAGGGCTTTCTTTCAAGGTATGTAATTTTTTGGAAATATCTGAACACATCTCTGCCGTCCCAAACCTCCAGCTGATTGCCAGGGACTGCTATTATTATTGCCAGGAACTGCAGAGGGGCTGAGCCCCACCCTGCTGATTGTTGTCTGTGGATCCTGACAAATTATGCTGGCAGCTCAAATTAAAACAGTCTGAGCACTGCCTAAATCAACAACCTGAGTTCTGTGTGTCTGGAAGGGGCAGCAACTCATAGATGAGGGCAGGTCTGTCTCCTTCCAAAAAGAGCACTCCACACTGCATTGGTTGCTGGCCTTTTTTTTTGTGCACAGAGAGCATTTGTTTTTACTGGCGAAGAGGAAGAAAGCTTTACACGCCTCCAGCATCTAACCTCTCTGGAAGTCAGCTAAGTAACAAAAAGCATCTGTGTGTCAAGAACTACACAGGTCTGGTGTGCAATTGCCAAAAAGCCATACCTATTTCACTGCCACCCCACTTGTTTGGTGATGTTAACCCTTGCAACCACGTGGCTTTCCCTGATCAGAATTTGCAACAGAAAATTCTTTTCTGCTCTAGGAAATTAGGGACAGAGGCAGGTGTAGCATCCCTTTGGTTTCAAGCCCTGCTTCTGAAAGGCATCCTCAGTCCAACCAGTGCCTTCAGCACATGCTCATGTGCCCTTTGAGAGAGGGCAAGGTAGTAATTAATAATTTACTAGAGGTGCATAGTCCAATACTCTCCCAAATACACTTGGCAGATGAACCCTCTTGCTGGTGACTGTCCTTTGCAAGAAGGATACACTTCATTCTGTGCAAGAATAAAACAACATTTGTAAAGCACGTAAGGAGTTAGATACAAGGAGTGAATCCTGAAAGAGCAGGACTGCTCAAGGAGAGGCTGAGTGTCACTGTGCCACCCCTTCCAGGCCTATCCCACCTTCAGCCTAGCTACCCAGCTATCCATTACTTTAAGCATGGCACGTAAATTCCACAGTCTGGCTTCAGACTAACAGCTACCCCACTAATACCACAGTACAGAAAATCTGTCCTTGAAGTTACACTCCAGGCTAGAGCTGTTCAGTAGTATCCAAAAATGATCTTTCACAACTATTTTATTTAACCAGAGACTTAACAACAACAACAAAATCACAAAAACCTTTTCACCTATTTTCAACTTCTTTTTTAAAATATAATTTGAAAGGCACAAAACAAAATCCAGTATCTCAGCTTTCTTGTCTGTGCTCAAGAGATGTTGGTGATGTGTTAAGGGCTAGGAATGTGCTGTGGAAACAATTCTAAATTTAAACAGTTGAGTTTGGGCAAGTCTGGAAACTGTCTAGAAATTTCTCAAGAGAAAGTTGGTTTCTGGTTTCTCTAGTCTTCTACCTAGTTTTCACTGATACTTTGACACAAATATTTTTTTGTCATAATTCTGCTTCTCTTGCTGTCATCTAAACATTCCTAAAGCAAAAATACAGATAAAATTTGAGAAGGTAATTTTAGTTTCCAGATACTTTAGGCATTTTTGCTTGACTTTTGGCTTAGAATAGGCAAAGGCTGTAACATTTCATACGCTGTGCATGAACTCCCAGTGCTTTATATACTACAAAAGTAAAGGCAAGATAAAACTGTGCTTGCATGTATTTCTCTGTGTAAGACCTGCCATGAAGCTGACTCATGGTACTGCTGCAGTCCAGGGTACGGTTGCAGATCTGTGTGCAGGGAAACCTCTTTTGATCCTTTACAGCAATTCGAACATAATTTCTCTCCTCTGGCTGATTTGCACTGAGGTTCACAGGAATCTCACAGATTCGTGTCATGCTCACGATGCAGATCTAATTTAGATTTAGTTTGTGCTAACCCCCTAGTTTGCTCCTGCTGAATCCATCCCTGGAAATATTTGCAGCAGGATGCAGACTCAACTCTGCCAGCTCTTCCTCACCAGAGTACTCTGGAATTATGGTAAGGTCTCACTAGCCCTCAAGTCTTTTAGCTCAGAATGTAAAAGGAGAAGAGCTACAGCTACAGGAGGATTTTTTCTGTTTCAGGTAATTGGATGTTGGGACCACTGAGGAATGAGATGGCAGAGGAATGGCTGTGATTAATCAGGGCCATAAATATGATAAGTAAGCTATGATAAATATGATATGATAAATACGATAAGAGCAAATAAGATAATGAGGGGGAAAATGGGAACAGGAAAATTGGATTAAACTATGTAGCAATATTGAATGAGTTTGAATTCAAATGGGTATTGCAAAGGGGGCTTTCTCTAGTGTCAAAACATCAATAATTGGTTGCTCCAGGAATGTGTTTGAGTACATAGGATGGCTGTACTTCATCAGCACATCTAACCCATGCTTCACAGTGCCTAAAGTTGAACCAGGAGCATGGTAAACAGATAAAAAACTTCTCTGCCAGCCTTTAGTAATTTGCAACTCAAAAATTGCTTCTAATGAGAAAGTCTTTTATGGATTCCACTTCCATGAGCATACCTGGTTTGTTCTCAAGCCCAAGTGCACTCTTCAGCATCCACCACGTCCTGGAGAATGGGGCTCTACAGCTTAACAACCCATTAAAGGGAGAACATTTTTTTGGGTTTGTTTTGTCCACAACTGTTACCTTCCTTAGATACCTACTGATCCTTGTGCCAAAACATTTAAGTAGTATTTACTTATCCTCTCTCTCCACAACACTCATGCGTTCTGCAGATTCTTCTCACTCACCTATTTTCCAAGCAGAAAAGTCACAGCTGGCTTACTTCTACCATATCTTGCTGCATTTTAATTTTTTCCTGCAGTCTTTAGGTCTGAAGACAACTGGATTCAGACAACATGGGATCTGATCCCATGCTTAACTTTGAGGACAAAAGCATTACTTCCTAAATGAAGGCATTGGAAACTAGTGTATTAAGCTATCACAGCAAAAGCAAACCGTTGATTAAATGAATTTGCCACATCTTTCGAGGTGATCCTCAACACAAGTTTCTAATTTCATGACAATGATCTCTGGAAGGACTCATAAAAATTGTGGAGCAGTGTTACAGTAAAATGACCCTGGGCATGATGTACTAGTCATGGGTTTTCATTGTGTGGAGTAATAGCTATTGGGAGGGAAGGGGAGGATGGGAAGAGGCAGAAGGGATGCTGGCTTTTCTGTCAATAAATTTTCTGAAATCTATGGACATCAAGTTATCTTCACTGCAGTTGTTGAGTGTCCAATGCAGAAATACTGAATGATTAGCTTGCCAGCAACTGTGATACTGAAACTATACCAGTACTGTCTTTCCAAAATATTTTATTACTATTCTAATTGTATTAGTATTCTAAAACACCTATTGAGAAATTAGTGCAGTGCTATATGTAAACATGAATGGACCTAGCTCCTGTTTGGGAGGACTTCCAAATCTCACCTGCCATAGGTTTAACTGGTGTGAAACTAATCTCCTGTGCAGGACAAGGATCCCCCTCCTTGCCCCTGTTGTACTACCTCCCACACTAGCTCTTGTTCCATGTGAAAGGCAGCGCTGCTCAGACTGCAGAGCCCTGGTGCCAGCCCCATACTACTTTAAATCTGGATGCATAAACCCATACTGCCCTCTTTTAATGCCTGCTGTACACAGGTGTGAGGTACTTCTTTAAATGGAAGATCCAGTTTACCAAATAATCAATCTTGCTCTCTTGATGTAGTACATCCAGCTCCTCCACCACTCCTTATGTTACCTGCACGCCAGCAATGTTCATTTGTATCAAATTACAACTAGGGAATGCCTTCAAATCTTGAAAAGCTGCTTCCTGTAAGTTCTCCTGCGCCTTTGCTCTCAAGGAACAGCAGTCTCCCTCACAAACAGCAACTTTTTAAGACCTGTCAGAAAGCCAGTCCTTAATCCATGTAAGGCAGACCACACTGATACAGGAGGGGGCTATTTTCAACCCCCACTGTCCTGCCATAGTAGGTCAACCCCCTCAGGACATCTAAGTAATGTTAGATTCAGCTCAACATAGAAAAAGCAAGAATGGCCTTGCTTGACAGGAGGTATCTTTGGTGAGGCTAATTGAGTGTCAGTGATACTACAATTGAGCTACCGGTTCTCTGAGCTGGGCATTTGTAAGTAAGGGACCATCATGGCTGTTGTTTTTTCTCCTAAGGAATCAGTATAGGAGTTCCCCACTTGAATCTGTATGCAGGATATCTCTTGAACCTGGAAACCTCCTCCAACTCCTGTGCTTTAGCTGACAATTTCTCCTCAGTGCTGCCCCTCAATGATTGCATTTAATCCACTTGATACATGGGTAACACAAGTTCATTGCATCATATGTGCACTCATATCCCAGATGCACCACTTGGTACTCAACACCCTACTTCCCAGCTTTGTGATTGCTAGAAAGGGGACAGAAAATACTTACGTTTTGTAAATGCTTGTCTATGTTTAGATCACTATCTTGTGGGGCTCTCTACACTAAGAGATAAGGGGCCATATAACAAATTTTGGGGCCACACATGTTATTTATCCAAAATAAGAAAAATTAAGTCAGCTCACCTGTCCCCAGGCCACTGAGTCTGGGACTATTTACATTCCCAACTTCTGAGCAACTTGCAGCCAGCATGTTTTTTAAAGCCACAAAAATGCTTCCTTTTTCACACAGAATTTTACCCACCAATCACCTTCAGGAAACAAGTAGACACAAACACTAAAGTGCTCTATACAGGAACAAGTTCAGAGGGAAGATTGCTTCAGACCTCTTCTTTTAACTTCTTGTATGCTTCCTGAAGGCATCTCCCTACAGTATTAAGAGTGGGCACCACTCAGCTCCATTGCTGGTAGAACAGCAGATGGATGTGGTGATTCAGGCTCAGACAGATGCTAAGAGCAGTGTGTCATGGCAGAAAAATTTACCAGTATCCATAGAACACATCCAAGTTGGAAGATGTGATGTGACCTCTGCTCAAGTAAGGATCAGAAAACTAAACGCTCCTAGTCATCATAGAACCTCTCCACGACACAAAGTTTATGGCTTCTCCCCCAAGCAGAGAGAACTAGGTTCCACTTTTTAGCAGTTGTCTCACATCTTCCTGCTTCTCAAACCAGATTTGCACAGTGCTCTGAGTCTTTCCATAGTCAGTGAGTGAGTTTTAGGCACTTTGGAAAGATCTGAAAATCACAGCTTAAGCATTTCAATGACACTAAAACATACACATTTGAAGCTTCTCTGGTCTTAGAATCACAAATTCCATTTGTTAAAGACTTATTTAGATATTTCTTGCCCTGGTAAACCATGGCATCCAAGTACAGCTCAATCTTGCATGCACCCCTAACAGCTCCCTAAGACAAGGGCAAAGTCAATTATTCACAGTTTACAGATAGAACATGAATGCACAGAGAGGCTAAGTACTTGCTGCAGACAAAACAAGTGGCTAACTCACATTCACTGAGGTTTAGGTTAATGTCCTAACAGTAGACTCCTTCTTTTCCTCTTCCCATGACACTTGCCTCTGTTCCAGAGAGGCATATATTAAAACTGTGATAAGTCAAGGTAACAAAGTATAAAATCAAATACTTCAAAACCAGTCAGCTTTCTGGTCTTAAAGTTCATATTTCTATTTTTGGATTTGTTTTCTTTAAATATTCAGTGATGCACACTTAAAATTTACTCTGCACATTTCCCAGCAAACTCATTTACCATGGTGATTATAGAAGCGAATGTACAGAGAACAGTGTGTAGAGAACCCAGTGGTAAGTGGATTTCTTTCTGTAAGTCTAGCATTCAGCCAGCGTGATTGCAGAATGCTGGAGTAAGCTTCTGCTCATCTCAGAGGGATACTGCAGTGTGTTCAAACAGATGAAACACCAAGCTGAACTGAAATGCCAGTTCTTTCTTCTTCTGGGAAAGGCCATACAACGCTTGAGAACTGACCTTATTTTAGCCAGCCAGTAGCAGGAGGGAAAAGCCTAACTTGTGTAATGTCACTCATTCTGATGGAGCAAAACTTATGCTAGAAATTAACTTCTCTGCATTCTGACAAACATTTGCAGCAGCCCAAGCATAGGAGAAAAGTCACCTAACAAGATTATATGGAAAACCTGTTGCTCTGCAGAGTGGTAAGCAAACAAGTTGGTTCATGGACCCACATAACACTTAAAATAAGGCTGAATATTTTTGATGCTGAAGTAAAATTCTTTCAATCCAATTAACTGCAAACATTGCTTACTACATTTTATTTATTACTAGAAATAGAAACCAAAAAGGAAATATGTATAGAAACTGAAGGTTCAAACTCTCAAGGTCTTCTACTATGCCAGCATAAACCTGCTGTAAAAGCTGCAATACACCAGGTGATAGTATTAAATCCATAATGGCCTCACTGGTGTGAAATGCAGGGCACTAAGAACCAGAGCACCTGATCTACTTTGGTGACAGATTCCAGGACATCATGAGGAAATGAGTGCTGTCTGGTGTTTTGTTATATAGCAGTCAAAAGAAACAACAATAATATAAAGCTTTTATTTTTTTAATGTGGAGACAGAAATGTTTCAGAGCTATGCACTGCAGCAAAGCACGGAGCAGCTCTGCAGTACAGTTTTGCCATAAAGGAGTCCCAAATCACAGGCAGCGGTGAGGTTTGCCTCTGGGGGAACATTCCTGGTGTTTCCACTTGAGATATGGCAATGCCTATGTTGATAGAAAACTGAGAACCAGCTTAAAAATATGCATCTGCTTTCCACTGCCTGAAAATGAAATGGTTATAGCTTCTTCCCTCCCCATATCAAATGGTACCATTTGCTCTTTTACAGTTAATATTTTAGAGAGAAAAATCCCATATCTACTTCTTTTAAATCTGGTTATTTTAAATCTCCATGGACCTATCATCAGAATAGTGGACTTCAGAAAAATATCTTGGAACAGCAGCAGAAGCAGCGGCAGCCATTCCTGTTACACTACAAAAGAAATCTGTAACCTGCGCCAGCTACAAAAAAATGTAGCATCTGTTGATCACTGGGGCAACTGGGAAAGAAAACTTAAAATCCATGAGGGCTCTGCCGTCTTCTGTTTCCCTTCAGACCTCCAGGTGTGTGGTCCCCGGCACGGACTGTGCCATCTGTCTGGGACTGGCACAGCTGCATCAATGTCTCAGCCATGGGGAAGAAGAGCTGGGTGTTACTTGAACAAGGGCAGGCTGTATGGGGCTGTCCGACTGGCAGTGCCCACAGAAACACAGGCCTTTTGACACGGTGCCTGTGACATGCTACAGGATGAGCTGGCAGTTTCTGTATGCCAGGATGACGGTGGATCCTCAACACCCAGGCCCCTTCCTCACCAGGTGTCTCCACCCACGTTCCTCTGAGGTCTGCACCAGCTGAGCTCATGGCTCAAGCCAAATTACTCTACTAAATGTGAAAACAAGAGTTATAACTAAAATCGGGCTCAATCCTGCCTAGATTTTACCCCTGGCATGATGCAGCTCAGCAGGGAATTTGTCTGAAATCATGTGCTCAGCTATGGAGCTGAGGTGACAGTTTAACTAGTAGATCAAACAATTACACAATTTTGATAATGCAGTGCCTATGTTCGATTGTCTTAAAATTAGGAATATAACAATTATTTTCTGCACTAAAAGCTATCCTGCAGCAGATCATTTTGCTTGACTTTTTCATCAGCTAAGCAAAACCTCCAACTGTGAAAAAATATATATTCAGCAGAGTACTGATTTTCTCCTGCAATCTCCCCTCCTCCCCATTTATTCCTTTTCTTCTCTATCATCAATCTTTTAAGCATGCCACTGTGCATTCACATTTTTCTTTCTGCACGTGTCAGCTCAATGCTCTTCCTCAGAGCCCTCTTTCTCCGCCAAATCCCGCAAAGCAGATTTTAACCACTCATTTCCCGAACAGGGAATTCCACACACAACTTCGCAAAAGCCAGGCACTCCGGGCGCTTCCCAGCCACTATGCTGGAATCCCCCCTTCCCTCCAACAACCCACGGCTATGGACAAAAGAGCAAGTAAAAGGAAACTGACTTACTGCTATGGCTTGGAGCCTTTCCTTGTGCAACTCTGCTTCCGCCATCCTGGAGAGAAGGACACGGGAGGAGAAAGGGAGACCGGTGGGTGGGAGGGAGAAACAAAAAGGCAAACAAAACCAAAACGGACTGCAGTCACAGGGGGGAAACTGGAGTAATTGCAAGGAAAGCCGAGCTCCTGTGTAGCAATCAGCCACTTTTGGAGGCACTGCAGGCTGGCTCACGGTACGATCATTTTAGTCACTGGACCAGTGCCTGCCTGGCTGCCTGTCTCCCAGCTGTATTGCTAACTGCATTTCAGTGCTGCTTCTGTGTGCTGGTGCTGTCACACAAACCATGTAGGCACTCTCCAAGCAGCTGAGCAGAGGGATAGCTCGCATGGCTATAATTTTTTGCGTTGACGTCTCAGCTCATTTGCTCCTCCTATGGGGTGCTGGGTCACGACAGGAGCTCGACATCAGCAGCGTGCACGGTAATACAAACCTGCCTGACTGCAGCAGAGGAGGCAGACAGCTGTGCCACAGCATGTCCTTAGCGAGCAGCACAGCGCGCAGGGAAGGACGGTGGCACATGGCGCAGGGAGCGGGAGCTGCGGCAGGCAGGCAGGCAGGCAGGCGGTGGCTGCAGCCCCAGCTGAAGCAGGTTTGGATAAGGGAAAGGACAGGGCTGCCAGGAGGAGGGAGAGCGCGGACTCTGGGGGAACCGCACAGACACTTGTGAGTGCAGTGGTAACATGGCACGCTACAAAAGGCTGCTGCTGCAGGGCAGCCCTTAAGAGAAGCGACGAAGAGCATCTGGATGGGGAGGGAGGGGTAAGGTGTCCACACGCCCCGCATGCACTGCATGTATTGACATCAAAGTGACAAAGCTGTGTGTACAGTCTCCGAAGAACGCACTGTTACAAAGAGAGGAGAAGGAGGCAGGTGAGGAAGTAAGGGGACACCTGAGCCGGTGTCACAAGGGTACCCGCGATTTCAAGCCTGGCTTTGGTTCTGCCTGAAAGCTCCTTACACTTTTATTTTTACTTGTATGATCGTCTGTTTGCTTCCTTTTCTCACAGACAGCAGCGAAGCCCCCCACTCTCTCCCAGCCCTGTCCCATGGGGTGCCGCTGCACGGGTGAGCACGGGGCTGCCCCAGCGGAGGGGCGTCTCCGAGCCAGGGCAGCCACCACGCCAGATGCAGAGCTGGGTGGGGACTGACCATGACATCGTGGGACTGTCCTGCCGCGAGGAGCAGAAGTGCATTTTGCAGCATATAACTTTGATGTAATAACCTCTTGGTGCTAAGACAGGGAAACTCCCCTATCTGGAAGGAAAGGGATCTGGAAGTCGCCCTGTTTCCTGTGTGCTTGCCCTTTCAAGGGCCACCTAGCCTGGCATTTTAGTTTTCTACATCCCTGTCTTCTCTCTCAGACATCCTTCACCTCCCCTTCCAGTTCCAGGACGTGCTACTTGCTGCAGGCTGTTTTTCAAGGCAGCTGCTTTGTCAAGTGTCTTCACCTCCTGGTCCCATTTTCCTTACTGGTGCACAGTCTCCTTGCCATGTGACAGCATGTCAAAGTGACTTCTTGCTTAGCTTTGCCTCTGTGAAAGACATCCTTTGTCATATAAAAACTCACAAAACATTATATAATTCCAGTAGTCACTGTGGCCAAAAGGCAAAGTTTTATTGCCATATCCCAAGTGAGGCAGTCTTGGTCAGTGGGTATTGGGGGGCTCACAGCTAAGGGAAATGCAACAATTGTGGCTAGAAACTGGGATACTCTTCAGTCTTCCAGCTTTAAGTAATTCATTGAATAGCAGCTGCCCTCTCAGCGTGTTTGGTCCCTTTCAGCTTGTTTAGTCTCGTTTTTGTTTTCCTTTACCATGTAAAGGTCCATGCATTGCTACTTGTATTACTACAAGCTGGTTTTGAAATATCCTATCACACAGGATCCAGACATCTCTAGTACCACATGTGGTCTTGAGAACATATATGGGCAACTGCTACTAAGGCTTGATAGCTATGCAATTAAATCCCTTCAATACTCTTCTCATGTTTTGCTGTTAAGCCTTGCCCAGGGGAAGAATTCTGCTACAGGCTATATCCAGCAAAGACAAGGGTTATGCCCCAGTGCTTACTGGAGCTGCAATGGGCAGCCTATTCATTCCACAACCTGTAGTCACATTACACGTTTCCAAAGCTGCATGCAATATGCATCACTTTGGGCCATCCCCTCTTTCCTTCCGTATGACATCCACTCAGGAAGACATTTAAGCACATATTTAAGCGCATTCCACACAGTCATATATAAAAATGGATGTGAGTATCTCAGTTATGATACAGAGCTGGACACTGTACTCCCCATTTGTTTATCCTCTCTCCAATTAACTGCAGTGCTTGTTGCCAGAAAGGGATAAGCAGGGTACATTCTAGTGAGTGCTGCAGCATTCCTGGTCCCACTGAAACATGCAACAGGGCTGTGCACCTCTCCAGTTCAGTTTGCTGAGGAAACATGGACCAGCTCTGTTGACTCTGTGTGACTACAGGGACGATAGAGGTTACATCTGCAACTGCAGCAGAGCAGTTTCTTGCTCATGACTCGCAGTGAGGAAAGGCTGGAAGTCCTGCAATAGTAATAGCCACTAGTTTCTCCACGTATTTCTCTACATATAACTTTCTCTCATATAGCTTGAAGCCTGTGATGGAATGGGGCTGAAATCCTTTACTGAGGCAGTTCACAGACCACACCCAGGTGAAGTGACCTCTAGGAGGTGATTTACTACACCGTGACAGAGTCTGCAGCAGACAGCCCCTATAGACATTTAGTTAGTGAAGACAGTATTAAATAAAACAAAACAATTACCCAGTCCATTTTTAAAAATTATTTTCATCTGCATTGGTTAGGATTTTTGTTTCCAGAATGTTTTGCTATGTTGGTAAGGGACTTTAATTTAAAAATTAAGAAATTTTGTTAAATCCTAAAGCTTTTTTATTTTTTTTTCTTACTTTTAGGCCAAGAGACTAGAGTGGTATTTCCAGATTTTGAAGACAATAGTAAAACAAGAGAGAATGGAGTGTGTAGGGAGGAGCAAGGAAATTCCAGAAGGGTAGGTAAGAGTAGGTTTAATATACTTTGTTCAGTAGCTAAAAATGTAAAGAAAGAAAAAATGTCCCTTTTATTTCTTCAAATGTCAGTTCAAAAGCTATTATTTTCACAGTAATTTTTAAAAGAGCAAGAACTGCTAAATCCTAATAATGTGTGAATTGCATCCCATTTCCACGCAAAACAGATTTTTATTTTCATTTCTTTGGAAAAGAGTATAGGAAACAATCTGTAGCCCCTGTTCAGTGCTGGAGAAGATCCTGAAAGCACTCTGAGCTATGTGTAGCGCGAACTTTAAATGAGACAGCTTAGTTATGCGGTGAAAATCAGGGTCTTGTTCTTGCCATGCAGCTGAACTGGATTAGGAAAGGTTCTAGTTTAAATCACCTGTGTTTGGTTATGGTCAAGCCAACCGGGTTGTTTTCTTGCCATTGCACTGCATACTATAAGAACCCTTCTGCGTGATGCCAGGGATCTTGTCCTTAGGAAGACTTTGGCCTCCCATCCTGGCTGTTAGTAGGACTGACTTAGTCTAAGAAACCAGAGTTTGTCCTGAAGACTGTGTAAGGCAGGCATGTGCATACACGTGAGGGTCAGGATTAGCACCTCACCCATTGCAAATGCATCAATGTATTTTTGAGGTGACAAGTTACTGGTTTGGATCCTGGCAGTGGCTGTCAAGAAAACACAGAGCAAGGAGGGAAAACAGGCTTCACATTTACATTTCAGATTGTTTAAGAGGAGATACTTCTGGCTCTTAAAATTACCACATGCTGACATATTTCATTGTGCTGCACTAACACTGCTCTGGCATCCTCAATAGTGTCAAGAATCCATGCCTATGGCATGTTTGAACCATATTATTATCATCTAAGTTGAAATCCTGAGGTTTTAATTATCTTTCTTTACCTTCCTTACAGAAGTCTGGCTATATTAAAATAGTTCAGGAATGAAAAGGTCATCTAAACTTTTAGATACCTGAGCTCAACACCCATGCTTGTTTTTTGGACTTCCTCAAACACCGTGCCTCACACTACATACCCTTCAAAATTTCTGGCAGTGGTGCCATCTGAAACTTCCAGGAGAGACTACTCCATCTGTGCTTTTAATTGCAGCTCTCTGCCTTGCCACACCAAAGCATCCTCCCGACCTTCTCTCTCCTGTACTCAGGCAGCTTGCTGGGGGTATGGAGTGGCTACAACACCAGGGGTTGTCCTTGGGCCTCTTGGAATTCACAGCTGTGAGTTGCACCTCAGGGACCCTCACCCCAGTGAGACATCACTCCAGAACAGTTGTCTTCACCCTGCCTGGACACATTACCGCAGTAAGTGATGGCTGTATGATGGGGACTGTTGTCCAAGCCCTTCACACCCACTCAGTGTGGCTGGTGGAGGGAGGTGCCCAATATATTGTCACTCATGACTTGCAGTGGTGAAAGTGAGAAGTTGAACACCCAAGTATGTGGGGTAGCAGATGCTACCACCAGTACACTTTCTTCATTCCCCATTCCCTCTTGCATGGGTTTTCATGGGCATAGGCCCCAGGCAGTATAGGCTGGTGGGAAAAACCAGTCTGTGGAACAGGACAAGCAGAGGCTTGGAAGTCTCCCCTCTACCCCTTATAGCATTTCACACCTAGAAAATGCAAATGGTGAAGCTCTAAGTTATCTGTCTGAAGCTGAACAAGAGGGTAGTGGCAAAAGATCATTCTTTCTTTATAGAAAAGAATTTTTTAATCAAACTTAGAGTAACTGAAGTTATTTCTTCTCCTCTTTTTCTTTTCTTTTTGCCACTTGCTGTCAAGACATGGAGTAGAAGCATGCACAGCAGGAGATGGCACTGTGTAAGAAATAAAAAGCTAGAGCACAGGGCTTTGTTTTAAATCTGCTCAAGACAGCAGGCTTATGAATAGGTAAACCATAATTTATTAATAAATGCAGTCTGTGAGGTTTTTCCATGTTTGCTTGGTCTCATTCTGCAGACATGGGGAGGTTGCACTGAGAAGTCCTCTGACTAGAGGGTCTCCCTGTAGTCATAACAGTTTCATGACACCTCCTCTCAACAGACTATCAGATGCTGTGAGTTGTAGGGCCCTCAAGAGACTCCACCGACCAGAAAACTCCTGGCCAAATGATGTTTGTTGTCCGCAAACAGTTGCTTGTAGGTGATTGGCTGGAATGAGGGCTAAGAAGCAACTGTTTTCCTGAGACCTGTTGTTCTGCCAGCCCCACTGCCATGTTAAAACAGCCTCATGCTAGCCTGAAGTTTATTCAACACCTTGCAGTAACTTGGCATCTACTAATGTCCTTGGCAGTAACTAAGGAAGTGAGCCACAGAGCATCCCCTGCCAAAACCTCCAGATGAGTAACCTTGAAAATGCTATTTGCTGTGACTTTCCTTGAAGCAGGGAAGAAGAAGAAGAAATTATGTATGCAATTCTCTTTTCTCCCTTTTTTCTTCTCCAGGTACCTGGTTTATTTGAAGATTCCCAGGTGGAGGAAGCAGCCTGTCTCCTCTTGGGATTTCAGTGCTGGCTGCTATCACTGCAGCTTGCTTACCCAGCTGCAGGATCTGAAAAACTACAGGCCTGTCAGCCTGTGCCTGGCAGGGTTATGGAGCAGATCATCTTGAGAGTGATCACACAGCACCTACAGGACAGCTGGGCGATCAGACCCAGCCAGCAAGGATTTAGGAGGGGCAGTCCTGCCTGACCAACCTGATCTCCTTTTATGACCAGGTGACCTGCCTGGTGGATGCAGGGAAGGCTGTGGATGTGTCTGCCTGGGCTTCAGCAAAGCCTTCGACATGCTGTGTCCCACAGCATTCTCCTGGAAAAGCTGGCAGCCCACAGCTTGGACAGGGGCATCTTTGCTGGGTTAAGAACTGGCTGGAGGGCCAGGCCCAGAGAGCAGAGGTGAGTGGTGCTGCACCCAGGTGGTGGCTGCTCACCAGCGGCGTTCCCCAGGGATCAGTGCTGGGCCCAGCCCTGTTTAACATCTTTATCAATGATCTGGGTGAGGGGATTGAGTCCACCATCAGCAAATTTGCAGATGACACCAAGCTGGGTGGGAGCGTTGGTCTGCTGGAGGGTAGGAGAGCTCTGCAGAGGGACCTGGACAGGCTGGAGACAGGGGCCATATCCAACGATATGAGGATAAACAAGACCAGGTGCTGGGTCCTGCACTTTGGCCACAACAACCCCTGCAGCCCTACAGGCTGGGGACAGAGTGGCTGGACAGTGGCCAGGCAGAAAGGGACCTGTGGGCACTGACTGGCAGCAGGCTGAACATGAGCCAGCAGTGTGCTCACGTGGCCAGCAGGACCAGGGAAGTCCCTCTTCCCCTGTGCTTGGCACTGGTGAGGCTGCACCTTGAGTTCTGCATCCAGTGCTGGGCCCTCCAGTTTGGAAGGATGTTGAGATGCTGGAGTGTGTCCAGAGAAGGGCAGCAAGGCAGTTAAAGGGGTCTGGAACACAAGTCCTATGAGGAGCAGCTCAGGGAGCTGGGGTTGTTTAGCCTGGAGAAAAGGAGACTCAGGGGAGACCTTATCACTCCCTACAACTGCCTGAAAGGAGGGTGCAGCCAGGTGGGGGTCGGTCTCTTCTCCTGGGTAACCAGTGACAGGATGAGAGGACACAGTCTTAAACTGTGCCAGGGGAGGTTTAGGCTGGACAGTAGAAAAAAAATCTATATAGAAAGAGTGGTTAGTCATTGGAGTGAACTGCCCAGGGAGGTGGTGGAGTCACTGTCCCTGGAGGTGTTTAAGAAAAGACTGGATGTGGCACTCAGTGTCATGGTGTAGTTGACAGGGCGGTGCTAGGTCAGAGGTGGGACTTGACAATCTCAAACATCTTTTCCAATCTAGTTGGTTCTGTGATTCTGTCACTAGCCCGGCTCCTGGAGAGCAGAGTGGGATTGGATGACCTACAGAGGAGAAATGTAAGGCAACTTTTCCCAAATTCCTTTAGTCTCTGAAATTACACAAAAAGAAAATCCTGACTTGTCCTTACCTTTCACTTTCTATTCTCAGTGCCTCCCTTGACATTCAACTTCCACCTGAGGCAGAGAGAAATGATGAAAACAAGTAATACTGCCAGCATTACAGTGTAGGACAGAGACATATCTGTGAATAGGACAACTCTGTTCAACTAAAAAGGGAAATTTTTTTTGAATTTCAATTCTATCAGCAAAATGATGCCACCAAAATAGGTCACCAGCCCTTACTTGTGCATCTCTCTGTAGCTGTTATGAGAATTGTGTGTATCTGAGGACTTGTGTTATCCACCCCATTTGAAACATTTTGTGGCATTGAGTTTCATTGTTCCTGACAACTTTAATGCTGATACAGAGAAGGCTCTTGCCCCTCCAGCCCCTTGAAACTGGCTTGGCTATTCATTCTGCCAAGACAAAGAGGAAAAAGTGTACATTTTTAGGCTTTGGATTTTAAAACTAAAGCTTGGTTCCTGTAGGTTCTGGCATTTCTCTCTCTTTTCAGACAACTCAGACTGCGGCACGAAAGTTGCTTTTAGTGGTATTTATTTCTATTCTTGTGCCTTCTGATCATTCTCCACATATAGTACATATCTGAAATGATATTCCCTTAAAAAATCCAAAAAAAAATTACTGTTGAGGTTTGGGTTAGTACACTGGATTTTGCTTCAGAAGTGAAATTGTAAAGAAAATAACTAAGTTGTCTGAAGCCCAAAAGACAAAAGCTGTAGAAAGGTGGAAATAAATGAGTGCTCCAGAATGTAACTGCGGCCAGAATCTGAATATTTCTTTTTTACTACTGCTGTGATCACAGTGTGACCTTTGCTTTTCTTTCCCCCACATATGACCAGAAGATATCTTAATACCTACTTTTTAAAAACCGTTTTGTTACCAGATCCTTTAGACCGTTCTCAGTTTTGTCTCCTATCCTTAAACTCCTAAAAGAAAGGCTATGGGATTGGCATTGGATTTGCAATGCCAAAGAAGTTTTGAGGAGTCCACTCCAGTCTACAAGGGCAGCTTTTGTTAATGACAAGCTTTCAGCTAAGGTTAAATAGCTAGGAAAATTATGACATCATTACTTTCTTCCTCAGCGGAGGGGCTGCCCAGAGAGGTACACACAAGTTGTCTGCATCAAGGCTGTAATTTAACAGTGGGCATTTAAACCAGTCCACCTCGATTCCAGAACATTATAGAAGTATAAGAGCTAGAATTTTGATTTCATGTCTGTGATGAAGAGGAGTTAAATCCATCCATTCAAATAAGGAGCCTTAACAGTACTTTGAAAGAGTGAGTCAGATCAGAGTCAGGTCTATTTATCATAATCCATCTTTCTGAAATCCTCCAGAGACTCCTGTCATGTAGCAATTGAGCCTGCTAGCCAGTGGTGCCAGCCCTAAAAAGAACCCAAAAAGTAAATCAACCAAAAAACCAAATCAAATGATGTATTTTTAGACAATAGCCCATTTCTGGTCCTCTGACCTGACAAAAACTGGAAACCTTCCACACAGAAATAATCTCCTGGCCTTTCGGCCTCTACTTCAGAGAGAGGAAGAGTCACAAAGAGGAGACAAAAATAACTGGCTACTTTCTGGACACAGGCTGAAAGTTTGATGTGAATTTTTGGATCAGTCTACACTATGTCCAGATTAGTACATACAACTTCTTTGTTATCTAGGGAATTCATTAAGCTTTTAACAGCCAGAGGCAGCCAAAAAAGTGCCAAAGCTTTGCCTTGAACAGAGGTATGTATTATGTTAAGATCCTGCATTTCATATGTGAAAATGATTTCTTCCAAGGATCATTAGGGCTGTTCTTTTTCTGTGGTCACACTTCCAGCGCTACAGTCACAGGCACACAAGCACACTGCCATGCCCCTTTCATGGGAAAGGTATCCCCCCACTGGTTCCTTGCTCTGGGTCACGGCAAGAAGGTAGTATTCCCTCTAGTGCTTTTCGAAGACTAGTACTACAGACAGCAGATGCTGAAAAAACCTTTATCAGAATTCCTGAGGAAAATGCAAGTTCCACTGACTTCCTATTCATGTCACTCTAATGGTATTATTTTATGCTTTAATGCTGTAAGGTACAACCTGGAGAACTGTTTTACATTGTATTGCATACCACATACAAGCCTCACTCAAGATGACATTACCATTAAGCTGGTATCTCTGGTGTGAAGCTAATTAGTAAATCATCTTTATATTTTGCACCTCTAATGTACAGGGGCCTTGTTTGGTAAGTAGCTTTCAGAAGAGACAGTATTCATTAAACCTAGTAGTTAGAAGTTCCTAGGATAAAATTTAATGCTGATTTAAAGCAGTCTTAATGACTGACATTGTCTTCCTCTGATTTTAGTGAAAAATGATTCTAAATCCTTCTAGACTGCTTTGAAATTCCCTGTCAACGTGTCTACATTTTAAGCTTCTGCATGTATTCCAAGTTTGAAATCTGGAAGAGAATACAAGACATAATTGTTTCAAAACTAAGCAGTCACCCAACCTTTTAAATAAAGATATTTGGGAAGATGTTGAATGCTTTAACTTTGAAAACTTCCAGTTATATCTTAATTTAGTACTTAAACAGGCTTTTCATCTTTCTCCAACTTTCTCTGCTTTATGTCTCCTGTATTGGAGAATAACATGTGGAGCAAGGCTGTGGGTATCGTCAGCTTCATGATAAACCCAGACCTCTCCCAAAAGGTCTGAAGTGTTCTCATGTAGTTAGGTTAGTTACTGCTAGGTGTGTCAGGAATGAAAACAAAAAGGCTCTCTATGAGGCTGGAACTGATTTACAACAGGCACGTACCCTGAGAGAGCCTATTGTACCTCTTTGCTCTATGTACTTGTTCATCATACATTAAAATAATAGTAACCACATAGCAGGGCTGCCTGCACAAATGGAGAAGAAGGCAGCATGTTAGGTTGTTAATTTAACAATATAAGACTATTTTTTCTTGAATTATTCTTGTGCAGAACTAGAACCTTGCGGATTTCCTCTAGGAGGTTTGAATCAATTAGTGAAGTGAAAAAATCCCTCAGCTGACGCTTGCCTCTGTCACAGACCACTCTTCACATCACTAGTCTAAAACTCTGTCATAAGGATGGTGGAGAACCCTTGCTTTCCTTATTAAATTGTAAAGAGACAAACAGCTACAACTAATGAAAAAAATGCATCTCTTTGTCATGATGTTACCCAACATAATTTTCTACTCTTCGCCCACAGAAAAGAAAAATCATCTCCCTTTTTCTATATTTTTCCTTGATTTCTTTAGATGGCAAATTTATTTGGTCTTCTAATTTTATGGGAAAAACAACATTTGCAGCTTGGGCACCCAATGAAGCTATGCAGAGAGCGGCTGCATGAGATCTAGTCAGACAAATTAATTTTCTCCACATTTTCACTGTTCCTGCAGTGGAAAAATAGACTTTTTAAAGAATGATAAGTATATTTTTAAAAAATATACTTTTTAAAGACTGATAAAATACTTCCAGTTGAGAGTTGTCAAAAGACAAAGGTGTTTCTTGATTCTAGTGCCAGACAGTCGCATGGTGTTTATAGCTGTTTCAGTGTACTTCACGTTACGTAAACCTACGCACACACGTCCACAGAAGATGTCAATTTTGATGTGTGATGGCAGTGAGGTGACAAGAGCCCTGGACATGTCTGTTTCAAGCAACATATTCAATAGATCTTTTACTTGACATTTTATTAATTGCTAAACCACAATTCAACTATACCGAATGCACGTATCTCCTTGTTGACGTGAGAGTCCCATTTAAGGATGATGGCACTTTTCAGAAAACAGGGACCATATGGAAGAAGGGACATTTAAAGTTGTATTTTGAGTTTTCACATTTCAAATATGTCTAGGAATTTCACCATTTCTCTTCCAACACCCCTCCCCGCACCATCCCCTGCCCCCCCCGCCAAATCTGTGAGTCAGTAACACTACTTGTAAAACAAGCTCTAACCTAAACAAGTTAAATGAATTTATTGAGTAGAGTAGCTCAATAAGCAGACATCTCATAGATGTCATTACTGGTCAAGCCCTGACAAGTTTCAAATCACCCTTCCATGAAGGTGTTTCTCTGTCTTCCTGTCTTTGCATCTTGTTCTTTTAATATGAACTCTGTTGTACTGGGACTGCTGCCTGTGTGGCTGCTGAGGAAGGATGATTAGTTAAAGGATGATTAGTTAAATTTCATAATACATAAAAACTTACAAATTATGTGATGCATTTTTATTTTTGGTTGAAAAAAGTATTTGAAATCCTTCTTACTAATACCTTCAAAATAATAAAGATTTGCCTGGGAGTTCACAATCACAGCATGATGAGCAACTCCGGATTTGATTTCCCTTTCAAAACACACTGGTTTTAAACCACATTGCATTTGTTATTAGCGTAAGCTTCTAGTCCTCTGCTGACTGATTGGTAGTTAGTTCTGACTCTCAGCAGTATTACAGCAAGGAGTTCCACAAATCAGCACCCCAAAATATGCTTCTTTGTTAATAGCCATTTTTTTCTCATTTTCACTACAGCTGTTATCCAGCTATCAGAGTTTGGATTTAGTATTCTAGGCTGCCCGTCTCATCTCACGATGAAAGTGTACCAGCTGTGAAATTTTGTAGTAAGAAACATTCCTACAATCCATCTGAGCACAGTTTTCCCAAATAGCACAGAAAACTCACTGCTGCAGAAACAAAGGGTAGCTTACAGTCTTCTGGAGTGAGGCAGAGAGGAAAAAAGGAACTTTCTTGATATTTTGAAGAGAAAGAGTGCACAAAAAGGAGTTAATAATATAAAAATGGCAGGAAAAATGGAGGCTGCCTTTAGATTGGAGATCTGGCGTGCATTGTGAAATTAAAATGATGATTCAGGGCAAGCAGTGCTAGTATTTTAGTCTGTTGCTTTTATGTTAGAAGTTCCACAGTAAGTATTAGCTTGTGTTTTGTTTGCCTCGAGTGAACTGCAATTTCAGCTGCTACAATGCCAGAGAGTCAAATGCAGCATTGCTGCAAGTAGGGAACTGGAAAACCTGTCAGCAGTGCCCACATCAGATACGACTGTAAGTAAAAATTGGTTCAATAGTCCTTAAAAGGTGGGTTTAAAAAAACCCCCAAAACTATAAAAAGTTAGTTTGGTTTGGAGATCAGCAAATGCAGCTCAGATTTTTATGTGAATGTGCCCATCAGTATATGGAGCTCAACATACAACATAGTTCTTTTTTCTGTTTCTGTAAAGTCTAACTCTGGGCAACTTAAGGTCCATGGATACTGGGGTTATTGCTGTTTTAATGCTTAATAAGTTGTGATCTTTTGGCTCTAGATAGAGCACTGTGTCGTGACAAATCCTGGCTACTGACTGGTAGGTAGGTCTTGGTACCTTTTGCCCTCAAAGCAGGTTACAATTCTGTTTCAGAGCTGTTGAACAGATTAACTTCAAATGGTAGCCCCACTGAAGTCACACAACCCTATCTCTGTGCATCCCCTTTTGCATGATTTGCCCCAGACAGCCTGGATTTACTCAACTATTGAGTCTATGTAGTAGAAGTTTCTACCATTGGTAGGTTTTTGAAATGTGGAAGGTGTTCTTGGACATGGAGAGAGCTTAAGGAGTGGGGTTTTGCCTGCAGGAAATGGGATAGCCTTCTGACAGGGGACTGGGCTGCAGGAGGTCAAAGGTCTGTTCTTGGCTGGTTTGCCCCCTCTGTCACCCCCTCATTGGGCTGCTTTTCCCTGCAACTCCTAACACTTACAAAGGCCAGTGAAGTTTCTGCCAACATGCAGCCTGGCCAAGCTGCAATGGGAATGTTGATTGGAACTGCAGGAGAGGGTGAGAGTACTCCTGAATTGCTACAAGTATCTGTTTCCCATGGCTTATAACTCAACCAGAGGATATTTTAAGTCAAAGCAAAGCATACTCGGCTTTCAGTGGTTAGCATTCCCCATTTCAGTACTTTAGCCTAATCTGCTGATGTTTCAGAGCTGCTAAAATAAGACACAGACACACTGAGAATAGAAAAAACGAAATGTTTCTGCTGCCCTGATATAGAGTTGCTGCTACCATTGCAACTGCATAGCGGGAATGAACTGAGAGCAAGTTTTAACTCATGGATCTCAGCTTCACCAGCAAAACAGATTTCTCCCAAAAGCAGCAGATCCCATGCCTTACCACTGAAGAATGTGTGTAAGTGGTAGACCACCAATCTTCCCAGGGCACCACAGCTGTAACCAATGTCTGTGTAAAACACAAAAGAGTATCAATGCATTCAAAGTTGTGAGGAATGAGACAACTCTTTGTAGAAATTAAAACAATTTATTAAAACAGAAAAAAATTGAAAAATTGCAAAAAAAAAAAAAACTAACAAAATATAAAAATTTGGGATCCAGATGGCTCGAGAGATATGCCCCAGGAGCGCAGGGATTCAGGAACTTTAGGCTTAAGACAGCTCTGAACCTCAGGTAGAGAAAAAAAATAAACTTGCAGTTTAGGCTGGTCAAAAAGAAATCTATTTCTAAAAAGCCCCTAGAAAGGGGTAGGCTTCTCCAGCACTGCCTTAGCAAGCTGGAGAGGAAGGGAAAATGAGAGTGGGCGTGTCTTTTGGATTCCTTTTATAGCTTTTGCTCCGCCCACAGTCCGCCCACAGCCCACCCACAGTCCACCCCCCTGGTTCAAGGCGGTTGGTGTTTTCCCCTTGACAGACCACCTCTGTCCACCAATGGCTCCTCCTGGTCAGAGGGGTGATATTAGTTGAGATAAGGGTCATGTGCTTATGGGGGGCTGGGCTGTTTGTTGCAACTGGGGTTTTTTTAAAATCTGCCTTGAAACCAAGATACAAGTAAAACAAAAAAATACATTCCACACATCTTAAAACACTTGTAAAGGTATACAGTAAACACAGGAAGACCATAAAAGCTTGATTATTGTACCTGGACTGATGGATTGATTTTAACATTCAATTTAAAAATATTAAGCTCAAATTAATTAAGGCACTTAATATGCAAAGACCAAGCACAAATAGGGATTTCATGTATGACAAGTCCCCCCTTTTTCTCTTATGCTCACATCTTTGGTCTTTGCATTTAAGTGGAGGTGGATAACTCTTCAGGGATAGATTCAAGCTCTTTAAAACTGTCCCACACTTGCTGGGCAATTTTTCTCTCCTTTCTAGTTTTCTTATTGTTACTATTATTGATATGCATAATCTTTTGAGCGAATGGTGGACGCTGCTGTTGTCCTTGAAGATCCTGGATCAGTGGCATGCTTTGGACGACAGTGGTGATTAGACGGATGAAACAAGGGATTAAACAAGGGAGAAAAATAAGTCCTGTAAGGGAAAGTCCAACAATAATTAAAGCTTTCTTCCACCATTGTCCTTGGAAAATATTTTCCCACCATTCAGAAGTGATCAAGGGCTGCCATTTCTGCACTGGAACATGGGCTAGTTTCCTGATGTTTTGGGTAATCTTGGTGATGGCTTCGCCGTGATCATCAATATGGATGCAGCAGTCTGAGGTGTTAAACTTGCCGCATACTCCACCTTCTTCAGCTAGTAAATAGTCCAATGCCAGCCTATTTTGGTACACGGCTGCTCGAGTTTGCCCTTGCTGTGTGTTAAGTAGTTCAAGAGCAAGAGAGGTCTCATTAGTGATTACCTCAATTAGTGCTTGCAGTCTGATGATCCGGTTTAGCATGTAGATGGGAGTTCGGTACCCCCAGCTCCCATCCTGTGCCCATGTTGCAGGTCCATAAGTCTCTAGGATCCTCTCAGGTGGCCACTCTTCTTCTCCCCATCTCTGGGTCCCTCCTATTACATGTCTCTTAGTACGGAAAAGTTCATCATAAAGGGAGATTCCAAGGTGGGCTCCAGCGTTTTCAGCAAGTAGGAAGAAGTTTGGTTGAATGGCTCCAAGAGTGCAGCTCCCTTTCCAGCGAGGTGGTAAGTTGGAATAAGCTCGGTTACCACAGATCCAGTAGAGGTCTTGTGGTGCTTCCCAGAAGTGGGGTTGTATACTTGCTGCTGTAATCCAGTACTTGGAAATTTGTGGCAGGACAGAATATGGATTTCCTTGATCCCAGCACTGCCAGAGTTTTTTAACAGGATTCAAAATGCAATTTTTGTTTTTAACCTTTTCTGCAGACCAGAATACATCTGGTTCTTGAGGTATCCACCAATGTTTTTGCCCATCAGTTACCAGGTACCTTTTGCATATTGTCTCACCAACTTCTTTTAAAAATTTTCTTCCTTTCCTCCAGATGCATTCTTCTCCAATAACAGTATTGCTTAGCAGCCAGGTTTCATTGTCATGTCTGGTTGTGGGGGAGAGATTACTCAGTCGGAGTAAATCGGGGGGTCCAAGACTGACTCCCCGCCAAGGCCAACTCTCCGATTCTAAAGTTCCTCCGCACACCCAGCAATTTGTTAAATTTAGCTGTTGTCCAATCCTTTCTGCCAGGTCAATAAACAAGTTTTTCCTTGACATCAAAGGATTGTTTTCTTTTTGTTTTTCCTTTTCTTCTATGACCACCTCTTGGATCAGGTCAGTGTCATAGGTTTTTCTTTTTAACAAATCTTCTGTCTTGGTTATGTATCTAAAATTGAAACAGAGCCAATCGTCTTGGGAGGGGCACTCTCCCTTCTGCTTATGTATTTGGGTGCCAATGTTTTTGCCAATCCAGTACTTGTGACCTTTTTCTGAGCAGATACTCAACCTTGTTATGTTGTAACAAGATGGATTAACATAAGTATGTGCTCGGAAAAAGTGTCGAATTTGAAATGAGCCTCTTTCTGCCTGGTACACAGTCTTGTAACATCTGTTACAGCGGCTGTCGGCTGCTTGTGTAAAGGGAGGCCAGAGGACCCAGAGACAGATGACACTCAGTAGCAGGATGTTGCTCACTTTCCCCTTTAGGCATACCCGAGAGGAGCTGTCAGCATTTGGGTTGCCTCTGCTGGTGGGGGTTGTCATCTTTGCTTCTTTCGTCCTTTCTTTAGGCATCTCACCTTCAGATGGTTCTTCAGTGACCTCAGGCTTCTGGAAACTCATGGTTATTTTAGGGTTGGCCTTGTCAAAGATTAGAGTTATCGTGCCCGTAATTTTGGAGTCTGATTGGACTGTTATTGGAAGAGAATGCTGGCTTCAAATGGAGCCTTACTATACAGTTGATGTGACAATAAGGTTGTGTGAAGGCAGAATCTGTAAAAGGGAATAACAAAGAACAGAATTAACAGCAAAATATTTTCAACTTAGTTTAACAACTTGTAGCTAGCACTTATTACTGAGGTATAACTGGGGAAGAACTGGGAGTACAGGATTTTATTAACTTGGAGTGAGGGATGCTGAGTGGAGCTTTCAAACAGGGTGTTTAGTTTGATGGTTTGTCTGGAGGTTTCTTCTCTTCAATTGGTGGTGTTACTGGACCCTTCACCCTCTTGACATGCGTCCAGCCCTTTTCAAATGTCCGGACAGCTGTTTCAGTGGTTAGCTGGACCTGAAATGGACCTTCCCAGGATGGGGTTAATGACTTTTCTTTCCAGGATTTTATTAACACCCAGTCACCTGGATTGATGTGATGTAAATTAAAATCAAGTGGGGGAGTTTGTGGTAGAAAACCTCTTTCCCTTAGCAACTCTAGATTTTTGGCAATTATCTGTACATATTGTTGTACATTGGAGTTTCCACACTCTTTCACATTCAACTCTTGTGGTGTAGCAAGGTAGGGTAATCCATACAACATCTCATATGGTGAACAACCTAAATCAGATCTTGGCTGTGTCCTAATTCTAAGAAGAGCAAGTGGAAGGCATTTTACCCAGGTCCATTTTGTTTCCAGCATTAATTTTGTGAGGGTGTTCTTGATTGTCTGGTTCATCCGTTCCACTCTCCCAGAGCTCTGTGGATGCCACGGGGTGTGTAATCTCCAATTTGTTCCTAATTGCTGAGCCAATTGTTGTACAATTTGGGAGGTAAAATGAGTACCTCGATCTGAATCTATGCGGTGGACTATCCCATAACGGGGGATAATTTGCTCGAGGATCACCTTACTCACTGTCTGGGCTGTTGCATTGACAGTTGGAATAGCTTCCACCCAGTGGGTAAGGTGATCAACGATTACCAATAGGTATTTCCACCTCTGGACAGGAGGCATTTCTGTAAAGTCAATTTGAATGTTTTGGAAAGGCCTGATTGCTAATTCAATTCCTCCGCCAGTGTTCTTTTTCATTACCTTTTTGTTAACCTTTTGACAGATTACACAGTCCCGGGTTATTTGGTTGGCTATTTCATAAACACCAGTGCATCCAAAGGTTCTGAGATAGTGATCCGCCAGAGCCTTTGAACCCCAATGATTGCTTTGGTGGATATTTTGTAGAATTTCTCGGGTTAAATTTTTGTTTAAAATTTGGCGTTTATCTGGTAAATACCAGCGGCCTTGAGAATCCTCATTGGCACCAATTAAAACTAATTTCTGTTTTTCCTGATCAGTAAAAATGGGCGTGGGTAAAATGTTAGTTTGTGGAATAGTGTCAGATGTGGTGGTGTTAGTTGGAAGTTGGTTTACTTCCATCACTTTTACCTCTTCTTCCACTGCTGCTTCTTTTGCTGCCAAGTCTGCTAGGTTGTTCCCCCGAGCTTCTTTTGTGGTTCCCGATTGATGACCTGGAATATGCACCACTGAGATCACCTGAGGCAGTTGCAGTGCTTTTAGAATTTTTAGGATCAATTCCTTATGTAGGATATCTTTCCCTTTGGTGTTTAGGAACCCCCTTTCGGACCAGATTTTTCCAAAGGTGTGGACTACGCCATAAGCGTATCTGGAGTTAGTGTAAATGGTCCCGATGCTTCCTGCTAGTCGGTGGAGTGCTTTTTCTAGGGCATAGAGCTCACAGACCTGAGCTGACCAGGTCGGTGGCAATCTGCCCTTTTCTAGCACACACATTTGGTGTCCATCGACCACTGAATAGCCAGAGCATCGCTTTCCATCCACCACTCGAGATGACCCGTCAATGAAGAGGATTTCCCCTTCATTGAGGGGACAGTCCACTAGGTCCTCTCTGACTTTTGTTTGGATATCAATTATCTCAATGCAATTGTGTTCAATTTCTTTTTCTGATGGGGTCCCATAAAGAAATTGAGCTGGATTTTGGTGTGTACACACAACTAACCTCAGGTGGTCTGAGTGCATGAGAATGGCTTCATATTTGACTATTCTTGGGTCAGTTAACCACTCTGCAGCCCTGTGAGCTAAAATGGTTTTGATTGAGTGTGGTGTATGCACTGTCAAGTCTCCACCAAAAATGAGTTTTTGACTCTCCGAGACCAGAACAGCTGCTGCGGCGATGGACTGGATGCAGACGGGCCATCCTCTGGACACTGGATCCAGTAATTTGGAAAGAAAAGCAACTGGCTTCCTGACTCCACCCCACTCCTGGGTCAAGACGCCATAGGCAACTCCCTTCTCCACATTAACAAATAGATCGAAGGGTTTTTCTAGTGAAGGAAGGCTTAAAACAGGTGCTTTTGTTAATTTCTCTTTCAGATTTTGTAATTTTTGTGTATCTGAATTAGTCCAATTAAAAGGTTCTTCTTCTATTAGTTTTTCATATAAAAATTTGGCAGATTGTGAATACTGATCAATCCACAGTCTGCAGTATCCAAATAGGCCTAATAATTGCCGAATTTCTCGTTTTGAAGTTGGAGGTGGTAGATTTAGGATTCCTTCTACTCTTTCAGCACTGAGTTTTTTTGTGCCATGGCCAATTAGATGTCCCAAATACTTCACCTCCTGTAGCACAAATTGTAATTTAGGTTTTGACACCCTCAGCCCGTTCCTCCCTAGAAAATTCAGTAACTGAATTGTAGCAGTTCTTACCATAGACTCCTGTTCCCCAGAGAGGAGCAGGTCGTCTACGTACTGAGTTACCTGAATCCCTTCGGGTGGAGAAAAGGAACTTAGCAAATCTTCTAGCGCTTGGCCAAAGAGTGTGGGTGACTCGGTGTAACCCTGAGGCAGGCGAGTCCAGCGCAGCTGCTGCTTCCGTCCAGTGTCCGGATCCTCCCAGGTAAATGCAAAGATGTCTCTGCAATGAGAATCTAGAGGACATGACCAGAAAGCATCTTTAAGGTCAATAACAGAGAACCAGGCATGTGCTGGGGGTACCCGACTCAGGAGTGTATAGGGGTCCTGCACCAGTGGGTACCTGATTTGGACTCTCTTATTGACCTCACGCAGATCTTGTACAAGCCGGAATGACTTATCTGGTTTCTGGACAGCCAAAATTGGAGTGTTGTAACTGGATTTGCAGGTCTCAAGAATTCCATCTTGTAATAAGTCCATGATAACAGGCTTCAGGCCCTTTCTTTTGTCCTTGGAGAGGGGATATTGTGGTACACGTACTGGCTGGCTATTTGGGAGCAACTCAATTGTTAGTGGTGTGATGTCCATTTTTCCCCGGTTGCCAGGTTTGGCCCACACTACCGGGTTAATGTGTTGCTCATCTACTAAAGATAAAACAAACAATTTAGTGGTCATTTTTCCACCCTGCGGTACCACCCCAACCCTCAGAGGTATTTGGAAGTCACGTCCTAAAAGATTGATCCCAGCTTGAGGTAGGTATAGCACATCCCCTGTATGGGTACGTCCTTGTATGGAAAGGGTTACATTTTTAATTACAGGCACAGCAAAGCTTTCACCATTAGCACCATATATATCTAATGTATCTTGAGAAATAAAACATCCTGGAGGTGTTTTAGTGACACAGGTTCTTTCAGCACCTGTGTCCACTAAAAACTCCACTTGTTGTCTCTGGGGTCCAGCTTCTAATTTTATCAAGGGCTCTTTAAGATGTTTTTGCCCCAGAGAATAAAGCCCCTGACCCCTTCAGTTGTTCAAAATTTGTCCCTCCATTTGAAGGACTCCTTGATCTCTCTGCTTTTTAAAACAGTACCACTGCCCGTGGCCTGGTTTATTACAGTATGTGCAAATTAACCTCTCAGGTCTTTGAACAATTGGGGTAGATTGTTTATTGCAAACACAAACCTGTGGCTGTTGCTGAGGGCAGATTTGGGTTTGCTGTTGTGGGATGCCCCTTTGGGAAGTTCTTTGTGTAGGAGGGTTGTGGATTGGAGCATTAGTACTGTTATTCATTATTCGGCTTTTAGCCTTCATCCTCTCTTCATCCCTCCTAACAAAGACTTTTTGGGCTTCCTCCAGTAATTCATCTAGTTCCCTCTCTGGCCATTTTTCCAATTTTTCCAATTTTTTCCTGATGTCAGGCCAGGAGTGAAGTACAAAATGTACCTTTAGCATAGTTTTGCCTCCCTCACTGTCTAAGTCAATGACAGAATAAAGTTGAATGTTATTCCTTAACCGAGCCATCCAAGCTGTTGGGGACTCATCCTTTTCCTGTTCCCCACAAAATGCTTTTTTCATATTATTAACTCGAGGAACAGCTTCTCTAATCCCTTTTATAATTAAATTTCTGTAGTCCTTCATGTTCCTCCTGCCCTCTTCTGAATTTGGGTTCCATTCAGGGTCTGTCAGTGGTAATTTTTGTTCTCCAATTGGGCCTTGATTAGAATTATTTTCTCTGTCCCAGACTGTCACTCCTGCAGCTCTAATCAATTTTCTTTCCTCAATGGTGAATAAGGAGTGAAGGATGGATTGTATCTCTCCCCAATTATAAATATTAGGGCCGAGGAATTGATCAAATTGGTCAGCTAGACCAATGGGGTCAGCCATCAGGCTTTTCATTTCTTTTTTAAATTCCCGTACCTCAGATGAAGCTAGAGGTACAACTACATAACCAATTCCTCCTTGAGCATTTCCCATGGGTACCTCCCTAAGAGGTAAAATTTTAGACTCATGGGGAGTGCTAAGGCAGGTGGGACAGTCAGGTGTTTTAAATGATTTCTTTCTAGTGCAAGATGCTGGGCCATCCTGGCTAGAAGAAATCCTTTGTCCGGTTGTCTTTTTGTGAGAGCAGGAAGGAACAGAATTTTCTTTTTCACTTTCATTCTCATTTTCTGAGTCCCTTTCGATTGGGTGGCTTGATGAAGGAAGGACCCTTTCTTGTTCAATTTGGACCCTCCTTTCTGGAGGAGTTACTGGAGGAAGGTAGTCTAGGGGGTCCCACTTTGGTTTATTTAATTTAGGTTTTTGTTTTTCTTTCTGTTTGTGTTCTTCTGCAATGGAAAAAATTTGGTTTGAATTTTTATTAAGTCCAATTGAATTAGATTTAGTTTCCTCTTCCAATTCTAATTTTTTTCTTTGGTCTTCATTTTGTTTTTGCCAATAATTTAACCAAATTTTAGCATAGTCTAATTCATCAGAATGTTTTGGAGCTTTGTAATGTACATAAGAATGCAAAGCCTCACAAAGCCATTTTTCAGAAGACCCATACTTGGGCCATTTGAGACCATCTTTGTTAATTTTATGTTTTGGCCACTTAAAAACACAGTACCTGATCATTTGACACTGGTCTTTTTCTTTAGTTAAAAGATTTTCTTCCCACTTTAGGAGCATTTGTCCTAACGGGCTTTCTGGGAAAATTTTGTATTTCTTCATTAGGTCTTTCTTTTTGCTATTCGCTTGTCCCATTTTGTTACTGGGAAGCAAACAAGTAGCTAGTGCAGAAGAAAAATATTTTTTTTTTTTTTTTTTTCTAATTAAATAAACCAAAGTATTGTATTATATAAAACATTTAAAATATTGCATAAGGAAATAATGTTACAAAATAACCTAAATTCAATACACTATCACAATAAAAAAATGATAATAAAGTTATAAGCATAAAATACAATACAACTAATGTAGAGAAAAGCAAGCAAGGTTAGTAGATATATAAGGGAATGAATGATGGCGAATCTGTGGGAAAATTAAATATGGTAGGCTGGTGAGAAACAAATATGTTGCAAGAAAATATTAGTTTTAATTATAAAAAGAATAATTAGTGAATATTTAAATTGTTTAAAGTATAACTGAAATTTAGATAGCTTTATACATATAATACTTAAGAAACAGGAGTTGTCTTTATTAGCAAAGGAGAGATAAATTTAAAATATTTATAACCAAATTAAAGGAAAAAGATTATAATGAATAACACAAACAGTAATTCAAAATATCAAAGTAGTGTCTTATGATTAAAGCAGATAAAGCAAATTACAACTACAATCCAATAACCCAAACACTCCAAACTAACAGGAAGTATAAAGGTGCTAGATAGCACTGACCACAAGAGTGCAGCTAAAACAAGTTCCCACATGCACTTAGAACAGCAAAGGGGTGCAGTTCAAATTAAAAGGACACAAAATGGCGGCCGACCACGTGGCGGCCCGAAATTTCAAAATGGCGGCCGACCACGTGGAAACCCGAAATTTCAAAATGGCGGCCGACCACGCGGCGGCGCGAAATTTCAAAATGGCGGCCGACCACGCGGCAGCCCGAAATTTCAAAATGGCGGCCGACCACGCGGCGGCGCGAAATTTCAAAATGGCGGCCGACCACGCGGCAGCCCGAAATTTCAAAATGGCGGCCGACCACGCGGCGGCGCGAAATTTCAAAATGGCGGCCGACCACGCGGCAGCCCGAAATTTCAAAATGGCGGCCGACCACGCGGCAGCCCGAAATTTCAAAATGGCCGCCGACCACGCGGCAGCCCGAAATTTCAAAATGGCCGCCGACCACGCGGCGAAAAGAAAAAGAGAGGGGTTTAAAATGAGGTTTCTCCTCAGTTCTAGACCCGAGGAGACTGAGACACTAATAAAAATGAATTTGGGGCTGCGCACACCCCTAAAACGTGGAAACCTCCCCCCAGAAAGGCTGATCACCACACTCGATCTTCCCCTCTGTGTCTCTAAAGGGGTGATCCCTCGTGGTGCCCTTAAAAATGAACCCTTTCAAGCACACTCACACACACACTGGGGGCGGCCAACCCCCCCACACACTCTCTCACAAAAGGAATTCCACTCGGAGGTTCCCCAAAAACTAATAGCCCTTAAAAAGGGTAAGTCCCTAACTAAGTTCCCTTTAAGAAGGGTTCAAGCCTTACCACAAGTCTTTCTCCACCGGAGGTGTCCTTTCTCTGCTGCAGTAATCCTTGTGGAGCCCAGAAAATCCAAGGGGAAAAACCAAAAAAATCGCAAAAATTCAAAAATAGTAAAATTAACCAAAATACCTGGATTTAGGGCAAAAATAGGATCCCGGAGAGCCCCCAAAAGAGTTGTGAGGAATGAGACAACTCTTTGTAGAAATTAAAACAATTTATTAAAACAGAAAAAAATTGAAAAATTGCAAAAAAAAAAAAAACTAACAAAATATAAAAATTTGGGATCCAGATGGCTCGAGAGATATGCCCCAGGAGCGCAGGGATTCAGGAACTTTAGGCTTAAGACAGCTCTGAACCTCAGGTAGAGAAAAAAAATAAACTTGCAGTTTAGGCTGGTCAAAAAGAAATCTATTTCTAAAAAGCCCCTAGAAAGGGGTAGGCTTCTCCAGCACTGCCTTAGCAAGCTGGAGAGGAAGGGAAAATGAGAGTGGGCGTGTCTTTTGGATTCCTTTTATAGCTTTTGCTCCGCCCACAGTCCGCCCACAGCCCACCCACAGTCCACCCCCCTGGTTCAAGGCGGTTGGTGTTTTCCCCTTGACAGACCACCTCTGTCCACCAATGGCTCCTCCTGGTCAGAGGGGTGATATTAGTTGAGATAAGGGTCATGTGCTTATGGGGGGCTGGGCTGTTTGTTGCAACTGGGGTTTTTTTAAAATCTGCCTTGAAACCAAGATACAAGTAAAACAAAAAAATACATTCCACACATCTTAAAACACTTGTAAAGGTATACAGTAAACACAGGAAGACCATAAAAGCTTGATTATTGTACCTGGACTGATGGATTGATTTTAACATTCAATTTAAAAATATTAAGCTCAAATTAATTAAGGCACTTAATATGCAAAGACCAAGCACAAATAGGGATTTCATGTATGACAAAAGTCATTCAGTCTTTTCAGTAAGGACTGCAGAGATAAATTTTTGTGCTTCCCACCCTTTACCCTAAGCCCCCATTTTTGTGCTGCCTGTCAGGACAGGAGCTAGAAGGGTGGTAGGTCAAAGCAGACGACAAATGTGGCTCTCTGAGCAGAGAAACTGTTGCTGTGATCTGTTCCCAACAGCCTGACACTTGGAGGGGCTGTCATGCGCTTGTGCTGGAGCTAAAAGGCCTTATAAGGCAAAGCCTGAACAAACTGTTAAGCAGTCTGAAGTGTTCCTCAGTGCTGAAAAACCTCCAGGGAATGCACAACATATCCCTGGCAAAGATTACAGCATATTTTACAGCAAGCTCATAGAGTAACAAAGCAGATATTGTATCTTTGAATTTCAGGCTCTGCAGGCTAGTCTCAGCAAGAAAATTAGGATCAGGTCCCCTTCTTGGATTCATTTTACTGCAGTGAGACAAGCAAAGTGCCATTCATTAAATCTGTCTTTAAGATTTCATAAAGTTACACATCAAGTCCTCTTCTGAAAATATACTTTCCACAGCACAATACTTATTTGGAGGTCTCTCTGAGCTCATGGCTGGACAAACCAACATATTTGATCAGTGGCAGTAGTCAATATCAATGACAAAATGAGCAGACTTTGCACCTGAAATCTCCACAGTAAATCAATCCTGCTTTGTCAACTTCCAGCTCACTTGAGGTCAATTAGGTGTGAAGAATTCCAACCCCTTCTTTTTTGCCGCCATGGTTCAGGTGGAGCTGAGGCCCAGCTGCCTTGAACCCTTTGCACTGACCTGCAGGAAGAGCACCGCATGCTTACATGCAACAGGGTTGTGATCAGTGGCACAGAGTCTGGTTGGAGGCCTGTCACCAGTGGTGTCCTCTGAGGGTTCATTATTGTTTAACTTACCGGTCAGTGACTTGGATGAAGGGGCAGAGGCCTCCTCAGCAATGTCACTGACAACACAAAGCTGGGAGGAGTGGCCGATGCCCCAGAGGGCCGTGCAGCCCTTCAGAAGGACCTTGACAGGCTGGAGAGACGGGCAGGGAGGAACCTTCTGAAATTCAGCAAAGGCAGATGCAGGGTCCTGCACCTGGGGAGGAGCAAGCCCAGGCACCAGCACAGGCTGGGGGTGACCTGCTGGAAAGCAGCTCTGTGGAGGAGCTGGGGGTGCTGGTGGACAAGCAGCTCTCCATGAGCCAGTAGTGCCTTTGTGGCCTTGCAGGCCCATGGTACCCTGGGCTGCGTTAAGAGGAGCATTGCCAGCAGGGTAAGGGAGGTGATCCTGCTCCTCTACTCAGCCCTGGTAAGGCCTCACCTGGAAATGCTGTGACTTGTTCTGGGATCCTGAGTAAAAGAAAGACAGGGAGCTCCTGGGGCAAGTCCAGCAGGGGGCTACAAAGATAATCAGAATCATCCAACAGTTTGGATTAGAAGAGATATTAAAGATCACCCAGTTCCAACCTCTGTGCTATGGGCAGGGAGACCTTCCACTACGATGCAGAATCACAGAATTACAGAATCAGAGAATACATTTTGTTGGAAGGGATGTTTAAAGGTCACTTAGTCCAATCTCCTGCAATGACCAGGGACATCCCCAAACAGATCAGGTTGCTCACAACCTTGTCCAGCCTGATCTTGAATCCTTTCAAGGTTGGAGCATCTACCATCTCTCTGGGCAATCTGTACCAGTGTTTCACCACCCTCATTGTAAAAAATTTCATCCTTATATCTATTCTAAACCTACCCTCTTCCAGTTTAAAGCCTTGTTTTTTCACTACACACCATTGTAAAAAGTTTATCTCCAGCTTTCCTGCAGGTCCCTTTCAGGTACTGAAAAGCCACAGTAAGGTCAAATAAGGTCACCCCAGACACTTCTCTTCTAGTTATTTTAAAAGAACAACCTTGACTGAATAAGGGGACTAGAGCATCTCTCTTATGAGGAAAAGCTGAGGGAGATGGGCCTATTTAGCTTTGAGAAGTCTGGGAGGTGGTCTGATCAACGTCCATAAGTATCTGGAAGGAGGGTGCCAAGAGGATGGATCCAGGCTCTTCTCGGTGGTTCCAAACAGTAGCACAAAAGGCAGAAATTGATGCACAGGAAGTTCCACCTGAACATGAAGAAAAGTTTCTTTTTTGTGCAGGTGACTGCACACTGAAATAGGCTGCCCAGAGGTCAGGGAGCCTCCCTCACTGGAGATACTCAGGAAGTGTCTGTATGCAATCCTGTGTCATGTGCTTTAGAGTGACCCTCCTTGAGCAGGGAGGTTAGACCAGAAGATGCGTTGTGATCCCTTCCAACCTGACCCATTTTGTGATTCTCTGGTACTTCATAGTGCTCACTCACAAAGCAGTAAACTGCACCAGATGGGCCATCTTTTTCCCTCGTAAGCCAGATCAAACTGCTGCAAATCTAACAGCTGATGCCCACTCACAGGCAGTTTCTTTAATCTCTTCTCTATTGGTTCTGTTGTTTGCATTCTCTTACTCAAGCCTTTTTACTGTTCAAGCCCTTGCCTTGTTATTTTCTGATGTTTTAAAATAAATCCTTTCAAACTCCTTTCTCTGTTTCTACCCAGCTGCCTGTTCACATTATACAGGTGCTGACCTAAAACTTACATGGGCATCCAGAGGAAAGAACACGTTTATTCACTTTTCCAAAGTCAGTGTGGTTGTTCAAAGCACTGTAAACAATTATAAAAGTAACAGAAAGTTGTGAATGCCAGTATGAAATGACTTTCAGAAACCAAGGTAATTGAGTTGGGATTTGTTTTCTTCCTCCTAGAAGGAAGCTTCATGGAGGTGGTCTTGCTACAGCTGAGGAGGAACAGATTGGACATCTGTTGGATATCCACTGACTCCTCACACACCATCTAATAGATTGTCTGATTTAGGATTGGTACTTCCCAATTTAGCTATCCCTCAAGACTCCACACCACACTGCCTCTCACTCGCTTCCATCTTCTCCTCCCTCCGCCCACTCAGGTGGGAGGGAATTGAGAATTGCAGGCATAAAAGGTGATAATCACAGGTTGAGATAAGAAGAATTTACTGGAAACAGCAATGAAATAAGAAAACAAACCATAACAGCAACAATATTAATAACTAAAGGTATAAAACAAAGAAACCATTTGCACATAAAGCCTGTGACAAATACTGACTGGCTCTTCCCACACTTCCTTTTCTTGTTACCAGAAAAGGACACCCTTCTCGTCAGAAAAGAGAAAGTGTTCTTTTCCCCACCCCTAGCAATGATGTGAGGTGGTATTGAATAACATTAGGGTCTGGCCATGCTCTCCTCCCAACTACTGTAAAAACTTAACCCTGTCCTGGTTGAAACTAGGACATACATATCCATGTGAGAAGGACTTGCCAACACATTTGCCAATTGCAGTTGGTGCTTTGTTCATGGATGCGAAAAGTAGGATTAGAAGTACTTTGAGCGTGTCTATAGTTCACCTCTCTCATAAGACAAATCCAGACATATTGCAGTGATGCACACGTTGTCATGGATGCAAAAGATGTATCCATGTATCTTCATTACATCATACCAGCCATCTTCATCAGAAGATAGATTTATCCTACCTAAGTTTTGGCAGGGCACTGGATAGCAAGACACAAGCACACCTTTAAATCAGTCCCCAAAGGTGATGTGGAAATCAACAGCCAGAGAAAGTGACTGTGGTTGAATGAAGAGCTGATAGCAAGTTAGTCATCTGCAGATGGCAATTGACAGTTACTGAAGAGGGTTACAAAGCTCCATTTGTCCTGTAACCATCACAAACTCAAAACATTGTAGGTATTCAAACTTCAGCAACTTTGTTTTGGCCATTAACCCACCATTTTGTGCATTGCTTTCTAAAAAGGGACAGCTAATTGAACTGGAAGGCACTTCCATAAAGACAGAGCATTAAATGAGTATTTCAGAAAATCACATTTGAAATCCATTAGCATGAGAACATTCTTATTGAAAACACTTAATCTCTAGGAAATGCCTTCTCCATAAACTACTGAATAGCAGCAGCTGGTGACCAGAAAGAGCCAAACTGAAGTATAGTTATTTTAAAAGATCGGTGGTAAGGGCAAGTAAATAGGAAAAAAACCAACCTGTGGAGAAAAGCAGTGTAAGCAAATACCATGCAGAAAAAAAAATGCACTCAAACCAAGTTTGGGGATATTAAATCAGTGCTAAGCTAAGGGTCAGAAGAATAAAAATAGAGAAATGAACACAAATTCTTCACTAGCCAAATTAGATATAACAGATGGGCCAAGACCTGTTACTAAGGTTGGTTCAGGCCAGAGACTTGAAGTACAACTCAGTTTGATGTGTAACATATATGACTGCTTGCCTCTAGCTGTAGAAGCCCAGAAGATGAGGGGCTAACGTGTATGTCTCAAACACTGATAGCTGGATTGCATGGAGCTAAACATAGGAGTGATAGTAAGAATATGTTGTAAGAAAAAAACAGAGTATGACTGGAGAAGGGGACCGTGCAGAGGTAGGGCAGTATTTTTCTGGGTCAAACACCCTTGTTCCAGCTTCTGGAGATAAGCATAACACAGAGCAGCACAGACACAGGAATGACGTCAAGAAGCAGGCTTGGACTGTCAGCTAAAGGTCAACCCAGTAGGGGTGGGATCAGGATCACCAAAGATGCCTGAAACCCTCTGACCCATTTTCACAAAGGTATGGAAGAACAAACTGAGCATGACAAGCAATTTGCATTCAAAGTGAGAAACTGAGACACCTAGCTCTAGGGTGGGGAAAGTTATCTATAGAATATACCTCCATGAAGTCCAGATGGTGCCTCCAGGACCCTAAAACACCTGGTCAGGTGGATCAGTGCTCCAGCCATGACTGGTACTTGTAATCCATCCTTCCTTCCTTCCTTCCTGCCTTCCTGCCTTCCTGCCTTCCTTCCTGCCTTCCTTCCTGCCTTCCTGCCTTCCTGCCTTCCTGCCTTCCTTCCTGCCTGACTTCCTTCCTTCCTGCCTTCCTGCCACCTGCCTTCCTTCCTGCCTTCCTTTTTCTTCCTGCCTTCCTGCCTTCCTGCCTTCCTTGCCTTCCTGCCTTCCTGCCTTCCTGCCTGCCTTCCTGCCTTCCTTCCTGCCTTCCTTTTTCTTCCTGCCTTCCTTCCTGCCTTCCTTGCCTTCCTGCCTTCCTGCCTTCCTGCCTGCCTTCTTGCCTTCCTGCCTTCCTTCCTTCCTGCCTTCCTTCCTTCCTGCCTGCTTTCCTGCCTTCCTGCCTGCCTTCCCTCCTGCCTGCCTGCCTTCCTTCCTTCCTGCCTTCCTTCCTTCCTGCCTGCCTTCCTGCCTTCCTTCCTGCCTTCCTTCCTGCCTTCCTTCCTGCCTTCCCTCCTGCCTGCCTTCCTGCCTGCCTTCCTGCCTTCCTGCCTTCCTTCCTGCCTTCCTGCCTTCCTTCCTGCCTTCCTTCCTGCCATCCTGCTATCCTGCCATCCTCCCTTCCCTCCTCCCTTCCCTCCTGCCTTCCCTCCTGCCTTCCTGCCCACCTCCCTGCCTGCTTTCCTGCCTTCCTGCCTTTCCGCCTGCCTTCTTCAAAATCCACCACTGTGTGTATATACTGGAAGATAAGGGACTAACTTACTAACTTTTACCAATTTCCACGCCAAGTGTACAATTTACTAATAAAACTATGCAACTTTTTGTGGACACTCTAACTTCTGTTTTTCCTTTTCCTGACCATGAACATCTGTGTGTTTGCCTGCCTTTCAGTGTGGAACCTACCACTAGCCAATGGCATTGCAAAGCTTTTACCAGTCTTCTGAAGCAGTCCTCTTGTGGTGTAAAATAAACTTTGGGTTGCCATAAACTCCTGACACTGGAAACTTCTTTATGTCCTCCTCTATATTTTATCTACACACCCCATATTTTTGTTTATCTTCAGAATTATTTTCTACAGTAGTAATGAGAAAAAAAAGAACTCTAATGATTGCCATATCTTTTAGAAAGAGATGGCATTTTGTGAAATCAGAAAGTAGCACATGCATGCTGGGGTTTGACCTTGCTCAATTCCCTAATATTTACAAATAAAGAGTGCCAAGGAGGTAAACTAGACAGTTCCGTGTTGTACATGGGACTCAGAAGAGATCTTAGATAATTCTGCCCTTGGCTGGTACCAAGACAGTGTATTCAGGAATGATCCAGAAGCTCAAATACTGATGCCTGACCTTTACATGCTTTGAAAAAAATGCCTATGCAGCCAAGTATAACTTCATAATTTCTGGTTCCTACTTTTGGACACAAAAGATGAACCCAAAATCTAATGGTATTTTCATACAAGTAGCCATGAAGGCAAGAGGAATAGAGTTTGTAGAATTCAGTATTTTATATTTACACTGTCAAGCAATGAAACTCAACAATGAGAAAAGGATTTTTTACAATGTGCCTCTGTATGAAACATCTGCCAACTGAAAACTCTAATGTTAAAAAGACACCAAAAAAAGCTTTGGTGTCTGACTAGAAACTTTTTGTTAAGCCTACTTAGATTCTCAAAAAACTGAAAATAAGCTTGGTGGTATTGTGCTCTCTTGATGAACAGCTTGAAGCCTGTGCCTTTTTAAACAGGATTTGTACTGGTCTGGTCTGTGAAAATGAGTTGAACATTCATTTCCAAGGTTACCCCGGGTCAGAGACTACTGATGGATGTGTATCTGGTGAGGGGGAGTCTGATCTTTGCACCTGGGATTAAATTCTGAAGGGGTACAAAACCGTATTATTTTCTGGAATAGACCTGTGAGTGTATGCTGTCGTCTTCGGTCAGTAAGAGCAGAGGAACCTGACTCCAAGCAAAATGTTTTTGAAAATATAATTACTGAGCTGACTAACTACAATACTATTAGAGGGAGAAGCTGTGTGGCCGGATGAATTGCTGCTTGTCTGCTTTATGATTCATTCATCTTATTATGCCAATTGAAACAATTTGCTGCAGTGTCTTTTGTACACAACCAGGAAACACAGAGACTCTCAGAGCTTCAGTAGTTCTCTCATTTTGGTATGGTTTGGTACCATTTGAATCAACCTGCATGTAATTAGACTCCAAAGTTTCCTCCTTCACAAATAGAGGCACTTTTCTTAAGAAACGCAGGCAAATCCATACTAGGTCAAATTTGCCCAGTCCCTGTAAACCAGTCTGTGATGCTGGAAGCCCTATAGGAAACAGGCATGCATGCTTTTGAGATCAAGGGAATCAGTGAAGTTGTACTGACTTAATGTGGGCAAAGATCCCAGAAGAGAAAAATGTTTATGACTATGAACCTATGCATGTGGCTGGTAGAAACCTGAAGGTTTGAATTAGTCCTCTCTTGTCATCTCCCAAAACAGTGATCTAGCCCTGAGTATGCCAGCAAGCCTCTCATCAGGAAACATTACAGAAAGCCCTAGGCACGTCGATCCTTGTAACTGGCTTTTCCTGTCATGACTAGATCTTTCCATGTGTCCTTGTTCTTGAGAGATAAGAGTAGATCTGTTTTAACTGCTTCTCGGCTGACACCACTCAATAGACACATAAAAAATAGAGAGATTTCCTCCTCCTGGTTTTCCTCCTCCCATCCACAATTGACACTTATCTCCCCAGCTAAGCCAATTATAGTGCCTCAGAAGTGTCCTCACGAAGAGAGGGAAGCAGACAGACAGACATCAATTGAATTTCCTACAGGCGGTATACAGAGGTTGTTTTGTTCCTGCAACAGAGCCATTACTTCCTTGTGCTACTGGTGACTCAACTGAAGACTGAGTCCAATGAGACAAAAATTACACAATATTTCTAAAAATACAGTAGGGACTGCAGATATAGCTTGAAAGTATTTCATTATCAAACTGCAATTTAACCTGTAATGTTTCAGGAAGCTGAAAAAGGAGAAAAAAATAAGAGAAGAGGGGGAGAGAGCAATGGACAGGAGGGGAGCAATAGCACCAGGGAGGGAAGGGAAGAGTAAGTGATCATCTTTAAACTCCACTGCCCTTGTACCTATGGCTGATGCCATCCATTACCTTGTAAAAAGAAAAGGATGTCACTGTTTTGAACTTCAGTAGCAGCCTGGCCATAGATAAAGACTTCCATTGTGCCCAGCAGGAACTGCACAAATGTTGAATGAAGTGCAGCCTAAGGATGTCCTGTGCAGGAGCCAAAGACTCCTCTGCAGCAAGGAGAAGCATGTCTGTGGTAGCTTAAATCCATCTAATTTGATCAATAATGTGACAGAGCCTCTACAATACAAACTGGACTGTTGGTTAGCCATCCAACTCAGTTTCCAGGGTGCACTTTGCACAGATGTTCTGGTGCTGCCCAGGGCAGCTAACACAAAAGTAGTGTGGGCTTGGGCCCACTTTCCAGCTGCAGCTCAGGTAACACTTCAGTAGGAGAGGGAATGAAGAGCAACAAAAGAGACTCAGAAGCCTACCAAGGGCAGCATTCAAACAAGCTGTCAGTAAGTTTGATGTGAACTGTACTGAATAAAACATGTTGTGAGCAGAGGATCAGTCCTAAAGCACTGTCAGGTCTTAACAAGCCTGCATCAGAACTGTTTTGTTAATATACTTGTTTACTTATATATTTAATATACTTGATTAATATTCATCAAACCTGTAATGATGAAATTTCTAGAGCTAGTGTCTGTGCTGAAAAAACTGCGTTAGCAGAATTTGCGCCAGTATAATTGTGTGAAATAAGAACAGCTGAAGTACACAAGGGCTTTTGCTGGAGCAGCACTTCTGCAGAGCAACTATATCTGTTACCAATAGAGCAGTGCTGCAACATTTTCTGTTGCAAGACCACCCAGTCTTAATTCCTTTAAAGTGTGTACTTTATTCAGTTCTCATGATGACTTCAACATTTTCATAAGCTAAGTTGTGTCTATCTAGCTCTGTCATTGCCTGAGTATTTTTTGATAGGACAGGAGGAAGTAATGTGAGAAGAAATGGAAAGGGAAGTGATAGTTTTACCTCAATCTTCAAAGAATAAATCAGAAAACCTTCATTTTTCTTAGTACTTCAAACTGCTTACTGAAGGATTTAATTTGCATGTAAACTTGTATAAATTATGTTCTGAATGCAGATGTTGAAAGCATATGACACTTGTGTAAATGTGTCTGTATCCTCTAAAGTGAAAGGTGGGGTGTGAAAAATACATTGCTTTGGCTCTTAGCACATTCATACGTATTTAATTCCAAAGATAAGGGAACAAGGTTTTATCCTCTATTTTTATATGCCTAAACTGAGTGCCCAACCTTCAGTTATGTCGGGGTTCCCGTTGCTTGATATCAACATCTCATCTCAAGCGTTTTTTCATTCAAAAATCGCCTTCACAAGAAAAGCCAATTCCACAGCTAAACAGTATACTTGCATCAGGTGATTGTCATGGGCATTTATGTCAATCAATGACTCAATTTCCTTCCTACAGCCTTTGACAAGGCAAAGGTGAAATATCTTTTTGAAATTCAGTGAGAAGGCATTATGAAGGTATGTTAATATTTGGAGAAGTCATCTCGTGTGCTCCCTGGGCACAGCATCCAGCTGTTTCAGAAATGTGTCAAACAACACATGGAAGTATAAAACTTTCCTAGTTTTTAAAGTAAAACCCCGTCAAAAAAATGTTCTATGGTCAGGGCTGATTGGAGGTGATTTGAAATAATAAGAATTTAAATGGCTGCAGTAGAAAGCAAGCAAACATCTGTTCAGTTCCTAGAAACAGAGTTAATGCTCTTTTGGTGGCTAGCTGAGTGATTGAAGCAGTAGAAATCCAGCTCAAGGAAGGTACTTTTAGCAGTCTACAGGGCTTTTTTCTTAATTTTTTTTCAGCTCATGTCATGTAATGTGCTATTATGTAACTCCCTGCCTTCTAGGTCAATCCAGTGAAACCTCTGTATTGATGAGTGATCTGTTTAACAACAGAACATTAGCATTCCTATTGAACATTGTAAATCACTGCATCTACTGAGACCAGGTGTTTCATCCTCAGATAAGCAGAACTTTCCCTGTATGTACACCTCTTTCTCAGATGTAAACACATGATTTTGCAAGTAACCTGGTAAAGGTTTATTGATTTCTCTGGGTACATTTTGGTGTTTTGTGTTATCTCATATTCAAGCTCTCACTAATTCAGGCTTCTTTTAATTAATTCACCACCATTCAGTGAGGAGTTCCAGAGTAGGAACACCACCACTATTTCCTGCTGAAGTTATGGTAGAGAATAACTACTTGGTTTGCTGTTACTTGTCCCTTTGGAGGTGTTGGTGCAGGGATTCTTCAGCCGTACTTGTGAAAAGCATCCTTCCCCATCATTTATAGGAAGATATATGCTTCGGATGATGAAATTTGATGGTATATTCTGTTCATCTGATACCTAAAACTTGTGTTTGTAATACTGAGACTCCTTCTTTTTCTGGCACCAGGGGTTTCTCTCATCTTTACCTGAGAGCTTTATCTGAGCTTTATCTGAGCTGCTGATCAGGGCATCTCATCTGTGATGGCAGAGGGTGATAGACCCCTGCTACAACATACGGACACATCATTGTTTCACTTCGGAGCAAGATTTGCAAACATTCTTATTTGCAGAGGATGTCTTGCCCTCCCATCCACAGTCCTTTTCCATTAGATCATCTTCATCAAAACATCAAAAGAAAATTCAGTTACATAATTTCTTGTTGAACACAAGAGCTCCTTAGTCAGGGGTAACTAAGACTAAGTGTCAGTAGGAGAGTCAGGTCTTAAATATATGCAAGCCCTTTAAATATCTCAGGAAATGTAAGTAAGCGAGCAATGATCCCGTTAGCCAAGTCCTCATGCTCCTTTCCTATCTTCTAGTCAGTATCTGATGCAAAAATTAGGTAATCTGATGCATTTCAGGGTTACTTAGCTCTGGTATACCCTCAAGATACTTTTTTTTTGCTACAGTACCTCATGACTTGATTTTTCTTCCACCAGTAAGTACTGAGAAAATTCTTAAGAAAGCTTACATACCATGATGTCTAAAAATGCAATTATATAAAAAAGATGATAAAGGTGTGAATTACTAGAGACACTTATTAACTTGTTTTTCCTGAATTCAAGCACTTCCTATCTTCTGAGAAGCAAGATGCTTTTGTGATTTTCACATCTGTTTACTGCATCGTCAGTAAACTGATACTGGAATTCTGAAGTTGAGCGCATAGAAGAGGGATTTTTGGTCAGATGGACAGTGCCTGTATGCTTAATTGCACTAGTTCGTCAGTCTTGCTGAAATAGTTGTTAGTGCAACACATGTTTTTTAATGAGGGAAGGAAGCATTATTTGTTATAAATAGTCTGGCATCCATCTTTCTCAAAGGAAATAATGTCTTCTCCTTCTCCTCCTTCTCCTCCTTCTCCTCCTTCTCCTCCTTCTCCTCCTTCTCCTCCTTCTCCTCCTTCTCCGCCTTCTCGTTCTCCTCCTTCTCCTCCTTCTCCTCCTCCTTCTCCTCCTTCTCCTCCTCCTTCTCCTCCAACAGTATTTTAGGGCATACAGAACTGAAACAAGTAACTTTAGGCAGACTTAAGTGTATTTTCGAAGTGAGGATATTCTGTGGTGTCTCAGGTTAGTCACACAAAATGTACTGTCGTCACTGTAGAGCCTTTAGCTCAGTATACCAGTGTTTATTTCCAACAAATATGTTTTTCTTCTCCCATGAAATAAATGCTTGTGTTGTCAAATGAAGACAGTCAATTTTAACTGTAAATTAGTCAATTTGCAAGAGCACTTTGTGTTCTTTATACTTCAAACACATGTTGATGGCAAAAATTATTATTCTGTATAGAATCCAATTATTTAAAAAGCTAAATTCTGTTTCCTTGACCTATTTTTAGTAAAATAAGACTCACTGCTATCTGCAGCTTTGCATATAACAAGAGTCACAAGGCACAGTACCTAATAAATAATTAAATATTATGTGTCCTGTAGCTTCAACATTAAAAGCAGCACAACTGTTACTTTCCACTCCTATCCTTTACTCCCCACAGTGCTCTTGCTGTACAAAAACATTTTGTTGGTGGAGGAAACGACAGTCAGATCATCTAGACAAGCTTACAAGTTATAGCCCCAAGGGAGTCACACAATGCAAGAGCAACTATGATGTTCCAGACTGAGGAGGTGTTGCCTAGTGGGCCATAGCAGATCCTGAAGGAGGCTGGTATGCTTTAAAAGAGCAATCATATGTATGATGCTTCCTCCTAGTTCCCAATCATATGAGGCTCAGAGATTTCCGGGGGTGGACATAACCCTCCTTGGACTTTCCTGCCCTGGGCTTGTACACTAGCCCTTTGAACCTCAGTAGTCCTTTAGCATCCACAGCATCCTTCAGCCAAAAGTCACTCTTCAAATCATTCATGCTTCACAGATTTCTACCGTGCTTCTCCCAGTTCATCTCTTTCCAGGCTAACAAATCTCAGGCTACAACTATCCCTTGCAAGAAAGGATGACTCCATCCCTGTGATCATCTTTCTCTGCTTTCTCCTAATCTTCTCCAATTAGTGAAAATATTTTTCTAATTCATTATCACAGGTTATCTATATAAATATTTCTTAAAAGTGCCATGGGATCTTTGCATTTCAATTTGAGCAGCTTCTTCAAAGTGCTGAGTTTTCCTGTCACAATGTAGCTAGAGTATGTAAGCAAATGAATTCAGGCTCTGAGGCAGCAAATCTTCTGTATTGCTTTATGCCTACCTAACAAGGGGTCAGCAATGCCATTACAGACAGGTGCACGTCAAGCCTGTGAGGGTGTGTTTGGTGAAGGGCGGCATTCATCCTGCAGCCTGGCTGTGTGATGCAGCTCTTACAGAGGGTGTGGAGCTACACTACTACCCTAAAGGGCACTGCCTGGAAGTAATACACCCTGTGCCCCTGCTCCCCCACCCTGCCTTGGCTGTGTCTCTTTCCTATGCTCTATGTGAAATTAGGCTGCTGTATCCACATTGAGAATCCCATGACAGTACAATGTTCCTCATTATGAGATTTAAGAATAATTTGAAAAATTAGTCTACATGAAATCCTGAAGGAGAGAAGTAATTGTCATGAGGCCTGATGACTCTCTTTTCTGTATTCAAGAAAAGCACCTTCTCGGCTGTATGGAGAAAAATATTACTTTTATAATATCTCCCACATGGCTCTGTCTCACTGTGAAGTACCAGGATTGTCACAAAGGGACAGCTGCTGAGCAAGACATTCTTTAGGGTCATCTTATTTTACTTGCAGCAAACAAGCATTATTGTCTGAATTGCTTTAGACTTAACAGCCTAAACAGTCTTCCCCTCAGCAAAGGGAAACTCAGCTTCTTCATTTCACACCTTTTATTCCAAATTTATGTAAGATCAATAGAGAACCAGCAGCCTCATGTATTACCTTAAGGTGCTACTTTTAAACCTTTGTAGGTATGTAAAAAACCAGAAGTTTTGCAATCTCTGCAAGCTGCAATTTTTTTCCCTGGAGACGATAATGATCATGGGATTGCATTTGATTCTGGAGAACAACATTTCTTAGTTTTCTTGTCATCACGTCTTCACTACCTAACACGGGGCATGGTGTAGTGTACTGTTGGCACTAACTTGCTGGCCTAAATATGGGCAAAGAAAGGATGTGTGAAGTGTGTGGAGTACTGAAGTGTTGTATGAACATGTATAAATGGAAGGGGACATCTTAAATGGATGAAGGTACCACTGAACAGACAGCTCTTCTCCTAAAGAAAAATTATGGTTCAAGTCCATCTTGGGGATGTTTGGTCATAGAATCTGCATGGAACAGGAAACAGCATCTCCACAGCATCTGCCATGGCTGTCTACAAGCAGTGCTTGGAGTGATCCTACATTGTAAATCAATAAGATTATATGCAGCAACACGTACCAGACTTCTTTTCTGAACAGTGGTTGTTCAGTCAGAGCCTTGGACTTTGCTGCTCTGAGACATGACTCACAACAGGACAAATGACCAAGCAAATAAAACCTTGGGTTTTAAAATCCTTCTTGATAGATTCTTATTACAGAGGAGCTGCCTCACCTTTCCAGAGAGCTATTTTTGGAAGCAGGAATAGCTGTGTTGTGGTGTCATGCATGGCTAGAGTAAGGCTATGGCAAAATTAATATTTTCAACTTTAGCTTTTCTTTGTATCCTCTGAAAATTCACTTCTTTAGTGAAGACATTAAAAACAATTTTATTCATGGCTGATCCTAGTCTGCAAGCAGGAGAAGCATTCAGAGCTGCTGATCAGGGCATAAAAAGCTTTAATGATGTATAACATTACTGCATTATGTTGCATTATATCTCCATACTGAAATGTTCCATTAGCCACTGAGTCCAGATGCTGGTTTGATCTGCTGACTGAATTTAATCTCCCTTATTAGTATTAGCCTTGGTGTGCCCTATAAATTATTTTGCCTTTGCTTTGTGTCTAGTACAAATTTACAGAGAAGGATGATGTAATTTGTGAAGGAGTTCTATGGTAGTTTCAGCTCAGATTATGTAATTTTTATGGCTCCTTTCTGGTATAAATGATCCAAACTTGTATTTACTGAGTCTGGGTTTGTTAGCTGAGCTTTGTTCCCTCATTGCAAATATCACAAACTGTGATAAAAGTGTGTGAAAGCTTACAGAAAAGCAGGGAAACTAAAATAGGACCAAAACAATGTCAGCACACAGGATCAGTCCATGGAAATGCCATGAACCCTCAAGGATTTTCATATCTTGTAGCCTTGGTAGTAAAGGCTGATCACTTCTTGTTCCATTTGAATAGCACTGTACCATTCATCATGTTTTGAAATCTTTCAGAAATTATAAATACTTTGTTAAAAGGGGAGTTTTCATACACAACAGGAGCACGCAAGCTTTTGTCAGATAGCAATCCAATTTATTTCTCTTTTTATTATTATGGCTCGGCGAGAATACTTAAAATAACTATTTGAACTCCAGAAAGTTCATTACAACTGGGCAAGCTGAAGTACACCATGCATTCATACAAGCGTGTTCAATTGTTTCACAATCTTTATCAAATTTTCAAGGAAACTGTGCAGCCATGTCCTAAGAGAAGCTTCTGGCAAGAATAAGTAAATGAGAGGCCAAACTGCTGGAAGTTGTACAGGAATCTGTGCTACCCAATGTATTCATAAAAAACCTAGGAAAGGAAATGACCTGTAGGATGATGACATTAAGGGTAACAAGTAGAAAAGCCAAGCGTGAAGAGCTGCAGAAATATCTGAGTGATTGAGTGAGAAACTGACATGAAATTCAGTGCAGGGAAATTTTACATAAAGTGTTCCACAAGGGAAAATATCTGAGCTTTCCACATAAAATAATGGACAATGAGTGGATGATGACTTCTTCGGAGAGAGGTCTTAGGGCTGTGACTGACGTTGCCAAGAAAATGTCATCTCAGTGTGAAATAGTGGTCAAAAATAAAGGCAAGGCAAAAGCTAGCAAGGAACAGAGAACAAACCAGAGGATGTCATAGTGCCACTGAATAACAGTGTTTTCCTCATCCTTTGAATACTGTGTGTGATTTCAGTACTGTAATTTCAGAGCAGGTATAAAGGAGCTGGGGCAGGATAACTCAAGACTGTTAATAGATCAGGGATTGTTTCTGTACTGGGAACTGCTCAGTAGGTGGGGATGCCTCAACCTGCAAAACAAAGAAATTTAGGGGTTATTGTAAGATCTACATATGAAATTGTGAGCACCTGAGAGGGATTGAGAGCTGTCATCCAGTTTTACAATAAAGGGACTTTGAATTTAAAGAGTGGGAACAAGGTTGAAAACAATGTGAAATGATTACTCAGGCAACCAGTCTGTGAAACTCCTTGCCAAAGAATACTGCCATAGTGCAGTTTTACATGGCTCAAGGGCCACTAGGGTTAACTAAACACACAGAAACACATGCAAATGCAGGAAGCACCTTGAAGTGGAAATACCTGGGGGCTGACAGAGTGTTAAAGAGAAGTGTCATGTATTCTTGGACTGTACATGTTGTTTCTCAGGTGTCCACTTTAAAATGACTGCAGGAAGCAGGATGAGGAACAGTTTAGACCTTTGGTATGGCACAGAGTGGATGGTCTCAAGTATGTCACTAAATAATGCCTCTAAATATGCTGGCCATGGTAAAGAGCAAGGAGGTACTTTTCTGAGTGCTCCCGACTTCAGAAATAGTGCTGAATTATGGGGAGGGAGAATTGCCTCACTAGGTGTAGCTTCTTGCAATCATCCTGGTGATGACAACACAAAAGTTTCCTTTTTCTTGAGTTTTTTTAAAAATTCTTGCAATCTGCAGCTCTCCGGAGCAATACAGCACAAGGCAGAAAAATACACTGAAAAATCACAGGGTGTGCATTGCCTCTCACTTAACCACATGATCACCCTGGCTATTAATCTGTATGTTTATACTGTATACCTGAACTTCACTTCCTGCAAGGAATATCTGGCTTTTTGCTGAGGGATGAGCCCTGAAGGAGAAGAGAGTTGCTACAAAGAGTGGTAGTCAAACAAGAGTTGCCACAAAGGGTTGTGTTTGTGAAAAAACATCTTAAGCAGTGTCTTCTGCACTGATAAAATGTAGGCTTTGGAAAATTGAGAGATATCTAACGCAAGCTTTCCCCTCTGCAGCGGCGCTGTCAAACACCACCCCCACACATTTGCTTTTACAGACATTAAATCAGTCTAAACCCCAGCTGCTGCTGCCACATGCTGCACTGTCTTTCCACACAGAATCACAGAATGGTTTGGGTTGGAACAGACCTTAAAGATCATCTCATTTAACCCCCCTGCCATGGGCAGCAACACCTCTCACTAGTGCAGGTTGCTCAAACCCCCACCCGGACTGGCCTTGAACATTTCCAAGGATGGGGCATCCACAGCTTCTGTGGGCACCTACTGAACACAAGCTTTTCCCTCCCAATATCTTTCATCAGTCTGTATAAGTGGGCAGTTAGCCAGTCCAAGGAGTTGATCCATCATGGAGTTAACCTTGCAAAGAAAAATTACTATTTTCCGGTTGCACCAGTCCCATCACGTGCAAGGGTTATGGGCAATGCCAGGGAGATGGCCTGTCTGGTCTGTCGTTGGTTTGGGCCTTACTCGCCTCAGTGAATGGTGACTGAGGTCAGAGGACTGTTTTCTGTACAGAAACTATTATTTATTAGTGTTTGGTAACGGTAAAATGATAAAGCAAAGACTGTGACGGCTTAGTAACTTCAGTTCTGTCTGACTTTCGCCTGGCAAATGGTATTTCAAGCATCTCTGCTCTCCTTTGGGAGCACCTTTCCTATTCTCAAAGACTTTTTTTACACAAAGTCTGGCAAAATTGTCTTTCCTTTAATCCCTTTTCTGGAAATCTATTCTGTAATAGTGAAGGAACTTGTGAAAATAATCCTTAGAGGACTATTGTGTATCTTTCTCTTCCTATGTACAGATTTACACACTATAAGACACTGTGAAATCAGCCTTTAGCACTTCTCAGTGTCTTAATCAAGAAATAAATGTCTTACCTGCTCTGACCTCTAAAATCCAAGCTATCCTGGGAAAGGTGACTTTTGATTATAAATTGCAACCACATGTTGCATTAAAGAGCATGTCAAAACTGATCTCTTTGCAATTCTCATTTGTGCTAGCATCTGGAATAATTTAAATTATAAATGAAAGCCTGACCTTTGTGGTTAGCCAAATCAAAAGGCCTGAAAGGCTTCATGTTTAAAGAGTCATTTGATTCCTAAACAGATCAGGAAGTTGGAGAAACCAAAATCTGACCAAATCCTTCAAAAGAAAATAGGAAGGACAGGAAAACAAAATAAAAGGGGGGGGGAGGGTGTGTGCTAGGCAGAAGTATAGAACTTTTAGAACTGTTTACTGATCTCTAGACAACAAACCCAGAGCTAAAAAAAGAAAAAAGTAATGTATATATTCTTCTAACACTGAGCAATGGACTTACCTGGTAACCACTTCAATGACATGCTGTAACCCACACAAAGTTTCCTACCAAGGACTTACTTGAAAATTAAGCATATGTTTGATGTCTTTGACAAGAAGAGATGGGATTATTCATGATGTTTAATGTTCAGGGATAGAATTCACCAGGGTCACACTGAGGGGAACATTCTCCATGAATGCAAATTCCAAGTTCTTCATTGGACAAACCTCTTCTACCAGGACTGCAGGTACAGGACTCTTGCTGTCACTGCCAGCTCAAGCCCCTCGCCCTGTACCAGGTGGAGGAGAGTTCAAACAGGGCCAGGCAAAGACTGTTCACACTTTGGAAGCTTTCCAGTGGCTTTTCTCAGTTACATGAGTAAGAATTGTTAAATATATGCAGTCAGCACTGCGTGGAGCAATTCTGCTGAAAAATGCAATATCCTTTCCCTTGATTTAGGCAGGGGATTAATTAAAAACACATATGCATTTACCCTCCTGCCAGAACTCAAGTTGATTTAACTAGGTTGGCAATAAATTTTAACCAATTCCCGAGGCATCAGTCTGAATTAGCACAGCATGTTGAGAGGGATGAGCTTAGTTCTTTCTTTGACCAGGATGTCTTCAGAGCAGGTAAAGACCTTTACCTTTAAACAAAAGCAAAGTTTACCAGATTATGTGGGTGCAGGAGGATAATGTAGCAGGAAATGCAGGCTTCTGTACTGGAGTGGGAACTGTAAATGTCAGCTCAGTATACCAAGAAAGCAGTCAGCCTTAGGAAACTCACGTTATGATGCTGAGTGGAGATTGACTGTCTAGTGTAAATCCTGGAAATTTATTCTGCAACTGTTTTCTTTAAACATGTAGTGAGACAGATCCTTGCTTTGCCAGTAAGTAAGCACTTGTTTCATTCTCAAAGCCTCTGAATAACAGGAAAGGTCAAAGTTGCTGCATAATCACTTCTCAGCCTTTCAAAATGAATAACCTCATAGCTCATTCCCAAATCAGTAATTTTTCTTTTTTTTAGGACTGGAAAACACAAAGTGGCTATAAAGAAGGTCTATTACTATGCTATTCTATTTTGAAAGATACTCAAATGTTCTGGAAGTAAGTCACAAATTGGTGTTCTCTGATGTAAAATCATATAACCATGTCTTTCTCAGTACTGCATACAGAAGAAGTGGTTTCAGTGTTACAGACGAGGCCTGTAAAGAACAAGTAAATGACCTCCGTATAATTCAATATTTCTTATTGTATTTCATGAAAAAAAAAAATCACATGGAGACATTCTCTAAACAGCTAGTTCCTATAGTATTTTTAAATTACACATTTCATTTGTTTTACAAGACAGCTTGTGGAAAATTGCTAAAATGGAGAAGGAAGCATGGGTTTCTAGGAAAGAATAAGGAAACATGAATTCTGTTCCTGGCTTTGCTATAATTTTCCAAATGACCCTGGGCTATATTCTTAACAATCGTGCACTTTTAGTTGAACACACTAGAATGTCCTTTCCCCTCATACTGTCTTTGCTTGTCTCACTCAGTAGCAAGCTGCTTGAAGCATGCCAATTCTCACCACACACTATGCAGGTCCTACGACAATGGATATCTGATTTTAATGGTTACCAGATTCACTCAATGAATAGAATCCAAAGTAAAGATGGAAGCATCACACAGGGAGAGAAACCAGCGGGCAAATGTTATAAAGGAAAATAAAATAAATGTTTTAAAGGAAAATGTTATAAAGGGAAATAACTGTTTCAATCTTTTGGGGTTTGTGGGTGGAGGGGAAGGTAAACTGAGATGTGATGTGAAGGCTGAGGGTGGAATAAGTCTGTTGAAATGCATTCAAGGCATAAAACACTGGACTCACAATACAAGAAGAGTCCATCTTATCCCTTTTCTGCTTCCATTTATTGCATTGGAAGATGCCCCTGGGAATGCACTCTCCTCCTTCTACTACCAAACAGAAGGAGGTTAAAAAAAAAGAAATAAAATGCAGGCAGCTCCTCATAAATGTGAAGATTTCTCGGCTTATGAAGTTGCAAGAGCAACCCATGCGAGTGTATCTCCCAGTTTCCAACTATTGTAGACTTCAGCACAAAATCACCAACATTTTCATAGGGAATAAAGCTAACCCGTAAAATTTGTCTGCAAATCACACAGGGGTAACATTAATTTCATTACTTTATAATCAAATTCCTTCCTAAGAGCAAATTGAGTGTAATTTTTCTTTAATCATTACCCCTTCCTTCCCCCTGCCTCTGCACATGAGTACTGCTATGAAAACTCAGAGAAGAAAAAAATCTTTTGAGACAGCTTATCTTTAAAGGCTACAGCCAAGTCTAGAAGGCTTTGTTCCCAAAATGGAAGATGGTTCTCTATGTTAAATAATTTCAAGACTCTTTCTGTCAGTTTCATCTGCTTTTCCATTCTGGAGTATTTAGTCTAAGTTGCCATATGAGTGTTGCAGTGGTGGGCTCACATAATGTACTGGTGCCCTTCTCACCTGCTACGTTCACCCAGTCTGGGGGGGGAGACATTTCCTGTGGTAACACCTCACAGCCCAAGGGCTTCCTCATTCCCAAAGCTGAGAGTAATAAAAAGCATCTGTCCAACACTATTTGCATATAAATGCAATACTACATCTTGTGTGACACAGTATGTACATATAGTCTGATAGAAACTACTATTACCACCACTACTAATGAGAACAAATTTGCCATTAAAAATGGCTTGAAAAATTCTTCAGCCTTTACCATATATGGTTTCTCAGTGTATCTAAGCCCTCAAATTCTTCCTTCTGGCTTGAACGCATCTATATGCCATCTCCTTATAAATCAGACCAGCAAAAATAAACAGGGCAAAGCTTTTACTTGCTGCAGGAGGGGCATGAAAAGGAAGGGGTGAAAGGTGAAGAATTGTAACAAAGCACAACTCCTTCCGCTTTCTGCTATGAAGTGCCAGAGAACTGTCTTCACTTTTCCTCTCCTTCCTTTGTCCCAAATCACTCTCCTCTCCCCTGCCTCACAGATCCTGGCTTCTGGATAAGAAGAGATTTTTTCCTCCTCCAGAGGAAAACCCATTAACTTAATTTAATATTTGCTTCATTCTCAAGATATTACCATGACACCGTTTTCATGAAAAAAGAACACGTCAGCAATCTTTTTTTACCTGGGCACTATAAGTCAGCTGTTTCTGCATAGGTAACGATCTCAAGAAGAAAAAAGAAATAGGAGTGCTGCTGTCATTTCAGTAATTTTTTTACAGAAAATTTTCAGTGTGAGGTTAGAAATACCCACTGTTTTTCACTAATGCTTGCCTAAGTGCTAAAGCTGATGATAGCATGTTGCTGTGGCCAAACACCATGGGCTGTGAGGCAATAAAAAAACAAATAACTTTTCTAATGTATGGTGAGCTACAAAACTGTCACATATAACAACGTCACCCCAATTCTGAAAAGCCTGGAATATTCTTTTATACCACATGGATTGCCTGCCTTTATAAAGCAGTGGTTATTGCTGTGTTGCATCCAAATGAAATCTTTTTTGTTGCCTAATTAAGGCAGAATAACTGTACTAAATGAAAGGTAAATATCCATCCTATGTTCTCCTTTCCCCAGCCCTTGATTCTGCACTGAAGCTGGGGATATTTAATGAAGGTTAAACAAAGTATTTGGAGCAAAGTCTGCTTTTTATAAACCCTGTCTCTGTCTAACCTTTCCCTCTCAATAACATCAAGAAAAAATATACAGTACTGAATGTCTGGCGGCAGCTCCCAGCCACTGTGAGACAGTTACACTGCTGCTAAATCACATTAGCTGGAAGTTTGCAACAGTGAGATATTCTTGAATGTTTTGCCTGTTTCCACACAACAATATTTGGTGTGAGATTTTTGCTTAAATTTCCCTTTGCACCAATCTTTCCCCATTATTTTGATGATTATCCATTTTTACAATGATGCTTTTAAAAGATGTTGGTGAACAACCTTTCTGTACTTGCTGTTGTTCCTTAATGGAAAATTTCTGAAACTGTTCCAAAGTCCTCTTCGGTTTGCCTGCCAGTGAAAGCCTCAACCTGTCTTTGCTCTCTACTCCATTTTGTTTTGTTAAATTTAGTTCTGTTTCTTGATTAGGTGCAAGTGACTGAAAAAGTTTTTGCTGGACAATGTGTATTCACAAACATGTGCTTGTTGCATGTTGAAACAAGCTACTGGATGTTTATTATCCCCTTTGTGGGCAAAAAATCCATTAATCAACGAAATAAGTGAAAACAATTCCAAAGGCAATATATACTGTGAAATCCTTCTCTTGAGGCCTGATGAGGTAATGAACAAATATATATTTTTAAAAAATATATGAAGACTATGACTCCAGAATAGTTTTAAAATAGATAGATAAGTATTGTTCAAGGAAACCAGCACTCTAATTCTGTCATGGACCCAGAAAAGCACTCAAGTTGATGCTCAACTTTAAGCCGATGCTATAACAGGGCACTGATAATGGGTTTATTTTAGCTTTAAGGAGGACAGCTGTGTTTATTTCTATTTCTCCTTAATATTGGGCAAAAGTGCCTTGAGCTCTAGGTTAGATGTTTTTGTTAACCCCCTAAATAAATCTAAATAATAAACTAAATAATAATATATTAATTTGGCCAAAACCTTTTCCTCCTTTAGCTTAAAAATCTGATGAGTCATTCTTTTCCTTGCTTTCCATTGTCCCATGTGTGCTGTGATGAAACATATGCTTCTTAACTACTCAGTAAAAACAAAATGCTTTCATGAAATCTCTGTTTAAACTTTTTACCTATTAATTTCCTAGCCCGTCAGTGTTTGTTTTTGGTAACAGCTGGCATTGCATTGCATCCCAGTATAAAAAGGATGGCTCTGGCTCTATCTGCATCCAGGAGCACTGCCTAAAAAGGGAAGCAAATATCCACCCTCCTTCAGCCCACACAAGAATGTTTGCACATGAAGGCTGCTGACAGCTCCCAAAACCAAGGGGCTGCTTACGCTTATCTATTCTCTGCTCTGCTGTTTGCTGTCACCCAGGGGAAGCCAATGGTCCTGCTCAGCTACCAGGCCCTATCGCACTGTCAAAGACTTGTTATGGTCCAAAGACCTTCTAAGGGCTGCCCATTGCCCCCTCCTCTTCCTCCTAGTCCAGGAAATGTTACATTAAGGCCAGAGATGGTGCTCTGATACTGAGAGGTCTGGGCCAGACCCCGCTTACTGTTGGACTGGATGATTTGAAGGATCTTCTCCTGCCTAAATAAATCTGTGATTCTGTGGTCAGTACTGCCAACATCCTCAACCATTCTTGACTGTCACTTTGTCCTGAGATAGACGTTTCCCATCCATTTTTAAGTCAGAAGCACTTGGGTCAGCGATTAAAGAAGTATGTTGCACACGTTTATATTTTGATCAAATATTTCTTTTGTGACTAGCAGATAGCTTTCAGGTTTTCTACATATACACATTTCAGAGCAATTTAAGTAAATAAAAATAGCTAAACTAGTGTTACAATAAGAAGAATTTGGTTATCAGTTTGCTTTCTACTGGGCAAAGAAGACAAAGCCCTCTAGAGTTAAATTTTCTAAGACAAGACAATAGCCTCTCAATGTGATTGAGCAGCAGTAGATAATTAGATTACATAAATGCTGGAAAAAATGCAGTGTATCAGTGCTTGAAGGGCTTATGGGAAAACCATTCTTGCTGTCCATATTCACCATCAACAGATACTAAGCACAGATATCATTGCTTCCCAGTGCTGAAAGCAGCTGGTTTATTCCAGCTAAAGAACTGGCCTCATTCACTCAGTTTCAAGAGAGGTTTATTTTTATTCATCAGGAACAAGAAGACCTGCACCAGGGTGAGAAACAAACCAGATCCCAGACCCACTGACAGGTGTTCCAGCAACTTCCTCACCTCTCTGCCTACAAAAGCCTCATGGAAGAAGATAGTGTGGCTCCCAGTTGTAATTTTAGCCATTTAAGTACATCATCAGCTCTTAGGGGAACTATTTCAAGGGTCTTCACATGAGCCCCAGAAATACATCATTACCATGGTTTGGTGGCCAACAAGACCAGTAAAGGCACAGGAATTTCAGTCAGGAAGCCCTTGGTGTAAGGCTGTTTTTGTATTCCTCCTGACATTAATGGTGACCTCAGTAATCCAAGCAAAATTAACAGTGGCAGATCAAAGTCCTGCTGCTGTCTCCACTCTCTGAGCTCACCATTCAGATGCAGAGCTACTCTCAAATAAAAGCCAGATGTTGAACTGGCTCCATTGCCTGGTTGGCGGAGATGTCACTTTGAGAGCTGACTGGTCCCAGCCCAGAAATTGAACCGACCTTTCCAGTGGGACATCAAGGCAAATAGAATAAAAGGCACAAACCAGTGCTGCTGGTGATGAGGACAGATTATCTCTTAGCAAGTAGTCCTCTCACAGAAGGGGTAAAATTACTGCAGGGAAAGTAGCTGTTTGTTCCTGTGCTGCATTACATCATCCTCTTTTAAATCAAGCAATCTGCAGAGCAGACACAAGAAATGCTTCTCACGGCTAATAACACTAAACACTGACAGGGTTCCATGGTAAAATATGCTGCTCCTGGTTGGAGGCAAATGGGGCAAAGACAACCTTGATCCTAATCCTGCCAAGGCTGAATTGCCTATACATTCTTCTGAGAATTAAAATCTTGAAAAAAAGTTGATAAAACTTGGGAAAAAAATCAACCCACCCACCAATAAAAAAATAATGAGGTTTTTTTTTATACTTTAATGTATGTTTTTGAAGATCCAATTTTACTTTAGTTTACAACGTTTAGATTTTTCTTAATATTTTTCTGTTTGTAGTTTTTATCCAGAAAGACTGGTCTTCTTTTTATTTCTTGAAGTTTGAACTTCCCAGCAAAAGAACCTATTCAACTTTCAATTCTGGAAATTTTGTTGTGATTTGGGCAACAGTAACTTTCATTCCTGTACAATTTAGTGTGTGAATCTTGTGGAAGTCAGCTCTCCTGAGTTATAACTCTCTGTCTCTTGAAAAACCATCAAACCAAAACTGTGATAAAATATTATTAAATCCATTTTGTCAGCTAATCTTCTGGCTCCCCATCACTACTTTACACAGACAAAACTCCTCCAGCCCATATGAAGTCAGTTGGATCAAGCTGTATAAAAGATGTGTTGTCAGTCAAACACTTGATTTTAACACAGTTATGTTGACACTCCTTCCTTGCATTGATTTGGTGAGAGCTCAGCTTGAGACATCCACAATAATTTTTGTCCAATAAAGAGCTGCCATCAAAATTTAAAAATTCAGGATTTGTCTTATATTTTCCAAAGCATACAAACATTGTTTTGGATCTATAGCCTTAAGTGTGGGCTGCAACTGTAATTTACTAACCCTCTGTCTTGACTACCCCTGGAAAATGGTTTTATGTGGTTAAGACCCAGCCCTTGGATTTGAGCATAAATTTATTTGGTTGCTTTGGAGTCAGCAGAATGAATGGATGTGCTCCTTATGTGAGAAAATGTACCTTTCACAGTTTGTTTAGTCTTTGCCCCTGATCTCTCCTTTATGAGATCCTCCTGTGAAGTCTGAATTTGAATTTCTAACTTCACACTCATTTCTCTGGAAACTGACTGAGCACTAGAGGAGACTTCAGAAGGGGTGGCAAAGCCTTGTACACACCCTGCTCCAGTTTCAGGACTAATAGCAAAGAAAATTCCAACTGTTCTGTCAAGAAAATGCTTGTTTATAAATATTCCTTCTTTCCAGCTTGTAGGTACCATGCATGCAAGTAATTTTAAAAATACTTATTTTCAGTTTTAATTCCCTTTAAATCTATGAGCTCATTAAAAATTACTGCAGATCTATTGTCCTTCAATTCTTTAAAATTTAAATTCTTTAAAAGATCTGGAACAAACCCAGCTCCAAACTACAATGGTAAATATTAAATGCTATTATAACAGAAATTATATGCCATTGGGTTTCATTGTGCCAATGGCTACTGATGGAGCCAGAATTTGCCCACACTGTATTTTAAAGACAGTCAGATGCAAAAAGTATGACGAGAAAACATTGCATCCTTTCCTGGAGGGGAGAATACTATGACAGTAGAAAAGACAGAACACCTTCATGCCTTTTTTGGTATTCTCCTTTTCTAAAAATTACTTTTTTTTATTTCACTGCGTCACTGTGCCCCCTTACCCCCACTTGGCTCCTTACAGGGGAGGTTTGGCCATGTCAGGTGAAGATGATATCTCCTAGGGTCCCAGCCTGTCCCCTAGAAATTTCAGACTGGAAGAACATTTCCTGCAATGCCAAATGACAAATACTCCCTCCCATTTACCCACAAAACCCCCGTGGTCCAAAGGCCAAGTTAGTACCTTCAAGGTTTGGAGTTGTGATTTAACCTACCTCCCAACGCACCAACAGCATGGTGGAGTGGGGACAGGTCTTATTGCTAAAGAAAGTTATTTCATTTTCTTCAAGTGAAGACTATATTTAAATCTCAAAAAACACCCCAAAAAAACCCCAAAACAAAACAAAGGAAAACCCCAACCAAATTAAAAAAAAAAAAATAAATAAATAAAAGAAAAAAAGCAGATTTTTATAACCCATTTATTTACATGTACTCTTTTTCAAAGCAAGTAATACATACCAGAATACAAAAGAAACCATATAGCATCTCAGTTTCTCATTTAGAATTATTTTAGCAGAAGGACCATCTGATACTGATAATAATAAAAACTTGTTGTACAGCCACATAATATGCCAAGGGTTGAACATACAGTTGATTCAAAGCAGTAGTAGAAACATTTAAGTTACTCCCCAAAACTTCTGAATTGGCAGGGAATTACACAGATAATTGCAATTTTACCATGCTTATGAGCTAATAACAAAAATGCGTATTTTCATTGCTGGAATGACAACTGGGTCGATGAAGTGTTGTGAAAAATACCGGGAATGGTGTCTCTGTTCAGCACTACTTAAAAGTTAAGTGTGGTATCAGTACAGAACTGGCATAGTGATTCTGTCTCTGAAGTGCTTTTCCCTCAGAATAAAAAGACAAATTAGAGTCCCATTTTAATTGAATTTATTTAAATTTAAATTTTTTATTTTCTCTTTTATTTCTATTTGTTCTTCCTTTTTTTCTTTTCCCCCATCTTTAATACTTTTCAGCATGGACTCATGAGGGAATGAATAATGAACAAGAATCCTGATCTCCAAAGGTCCTGTGGCACTTTCCAGAGCCAATATGGGCTAGGGCAACTCAGCAAAATCCCTCACCGGCTCTGAGTCTGTCCTGCCTGGGAGGATCAGCACTGGCATATATAATGCCCCCCAGCACTGCACAGCAATAGGAGAGGAGGAAACTCTTGACCTGCAGATACCTGCAGGCTCTGCTAAGGATTGTAATGTCTGAAGCAGCAGCAGGAGTCACTTTGAGCTTCACTTGCAGTATCACTTTTTATATGGCCTACTTCCTGATCCTTCAGAAGAAAAAAATTAAATAAATAAAAAACCCCCAAGAAATTTAAAGGGCAGCTCACCAAAGGCTGACCTCCAAAGGCCCTGTGGCACACAGTGGGAATTCCTACTTACGTCGATGCACGAAATTGAGAACATACCTGAATGCAGTACAGAATTCTCAGGGAGAACGTTTCTTCAGTATCTGTATGTTTCTCTGAAACCAAATAAATCCAAATTCCTCAAAACCAGATGACAATCTTCTGCTTCAGGCTAATAGAGGTATTGTGAAGCTAAAAATGTCATCAGGGAACCTCACACAAAATCTAGCTCCACTTCTTTCTTTCCCTGTGCTTGGTGCTCTGTGATGATACGTGTACTACCAAGCATTTGTACTTGTTTGATTTCAGAGAATAAGCCAGAAATGAGTTAGCATTGAGTCTTTCAAAAGCTCCTGGTTGAGAAGCAGCAGCATTAGTTAAGAATAAGAGAGTCTCACACTAGGTTTGGTAGCTTAAACCCGAAGCAGCTTCCTGTATCAAGAGATATACAGATATTGACGAGGGGAAGCATCCTCCCTGAGAATTCTGTAGTGCATTCAGGTATGTTCTCGATTTTGTGCATCGACATGAGTAGGGATTCCCGCTGCGTGAATACTGGGGTTTTGACTTTAATCTGCAGCACACATGTGTGATGAATTAATGGCCCTTCTGTTTAGTTTATAGCCCATGCACTCACCCAGAAGCAGAGAGTAATGATCACAACCCGGGACAGTTGCAAAGCATATGTGGAAGGCTTTTCAGCCCAAAGGCTCTAATCTCTTCTGTTAGTTACCATTGCCATATGGCGAGGTTGTTACCATCCCTGACTGAATCACAGTTCACAAACTCCTTACACATGGTTTATGCAAACCTCTACAAGGCTGTGCTCATTGTTCTACAGGCAAGAAGATCCATCAGCCTTGACTTCCCCTCTTTTCTTGCTGTGCCCAAGAGAAAATAATTTGTCAATGTTCATTTATGAAATAGTAATTGAATTCTTCTTCTGCTGATTAAAGAAATGACAGATGTTGACATGTACAGCTTAAATAAAAACAAAATGCTGACCAAACCAGAGTCATGTGGAGGGACCACTGTTACCTCCTGATGCAAACTACAGACTCCAGATGAATCCCAGATGCTCGATGGAGTATGCACAAAGAGGACTGTGTTTATTGTCACTGCATGGTTATCTCAGCAGTATGTCCAATATAAAATGATGAAACTTGCTTTTAAGCTATTTATCAGATGAAAAAACAAACCGAAAAGCTTAGGAGTCTAGAAGGTGTCTTGATTGACAAATGAGAATTTTAATAGGAATTATATTCAAAATGATATGAGTTTAGAATCATTCTTTTTGAAGAGGCCCTTTGTTTATTTTATTTACTTTTTTTTTGTTTCTGTTCACACTCTGTCAGTCTTTCTAACTAGGACCTAGCATCACAATACAAGAGGAGTATGAAAACTGTGAGGAGGAATCTAAGCTAATATTTCTGAGGCACATTAACTTTTAATGTGAAATGGTCACTTTGAGGAGAACTCAATTCTGTTTCAGCAAAAAATAGTTGATTCTCTAAGTTTGCATAGAAAAAAAAGTGTTTTAATTTAAAAGATTATTAAAGCTGATGACTGATTTTTTTCCTATTAAAACATAGCTTTTATGGAATTACAACCTATGGAACCTAGGCACATTCTTCTGAACAAGTCATTAACTGTGGGAGCTGTAGTAAGTTATCTGGAAAACAGGAGTTTTGATAATACAAGTCAACAAACTTAAGCAATGCAGGGTCAGACCTCCTCCTGGTTATGACTGGAAGAGATCTGCTGATTTACACTAGCAGGGAATGTGTTCTGTAAATTTCTCAGTTATTTTTACTAAACAAAGAAAACAGTCACAATTTTTTTTTACTCTTACTCTTTTTTTTTTTTTTTTTTTTTTTCCAATTCACACTCTACACGGGTCTCCACCCATATCTTGAAAATCTGCTGGCAATACTTAGGCTGGAACATACACTTAGGCACCAGGAATATATTTTGGAGAGGGAAGCTTTTATAGTGGAAAGGCTGACATACTCAGAACTATTCACAGCAAATGCTGTGGAATAAGGGAAAGGGAAAACATACAAGGAACAAAATGTATTCTTAGAGGAAAGTCCATGAGAAACTGCATTCCAGTTAATACTGGGTAATCCCAAGAAAAAGTGATTTAGCTTATTATTTTCTTGCCCACTGATACCTTAAAGCTGAATGTTACTCCAGTGTTTGGGATTTTTGCACAGATACCCTTTAGCAGAATGATCATCTTAAGGTTTATTTTCCATGACCAATATGCCTGTAATTTGATTCTTTCTTCCTGCTGTGGGATTTACAGTCAAGCTGCGGATTTTAATGCAGTTCATCTCCCGAGATTTCTGGAGCAAGCCTTACTCTACCAATCAGAAGACTGATATGCTTTCTGGCTATGTTTTATGTTATTTTGTCTTAAACTCTGAGGTGCTCATTCACCAGGTAGAAAACTAAAGAACTGCAGCAGTCTCAATTTAAAGCTTGAATCAGATTTTTAAATGAAAATTTATGAAGAAGTAAGTGTGCAAATGTTTGTTGGTAGCAAGAATCAAATAATACTCAGAATTAAGGATTAAACCAGAAGAAGATTAAAAACTCCACCTTTCTGTTCATTGGCTGGTTCAAGTCATCAAGACTGTATTAAAAAGAGAAAAAATGTAAAGATTTGTAGATTTCCTTGCTTCACCTTCTAGCATTCACACTTAGCTCTTACAAGACTGTAAGAGCTGCAATTCTGTTGGAGTTTGAAACCAGTATTTAGAAAATAATCATTCTGTATGTTTGCATCTTATTTTTTTGTGATATTTTATGTGTATTTTGGGGTATTTGAGTTAATTTCTACAGAGATAATCAATTAAATATTTGGTTTGAGAAATACATTTTGCATGTGCTAGTGCTCCCTAGGGGGATAGTGCTATTTATGTTTCTACATTCTTTCACTTCTATGAAAGGAGTGAACTAAATATGGCAAGGAGGAAGCATGTTCCAGGCATTGTGGGTCTTAGCAAATCTGCAGCGTCCAAATCATTGCAAACCCTTGGGAGTGCAACTGCCTGAGTTAAGTCAGCCTTACACGTATGATTTTGAAAGCAGATTGTGGGTCAACAGCCAACTGCAGCTGTGGGAAAAAAAATCTCCAGGAGTTTATAGAGCAACTGAGTCCTAGCTGGAGAAAAACATGATAGCGTTCTGCCTTGCTGTGAGGATGGGACTAGGCCTGCCCTTTGGTTGTGCTGGCAAAGTCACTGCTTGCTGACCCCCTCTTCATGCCCCTGCTGTGTCCAGCTGGAGACTCACCTGGGCAGGGTTTTGGTTCTCCCATCACCGGCAGGTAACCCAGCCTGCAAGATGTGACACAAAAAAAGCAAACTTGGACAATGCTGCCAGGGCAGTACGAAAGGGAGTCAAAGATAATGGATTAGCAATTCCAAGGAGAGGTTACTTCCATTAGCCATGGAAACTATTTTCCATGGCATTCAGGGACATTAATAATACTGTTAATTACACCAATTAACAGCCTTCCATGGTAATATGAATTATAATTAGTGTGAACATTTTGCTAATTAAAACTTGAAGTGACCCCAGTATCAGCTAATTAAATTAGAACCACAATCAGTTTACTTTAGAAAAAACATATAAAGCTGTTTGTGCCCATCGTACCTTGCATCACCTCCTCCCCAGCTCCCCCCTGCCCCACAACTGTCACTAACCATGACTCTCCATGGTGTTATTTCATAGCAGCCCTGTGCAAGGATTTCTCGTGCTTAGGAGTTGTGCTCAGATGATTGGTCTGCTTAGCTGTACTATCAGCTCCTTGGTACGAATACAGGGCATGGCATGAGGTGGTTTTTTGGGTAAAGAGGGATGTCTTCAGACAGAAAAAGGTAAGCTGACAAAAAGTGCCTTCTGTTGGCAGAGATGCATTAATAATGCTAGTTTTGTGCTGGGTTACTTCTTGTCGTTGTTTTTTTAAAATGGGAATAGTGGTGTTAGCCAGAGGTGTGTATTTACAGCCCAGATCAAACTTCATGCTATTGGTGAACTTTGTAGCATTATCTGGTACTGAGATTTCCTTTTGTATATCAAGCCAATGGGCACAGTTTATTTTCTCTCAACACTTTTCCACCTTTCTGTTTTTCTTCCTTTCATTGCTATCCTCTAGGAGCAGTATTCAGGTGCATCAAGGGAAAATCATTCACCCTGTATTCCCATCCTGGTTCTGCCACTACAGGATTCTGCCTCACTACCAATTTCATCATACTTGAATCAGGACAGTAGTAACAAACACATTTATAAAATGTATCAATCTAGACAAAAGTGTTATTTCCAATTTCTCTTTTCTCAACACTTCAGAAATAACCACAGAATAATAAACACTCCCTCTGTTGAATTAGATTTTTTTAACATTAAAAAATTGTAGAATATTTGGATATGCTTATTACTTCTAGCAAAAGCTAGAAGAGCATTTTGAGACTTGTATAGATAATATTAATTTTAATAAGCATAATCAGCTTTCACAGCTGTTGGCTCAGAGAATTAACAGGTGTCACTAATAAGACAATCAAATTGTCTCTTTTTATTTACTTGAGGTCATTAAAAGAGTACAACTGGAGTCTCTAAAATATTACAGATAGAATGCATTTCAGAAGAATATTGGAAGTGGAGAAGTCTCATATTTTTCAAGGATAGATACTTTTTTTACTCATCCAAAGAAAAGTAATTTATTCCATTTTTTAAAGGAAAAATCAACTGATGTTCTATCTTCTTGTGATCTGACCTGTTCCACTGAGCTGTAGTGCCTGAAATAAAGTGCACAGTGAGTAAAAGTACAAGGAAAAAGAACATGTTGTTCTAGGAGCTCTGAAGTGAGGAAGATTTTAATCTTAGAAGCCGTTTAGATGCTACGGAGATGTTTACTATAACACTGAGACAGTGTCAGGTGTAGTAAGTGTTTCTCCTAGGTGGTCAGGAAAACACCTATCACTTTTCCATCATGCCAAGAAAACACAATTAAATCACAGACATGCCTGGGCAGATCCCTCTCTGTACAGTCATGGGTCTGTAACCATAAACAGCTGCCCAAGCACAAAGTTTTCCACTGAAGCCAAGGCCTTGAAGAGGGGAAAGGACATGGGACTTCTCCAATGTGTTACTGGGGGAATTCCTTGATGTTGAGGGCATGCTCTCCTTGAGGGACAGAAAACTTCTGTCTCTGAGCATTATTGCTCTGTGAGTTTCACCCAAGTTTTGATCACACTAATGTCACAATCAGTTTGTTCAAGGAGAGTTTTCATGGGATGCATTGAAGTAAAAGTCTCATCACACACTGGGTGTACATGAGGAAGAACTGGCCTGAAAGTGCGGTGCTCTGGGCTGTCTCTCCCCTGCTAACTTTGGGAAGAAATAATTAGAGATCATTATCAACATTTGTCAGGGAAATTGCTCTGATTTCATATTGCACCAACACATCATAGTTTGAAAAAACAGCCTTGAAAGGATTTGTGTGTGCAATTTCCTTTGTTTTCTGAGTTGGATAAACAGTTCAATGTGTTTTCATGGGGATATTATTACCTTCCTTGTCTTCCTTTGCCCATTTATGCTAAAAGAAGTGGAATTTAAAGCTCTCACACAAAATGGAAACTGTTTCTGGGTGGGAACTGGCAGATCAGAGCATGACTTCCTTGTAATTTTGAGCATGTACCTCACACTGTTCATCCTTTTGACAGATACAGGTTTTCAAGCAGTTATGCTTGCTTCTACCCATTGCCCAATCTAACATCCATTCATGTCAAGACAAAGGACCCCTACTCTTTTCACTGGTCACAGCACCCCAACCCTTCTCTTATTAACACTACTCCCTCAAGTGGTTTTAATTCTGAGTTAAGATTCATTATGGTGTGTTAAATGCAAAGACTTAGGCCACCTTAACTTTGGAGAGCATAAAATTTGGGTCATGATGGTGAAAATGTGCACGTAAGTTAAGAAATCAGATATATTCATCCATTATAATTATGCTGTTTGCCAGCTCTATAAAGCTGGCAGAACCTTCTCTTAAATGATAAAAGGGAATTAGAAGTAAGTATGACTCAAAACAATCAACTGTTTCAAAGCAAAGCTGAATTCCTTGAGGTTAAGCAGCAGTAAAACTAGCAATAGGTACACAGTTGAGAGGTTTGGATACACTTGTTGTTTTGGCTGGTGTCCAATTATAAAAAAAAAACATTGTCCTTGAAACTTGGCAATTAGTGATGGTAGAAGTAATTCCACAAAGAGATGATGAGATTTAGACAGGTAGTGGGGAAGTGGGGAGGAGTAGGGGAAGGTTTCGAGGTAAACAACCTGCAGAGTTCCTTCAGTGTACAGGTATTTATTTTTTTCCAAGGATGAAGTAGAAAGGAAAGGAGCATTTCACTTTGATTCACTTCTAAAAGCATACACAAAAGCTGTAAAGCTGTTTTAAATGTTCATGATGGTGAAACACCCTGGTGCCTCTGTTTGAGATAGCCATAAATGTGTGCCTCAAAGAAAAACGGTCCTTTCACAAAATCTCATGTAGTGACCAGGCTGAAGAGTTATAGCACAAGTCACGTTGCTATTTTAAGCTGCAGAAGAGGTGTTGAGAGCCATCTTTAGTTCAGTGCAACCCCTGGTGGACAGGGAAGGTTGGGAAGCAGGGGGAGGGTGGTCATCAGAGGAACAAATGACCTGCAGGGAAAGGATTTGATGATCCTTACAGTTTTCCAGCCCAGGTAGCCTGTCAACACAAGTGTTGGAACACACAGTCACCTTGTTAGCCACCCCAGCAGCACATTCCTGGGTACCAAATCATAAGATATGCCATTACAAGGAAAAATTAGAAGCTGCTTCCCTCACAGGTATCAGTTTGCCTGGTCAGACACATCTAAGCTGGCCTTCATAGAGTAAAAATGTACTACTGCAAAGACAGATGTCTGCAGACACTGGCACAGTGGTGAGTGCAACCACCAGTCAGTGACCTCTGTTGTCTTTGTGCATCTCTTTTTCATGTTTGGTGGAGTTACAAAATGTGGAAATGACCTTGGAGGACTAGGTCATCTGTCCTTTGTTAAGATACAGGCTCACAGAGCTGGCTGAATTTAGGTTGTTGGGTAGGTGAGATTGTAAGACTGGTGGGATCAACATGTCCAAAAGATGTCAAGACACATTTTTGTTGAGGAAATAGAAAGAACGAGACAGAAACTCAATAGAACTCAGAAAGAAGTAAAGGGAAAATAAGGACTTTTTAATATATTTCCATATTTCTCTTCCCATCATGGCCTCCTTTGAAAGCTTTGCTTCCCTAGGTATCAGTGTTTGCCCAGTTTTACATTCAGTTGTATCTTATTATATCAATATATTTATTTTTCTTCCTGACTTAGGAAAATTGTTATTATTATTATCGTTATAATAGTTATTTTTTCCTTCAAAATGCATGGACGCATCAAAGGGAAGGATTTTGAGCTGTGTGTGCTTTCATGGAAACCAACACAATCTGCCACTGCTGGTCTGCTGGGACTCATGGTCCTCCACAGGACTGGACTGTGTCTTCCTCACTTACAAACATGTATCTATCTGGATACCAGTATATAGCTGAAAATACCCAGAGACAGCTAACTTTACTGGGCAAAAGAGAAGCCGCATGGATATTGAGGGCAGAGTTAATATTGGAAGCTGAATCAATTCAGTGAAAAAAAGAACACTACATTTGTTCAGTTTTTAGATAATGTGTGCCTAGTTTGGATTTGTCTCTTCTCTGATGTAATCTTCTGTCTTTCTTACATCTTACCTACTCTGATTTTAAATTCCCTGAGAGATTATAACACAGGAGTGCAGGAGAGCCTGGACTACAACAGACTGAGGGTCCATCTGCTCTGATATCATTCAATGTGGGCCAAAGGAAGGTGAAAATAAAGGCAGGAGCAAAGGTTATTTACCACAGCAGCCTCCCAGGCAACAGCTGCTTTCAGCTCAGGTCACATGAAAACTCTCTACTTGTGGTAAATCCTCTGCTTCCATGAAGCATGAACAGCTTCCAACCTGCCCTTGAAACCCCACCAGCTTTCAAAAGCCATCTTTTTCAACTTTCTCTGTGCATCCCACAGCTTCATGCTTGGAGGGAAGCCTCACAGATTCTCTGGTGAGGTTTCTTCCATAGTACAGGTGTGTGACAAGATGTGAACTGTTTCCTCTGAGCCAGTCTGTCTGGGAAACATCCATTCATTAGTTATAGGCTGAAACTGTACCTTTCAAAGATAAGGAAACATCATAACATTGTCACAAAGCATCAAAGGGGAGATACTTTGATACTGCTAAGTCCATTCTGCTAGGCCAGTGGTGTGTCATGTCTTCTACTCCAAAGGGTGTTTGCCATGGAGAGAAAAGAAATTCCTCAGACTGTGACAGAAAGGGTGTAAAAACCCCCATGGTATCCTGGACTTTGGACTTTAGGGACCTAAACACAGGTGGATGAAAAAACTGCCCATTAGAGGAGCTGGAGTCATCAGGCTTAGTGGCAAAAAGGTACAATCTATGCAGGGGATTTTCTCCTATTAAATAACATTTTCAGGAGGAAAAGAGCAAAGCTGGATGCTGTAGGTGGTTGTTGTCATGGTTGACACATGCAGACTCTCTTGGCAGAGAATGAGGATTTGTCCCTCGGGAGGCTACTGGTTTTCATAGCTAAGGGAGGAGGAAGGAAGTATGTATGATACAGCATGTCCTATTAAGGCTTCTGGGAGCAGGGAAAGGCTAGATATGTGCTCAAGAAGGGTCTTACACCTAAAAGGGCACGGAATATGGGGGAAAATACATAAATATGACCCTCTTCAAAGACATAGCCGCTGTTTGCCATGTTCTTCCAGAAAGGAAAGAGAGTGAAATTGCAGGAAGGAAGAGAAAGCAGGTCTCCAGTCACTTATTTTGACATTATTTTAGTTTCTTGTGTTTCTGGCAGTAGCCTTTCAAACATGTCAGATCTCAGATTTGAATTCCTTTGATGATGTGCTTCTCATTGTCTTAGACCAAACTACACCAGACTTCAAGGTAAATTTAGGCTAAGGAGTTCCAGTGCTGTCAGTGTAATGGCTTTCACTGGCACTGACTTAAATTTAAAATATCACACTCACAATTTGCATACAATTTTATATGTCTGTATAGGTTGAAGAAATCCTTATGTTAAATAGAATGTTGCATAAAGTGTCTCCATTTGAACTATTATGAAGCTGGGCCCATTTTATTACTTCAAATACTTTCCACATTATCACATATTTCAGACTGCAAATCCACAGGAAATTAGTAATTATTTTTAATGGTTGTAATTTCCCCTTTGGTTGTTTTTTTTTTTTTTTTTCTTTTTTTTTTTCCCCCTGTTTTTTTTTTTTTTTTTTTTTTTTTTTTTTGGTTTGGTTTGGTTTTTTCTGGGGGCCAGGGGGAAGTAAGGGGGAGGGGAAAGGTAAAATGTATACATTTTCTCACCTTGAATTATATCTAGAAAGCTTTTACATTGTCCAGGAACATAGAGTGTAAAAAAGTTAAAAAGGGTTAAAAACTGCTACTGTGAATTCAGCACTTAAATACTGAAATATCTGGCTAAAATATCAACATCTGTAAAGAAACATGTCTTTTTTGCTGTTGTTAGTCCCTTTTAGAGAAGTCATTACATGATGTATCTTTCTAAAGATTTAATGTAGTTCAAAAATGAATCAACACATGATGCAGAAATTACTTAAGTTCAATATCTTATGCTGCATGGAAATTTAATGATCACAAAAGCTCTTTCTGGAATTCAAAGTTTATAAATAGCTACCTGCTTCTAGTGATTTCTTAGGAGTGAAATTTGGCTTGTTGAATATGTGTGTCAGCATCAGAGGAGATGGCCTATTCAGGCAGACACATATACTATCTGGCACTGATTGAATATTGGCTCAATTATTGAGCTCAAGGAGAGCTTAAAATAATGGTTTTGGCCTGCTTGAGGTTCTGTAGAAGTTAAATGCCAATTACATAAGTCTGTATTACTAGGCATTAAATCTGTCATAGTCTGAGGTGTATTCTACAGTAATAGTTGTAAAATCACATACTATAATCACAGTACAGTACAGTATAGTATAGTAATCAGTAGAAAAGCATGACTAAAAAAAATGCTGACTATATACATATACTTTTTTATTAAAGCCACTAAAGCAGTCTTCTCTCAAAAGCCCAGCAGTTTACTGTGGTTATAATGCCTTAAGTATTCTGGGATTACACACCACTCTGGAGGGGAAGAAAGCCTTAGGTGGCTTTGCTTGTTTTGCTTTGTCCTTTCCTGGCAGCGGGGAAAAGATGAAGCTGATTTGATTTGTTTAAATGCTGTAAAGGTAACTAAACCATGATTAAATTCAGAGCCATTTGTCAAGCTTTGCTCAGGCAAAAATGCAAACAAGACTGACTGCAAATTAATTCTATTTATGCTTTATCACAGAGAAAAAGCATTCTCTGTAAGAGCAAAGTTAAGAGCAAAATAATACATCTGGTCTTTCAGAAAACTGCAAATATTTTACCTCTTCTCCACAGGAAAATTGTTAAATATGGTCATTTTGAGAGAAAATTTTAAAAAGGGATGTACAATTTTTGTGGCTTTGCAAGTGAAGAAAACCTTTAAATTTTTTTCAAAATGTATTTTCCTGAAAGTGAAAGCCAACTTTTGGTAGGACTGATGTCACCTACATCTCTCATGACTCATACTTCTGCAAATGCAGATGTTAGCGCAATTTTCCTGTTGATATGTAGCTGCCTCCAGACTGAAGTCCTGGCTCTAAAGTGCCTTAGTTGTGAACCACAACTGTTCTTAACACCTGTGGTTGAAACACACCTAAACTTGGAACAGCTTGGACACCTGAAGCAGGAGATTATAAAGCTTCATCTAAAGCGCACCAGAGAGTGAAAGTGACCATTAGAGGCTTAAGGTGGAGCCTAGGAAAAATCAGTTCTTTGTTAGCAGAAGAACAAGTTTTGCTTCCAAAAATTGCACAGAGATGGAAATTCACTGGCATATAGGATTGCCTTAGCTTTAATACCTCCACCACACTTTTCCTGTCTTTCTTTTCAGTTTCAGAGCATATACTGTTCCTCAGGTTTGGAGAAATTTTGCTCTCTCTGCAGATACTCAAGAAAGATTTAAAGCTAATCCCAGAAGCCATTCGTAGCAGGCTCCCTGTACAAAGAGACAAGAGCAAAGATGAACTGGGCTAAAGAATTAAGTTTGTGCCTCCTCTTCCTTTTCACGCAAAATGGAAAAAATAATAGCTGATTGCAGACAGTAATTTCACCTCTGAAATGTACTTGGGTATTATGTAATTGTAGGAGTGGGATTGTTAGTTAAAATTAATTACCTTGCTGATTGGAGAGGAGGAATTTCTCCAGAGCTCTGGAGTAATGGGTCCCCTCTGCACACTATGATGGAGCCAAGCCTAGGTTTTTCCACTGAAGTTGGGATGCATTTGGTCTGATGGGAAGCACCTGTGTCTTGCAGGCTGCGAGACACACTGGAGGTACTTGGCCAGGGAGTTAGGGAGGAGGGCTGCTTCTCCTGGGAAGTGTTTCACTGAATGAGAATGTGCTGCTCAGCCTGCAGAAGTTTCCCTGAGTTAGGGCTTCACCTATTACATTAGGATGGAGGTCCCGGCCGAGATTCTTTAGGTGGCTCTCTTGGCTCTCTTTAGGTGCAAATTTCCTGGGACACACCAAGGATACAATGATTTCAACGCAGTCTCTTTTCAGACGGTGATTTTTCTTACTGTTAATGTCCAGGAGACTGCATTCCTTGTCCCTAATCAGTTATAAAGCCTGTGACCCAAGGTAACTGAGAAGGGAATTTAGTATCAAACTCTTCTGCTACATACCTATATTTTGCTACATGTTGTTGTGAACATTTTTAGCGGCTTTGGCTGTTGGGAAGATATTTTTGAAATACATACCAAGCATGTCACATGTTTTCACATAAAACCTTCAAGCCTGTTCTATAGACATGAAAATTACTCTGGAAAGCAACTGTGACCTGCTAAATGGAAATTACAGCTCTTGGCTCTGCCTTGAAAATGGACTCACTGAGGAAGAAGACAGAATGACAGTGTCTGTGTGTGCAGGCACTCCAAGACTCCCCTGGTTTCTCTTCACCCCCAGGTTATGAGATAAGTGCTTGTGCCAACATGGAAGTGCTTTCCCATATTTCTGGCTTTTTATGTAATGCAGCATCCTGATCTATGCATGCAGACCAACAGCACACCATAAAGTTAAAGGAGCACATTGCTCTGCACATGGATTAAACCTCTGGGTTGAAAGAGAGTTTCTCATATCAAGCCATTTCAAATGCAGCAAGAACAGCTTCAGAGGAATCTGCTGTTTGGGCTGTCTCAAAATGCTGTACAATTAGGCCTGATCCTGACCCTCACTTTCAAGAACCTTTGATAAAATCCCATGCAGAGCCAACTGTCAAATCGTGATGGTAATTAATCATCTAATGCTATATTTCTAGACATTTGTAGCAGCTATGGGGCAGAAAAACTGAATATGTTGCCTAAGTGAAACAAAGAGTAGTGTACTGTCAGGCTTTCTAACCATTTACCCCAAAATGCATTTAATCCTGGAGAAAATAATCTCCATTATAAATCAATACATACCTCATTAGAACAAAATGAGCAGTTGCACTAATGACTTGAATTTAATTGAAATAAGTGGGTGAAGGAAATCAACAGTGTGCTGAAGTAATATTGGATTACCCAATGTTATTAATCCCTTTTTTAAAAAAAGGAGATTTGGAAAGCTACTTTGGGGAAAAAAAATTACAATGTTAAGTTTACTCACTGCTCATACCAATACAAAATGTCAGATTGATTGGCCATTGTTGTTAAGTAAGACAGGCCCAGAATTCCTGACAGAAATTATATATAGAGGGGTTACATGGAAAGATTTATTTCTGGCTGTGGGAAAATCAGGGATCATGACAGAGACACAAAAAGGCAGCTGCCATGCAAACTGTGAGATTAACTCTGCACTGTTGGCTACCCCAGCATTATCAGTGGGATTGCTCACATCACATCTAGTTAAGCACAGCCTAGGTTTTACTTTTGTTTCTGTGGGAAATGGCAGTTCAAGTGTTATTGATCCTATAAAACAGATGTCTTTATGAGGCACAGGACACTGGTGTCTTTTTTCTGGAAAGTATGAAATCCAGTTTTAAGCTGGACACTCCTGCTGCAAGCCCATTTAAAATTATTTTAGCACCTATGGTCTGCAAAGTTACTAGTAAAAGAGTTAGTGAGACATTGTCAAGGAAGGAATTGCATTTTAAAAGTTGTTCTTTAAGTGACAATTATCCTACAGTAAATAATCCACCATAAACCAAATACTTATGTGGCTGATGAAACAGTTATTAAATATATTGAATACGTTAAAGAGCATCTATCAATATAAATAGTATTTTTAAAAAGCTTTTTCTCTACATCAGCTCAAAAAAATTGCTCTCAGTGGTACAGGTTACACAAGCTTTGTGAGCAGGGTTTTGAGTTTTCTGTCTGATAACCTTAACTGCAATGTACCTCATAAAGACATGATCCATCAGCAGATGTGCTTCTCTGTTAATAGCCTGTTTTACATCCCAAGCTCACTCACTGGCCTTGCAGTTGTGCAGTTGTTTACATCTATGTGGACATGTGCAAAGTGTTGATTAACAGGAATAGCTCATTCTGGCACTCTCTATGTTGATGCAGCTACTATATGCTCGAAGTCTTAGCAAGATCAAAGTGGTGGATAATTAGAACATTGAAATTCAAATGCATCGGCTTACAGTGGGACTCAGTGATTTTAGAACTCTCTTGCAACCTAGATGATTCTATGGTTCTGTGATTCTATATTCCATAAACAGGAAAAAGGTTTGGTGCTGCATTCCCAGCCCAGTCCCACTGTTTCACCTCACTTCCCACCCATGCCATACTCCATATCACAGAGGTGATGCACAGCACGAGCTGTTTGTGGCCATCCTGCTATGGATGCAGTGAAATTTGAAGACACTTCTCTTCTACTAATCCATAACCACAGAGCTACTGCCTGTCACTTACCACTCTACCCATCAGGGCAGACATTTGCTCTTAGTTTCAGGGAATGCTGACACATCTAGCAGTAGTTGTACTGGAGGTGTACCTAACAGAGGGAGGTGAAATAAGAGCCACCTAGGAAGATGCCAGAGAGCCTTTGTGGATGGAGCAGATCCCACGTGTGCAACCTGATTTCAGGCAAGCTAACTTGGTAAATGAGGTTGAAAAGCAGGGAAAGCAAGGGTTGTCCACACAGGTTACCACCCATGCACCCTCCTCTCCAGCATTGCCATGCTTACTCCTTAACAGATGTGGTTTGCAGACCCCTTTGAAGTAGACAAGGGCTCCTTAATCCCAAAGAAAGTTAGTAAATGGAAATTGTGGCTATACAACTGGAAGGGGTTTACAGAAGCATGTGGAGTATACCTGACTGGAGGAAGAAATACAAAGAAAGGTAAAGCAAATTGTGGCAGGTGAAAGTACTACTCTTTCAGATTTAATACTCAAAAAGGACAGTGAGTTTCTTGAATTTATTTCATTTATTACCCCAAATCCACACCTTATCTGAATTGCATCTGGTACTATTATATTGCAAGAAAAAAATTTTGGTTTAAATAATAAGGGGTTGTTCTATTCTTTTAAATTATTTGTGTGTTGTGCTCATGAAATACCAAGATAAACAGAGTTGCAGGTTGATAGGTAGCTGAATCTTTTGCTATAAAATATACCATATTTAATTCCATTAATTTTTTAAAAAATTAAGGTAATTTTAAACAGGAATATTTCAAAACCTTATTCTTCCTAATTTGTATTTCTTTTTAATTGTTAAAATGACACTGGAATTCGTGAGGTTTTAAGAGCCTTCATAGTTAAAAAAATTAGATTTTTGATGCTTTCACAAAAACAATTGAAACTGAAATAATTACTGTTTTTAACACACAATGTCAATAACAATTGCATTTTTCCATAAGCATTCATCTTGATAGAAAAGAGTGCGATGTTATTCTGAGATTTGGTATTTAAAAAAAATGTGACAGGTGTAATTATTACAATACCAGATCAAGGACTCAGAAGCCTAAACAATTGCAGTATGGTCCTAAGAGATGCAACATTACAATATTCAATTACTAAGGTAATCATTAGACAAAATCTTTGACGCTGAAAATTTCTTATCTATCATATAACATTTAGGATGAAATTTTTCTTTATCTGAGGTATTAAAACACAGGGTCTCAGCAGCACACAGTGCAAAAATATATAAATTTGTGCCAAAGTGGATGAAATCTACATCAGGAAGTCTCTTTCTTCATGCCAATTAACATTTTAAAAACATATGGGTTTTTTGCCCCCTATGTATCAAACAGCATATCTCCACACACTCTAACATGAATAGACAAACCTTGCATGATTACAATTTGGTAAGTATGTATTCTTGTTAAAAAGACTGTTTACTCAAAGCAGGCTTCTTACTTGGACTGCTGCTTAATTGGAGAGCTCCAAAAGAAATACACCCTAACACAGTCTCATAGTGTATGTTTTATAACAGTATCAAATGGATGAGAAAAAATCCACTGCTTTGATTTGACTACAGTTCTTGATGTTCTCAAATAAAAAAAACCCAAATGTTAGGGACCGAGTCTGAAGAGCCTGCCGGATAAACGACACGTTCACCAATACGATTTGAGCATCGTTCTCCCTTTATTGTTTAACTATGCAAGCTTATCTCTACTTTTGCAAAGATTCACACCCAGTCCCTCTAGACAGCCTCTAAGCAGCAGGGGAGCTGACCAGTGTATAACTTTGCCAAGGACTTTCAGGGCTGCCTCAAGCCAGGTGCTTTCCAGGCTTGCCTGCAGCCAGGGGCCAGTTCAGGGGCTTTTCCTCAGCAACCCTGGGTTGTCCAATCTTTCCAGGGGTATCATATTCCCCTGTTCCACAAGGAATCCCTCTACACTCAAAGCCTCCCTGTGGCTGCTAATCATGCTCAGAGTGGGCTTTGCCCAGTTTACCAGCTTTCACATTTCCTGGGCTAAAAGGAAAGGCCAGACTAAGTCAGGCCTTTATTACACACAGTAATTTGCAAGTAATGCTGTAGTTGAAAGGCAGTCAGAATGTGAAGCAACTTCCACAAAAATGGCACTAATGCCTCAATTTAAAATTGGGAAAAAAGTTGAAAACTAAATTTTTTGATCTGTGACTAACTCAAGCGGAACCTGAAACAGGCTTCTTGGCTTCCATTGTGTAATGCAATTTATATCACTTCTAATGTAAGTTTAAGAAGATCTTTAAGTAAAACTTCTTTCTTATTTATCAGTCTAAAAAGTTCTTAGAGCATTGCTCTCACTTTTTCCACCATTTGCCACTTCCAAAATATAAATAATCACAGGCCTGGTCGTATTTTACTGGAAGACTGATGGAAAAATATGTTAGGTATATTTATTTCAAGCACTGGCATTTAAATAAGAAAGGACAGAGGGATGCAAAAATGTATTTTTTTTGGTTGACTATCTGGTGAATAGGGAATGACTTTTAATATATCCAGAAAACAATTAAACAGGTCAGCTAAAAATGTCTTTCTCTCTTGAGGTTTTTAGAATCTGACCTCCAGTATTTCTCCCACTCCCCATTCAGCAGAAACTACACCCAAAGATCCTCTAAAATTCTTGCCTTCCACAGTGGGGTCAATGCTCAAAACATTGACAGCTATAGTGGTAAAGACTGTGATTGTGTACTGACACAATTTGGGTGTCAAACCCCATTCAATAAGACAGGATTATAGCAACACAGGGCACTTTTGAGATCCAGAGAGCTTCGTGATCCCACCATACTCACACATGGAGCTTGACAGTGTGCTACCATATCTAAAACCGGTATATTTTTGGGGCTAAGCTCAAGCTTATTTTATGCCACAGACAAACACAAAGCCAATGCTAATGAAGCAGCCTCTTCCCAGAAAGTTCTTCCATCTAGCTGTAAGTCACTTTTTAGTCAAGAAATTGTACCAAGTACTCACTTATAAGACATCAGATGCACTTTGGCATACGGCAAGCATATAGCTTCAAACAGAAGATTAGAAGATATATGCTTAATTCAGTGCATTCTGCTGTTAAGGTTTTAATGGTATTACACAGTTACAAGATTTAGGCTAAATTTTCAGCAAACTAAGTCAAGCAACCTACAAGCTTTAATTTCTGTGTATTAATGAGCAAAATTACCAGAAACATTGACAGAGCCTTCAGTGAGTTTCTGAGTCATGGTTATGCAGTACTTTGACACCTCCCTGCAGAACTGGCCTAACAAGGCTAAACTGGAGAAAAGTGGGAAAAGTTTCTCACCCTCCTACACACAAGAAGGCCCACAGGGCTGCAAACAGAAAGGGTGTAAGTAGAAAGGGATGGTAGGGTACCAATTTGGGCAGCAATGTTCAGCCACTGTAGAGCTGCTCCAGATCTCTGTGTTCTGTTCTGTGCATTACAAAAGGTGCAAAGGGGGCATATGCATGCCTTTCCACACCCATACATATGCTCCTTCTCCTCCAGAAATATTAGGTAGCCCATGTACTTCTGCAATATTTAATTCTAAGGAAAAAAGATCAGTTAAAAGATAACTTGCCAGTGATTGACCACCTTCCATGTGAGATTGGGAAATAGGAGACCTCAGGCTTTTGGAAGATTTAGGTATTGACTACACTGCTAGACCAGCAATGAGTACAGAACCTCAATCTTCAACAAAGTTAGCTAGTCCAATACAACCGAGAGAATTTTTGCCACAACAACTGTGTATCTGCTTTTAACACACTTCCAGGCTCTGAAAAATACTGGATGAATAGTAACCATATGAAAATGAAAATAAGTGTCATGAGCAGCCAAAAAGGGAGGAAAAACGTATGCAAGATGCGAATTCACTGGGTGTTCTGGCACAGTCAGTGTATAACAAAACCAGCCTTGGCTGTCTCATCAATATCCCACTGCAAATTCAAAGCTTGTTTTGCTGTATTTACTGAAGAATGCTCCTCTTGCTCTACCACGTGCAAGGCATTTGTACACAGTAAACTTTTTTTCTGAGGTAATTCTCATTCATCAGCAACAAACCTCTGTGCGAATACTTTTTCCCTCTGGAAAGCAGGGCTGAAATTGTAGCTGTTCACATTTTTTCCAAGACACACACTCAAAAATATGCTGGAAATTCAATGCTGTGTCAGATGACTTTTAAGGTTTTTCCAGCTCTTTCCATTTCCATGCAATCATACATTAAATAATTTCTTTCAAGATAAGATCAAATGTGGTTAGAAGCTAAAATTCTGTGTTTAAATTAACCCTGACCTCCTTCTCTTTTTGTCTTCAAACAGTCTGCCAAATTCTTCTGACTGTCATACATTTAAAGGTCCATTTGTCACCAGAACAAAGTGACATAGCCATGAATTTGTACTGCTTTCGTCTTCCCTCTTAAAGGAGACAAGAGAATATGCTGCTACCGACAAGAGTATGTGTGTAACATAAGACAAGGGGGGGAAAGCTTGTTATCTGTATAAGACAATTAAGAAAAATTCTTTTTTCAACAGATTGAAAGCTGTTATGTCATCTGAAGGTGCCAAGGTTTTGTAGAATATTTTTTTCTTAACTTTTTTAAGATTAGTCTGTTTTCCTTTTCCATAAGCCTAAAAAAATGTTATTGTTTTTTAAGGGTTTTTCCATAATATTTTTTTTCTCAAACCCTGCTAAGCAGGAACTATCTAAGGTTTTGTGGAAAAATTCCTAGAAATCTCAGATATATTTATCAATGAGAGATTACAGCTTATTGAAGAAAGTGGCATTTGCAATATTCAACAATCTTTTTTTGCCCCATATGTCCTTTTTACACTGGAAGTAAATAGAGAGCAGCATCAAAAATTACAAAGTAAACAGTTAAAAAGTACAATTAAAACCCTTTAATCTGCATTGCTTAGGTCTTGCCCTCATGCTTTCAACAGATTGCCACTTAAATGAAGAAAGAACATAAACCCAGACCCTTCCTCAATCCTTTCTCATAGTTACATTACAGAAAGGAGAGAAGGTACAGTTTGCCAAGTAGTTTTAAAGGTCAATCCCAGTACCAGGCATCCTGGGGAAAAGAGACCAGATGAGACATATCCCAAGGGAACTGTTGAGTTTGTATCTTACAGATAGCTGAAGCTTAATGCAATGAGAGATAGATACTTAAAAAATGAGAGATAGATACTTAAAATGAAAACTTTCAGTTTTAAGAGAAAATCTTTATGTTATCAAGCTTTCTGGTAGAGAGTTGTGTGTGTCCATAACAGCAGAAGTGGCAAAGGTTTCTACATAATGTAGAAATGTTTTCTTGGATTTAAATAGGCTGTTCAGACCTTTCAGCTGAAAAATGAAAATGGAAAATTGTATTGGGATAAAACAAGATGGTTTTAGACCTTGGGTGCATAAAATTTGAGGCCAAAAGTCATAATTTTGCACGACACATTTCTTACTTGAAGGGCAGCTATTTGAGGCTCTAGAGCCTGATTGATAAACTAAATTAAATTCAGGGGTAACTGAGAGAAAAATAACTGACTCTCATTTCTGCTACTACAGATAATTCAGTGACTGCTGTGAAAATAATGCCACCTGATAGGTGCAATAGTTGTGCTAGGTATAGTGCTATTAAATCACGTGTAACATTCAGAAAAGCAAACGTTCTTGAAGCAGCCTCTCTGCCCACTGTTATTATCCATATGCCAAGCCAGAGGCTCATTTACAGAAGAATCACAAATATAACATTTCACATAAGAATCAGAAATATACTCAAGAGTGCCGAATAACATGGTATTAAAATCTAATAGAGAAAATCCTTACTTGGCAGAACTGGTCAAAAACAGCATTGATGCTGCAATTAGTTATTAAAATGAATTTGTCATACTAAAATAAACAGTGTAAGTCTCTTCTTTTTTATGCTGTCTTATATCTACTTTAAACTTAAGAAGCCACTTCAAAGACCCACAAGTCTCCAAAGGAAAATATCTCAACTCCATCTCTCTGCATGGAAAATGTGAAACTATTGAGAGGAGAAACCTCAAAAATTTATCCCTGTCTTCAGATAGATTCTGTCTGTAACTTAGCCTGGCTACAAAAATATGCCCCTCGGGGACTGCAGTGGGAAAATCCCACACTTCATCTCCCCTCTTCCTTCTATCCATTTCTGTCCTCTGATGGGAGAAGGGCTGAGCCTTCATCTTGGCCAGGAAGAAAAAGTGGTTTCATCAACCTACGGAGACTCAACATTCATTTCATGTTCTGCCACAGCTCAACAGCAAGGCAGCTCCTACACAAACAGGCTAGCCTCTATTCTCAAAGTGCATGCTAGAAAGGGTTTGAGCTTTTAATTTTTAAAAACTTTTAAATTTTTTTTTCAGGGAGACAGCACTTAATCAACACAAGAATACGTTCTTTACCACTTGCATTTTTTCTACCACCAGAAGTACATCAAATATGCATGTATACTTCCTGTATCCAAAGTCAAAGTTATTCCTTATGGAGAATTTTACTGTATTACTCAAAGTGATATTTACCTTATAAGGAAAAAGAAGAAACAGAAAAGACAAAAAGGAGAAAAGTGAGTAAAGAGAGAGGATCAAACCTGGGCAAATCTCCCTTGGAATACCATTTAAGTAATATGTAATAAAATTGCTCCTCTGGCCTCCTTTACAATAAAAGCATTTAAATCTTGACATTTTCTCTTGGGACAAGAAATCTACTTTCTGACCAGTTCTAGATGGGAGATCTTGAAGGAGTACTGTAAGCCCTGGTGTAGAACAGATCACAGTAAAGACTCCTTGACAAAAGCAGATAAGGACAGCACCCTTCAGAATATTCAAAAGTTGTGGAAAGGTGGGCACAATGAACACCCTAAGGAGAACAGAAAGATTATGCAGAAGCAAAATGGGAACTGGAGACCTTGTGGCAGCTTGAAGGCAAAGCGCTTCAGAGCTGTACCTTATCTCAAAAGAGAAAAATGCATCTACTGACTCTTTCAAGTCCATGGCTGCAGCCATTGTCAAGTGCAGAAGTCTCCCTAGGGAGCACTATGCACACATCCAGCTCCCTGCCTCACTCACCCTGGCCCAGGAGCAATGCACAGGTCTGAGCTCTGGAAAGACATTAGCATATGCTATTTCTCTTACAACATTGCCATTCACATCTGCCTGAGCACAGCTATTTGTTTTCTTTCTCTTCTTGATGATACTTGGGAAGCTCAAAAATCCTTTTGCAGAAGAATTTGAGTCCTTTGAGATACATTGCTGTCATGTCCTCTGTAGGGCAAGACAAAGCCGATGAAATGAGGTAGAACTGAAGTAGTAATCATCAAGAAAAGGGAGGACTGAGTGAAAACAGAGAAACCATAATTTATGAAGTTAATTTATGCCAAAATACTTTCCATATGCTTATACTCAAGTAGAGATTTACAGCATTGTGTGCAGTCCATTATATAAGTACTGACCCTGAAAACAAGCAACAATTTCCTTGAAATGACTCCTGCCTTTTATTGGCCTATTTCTGTTCTTCCCCAGCCACTTTTAAGCCACTGAATTCCTCCCCCACCTTGGCTTCCCACTCCAGCTGCCTGGTGACAGGGGCAGCAGGGAAGGATAGCACAGCTGCATTAGCTGCAGGGCCGCGTGTCCCGGGGAAAGGCCAGACAGTGATGCTGGGGGCTGCAGCCCTGCTCCAGGGTGCTGTATGTTGGTACACACAGGGCTGAAACAGCAGTGAGGCTTAGCTGGAACAATGAACTGAGAAGCAAACATTTCTGTATACCGTCTCTCAAAGCATTGATTGCTATCTCAGCTGGGTGATCAGACCAAGTTCTCCTCTAACCTCACCTCATAAAAACTTCACCAAGCTTGCTTGGAGTGTGGGGTTTTGACATGGAAAATCTCTTTACTTCTGGGGGAAGAGAAACTCGTACATCAGCATGCAAAATCCCTCAGAGATCTGCTGTGCAGCAAGGAGCTGACACTGTTAATCCCACTGGAATACATGTGGTATATTAAATTTTTAGGGGTGATGTTGGTGTTTGGTGTGAAAACTAGCACTGATGGGTGGAAATAGAGCATGCTACACCAGTGGTGTAAAAAGTGGCTGGGGACATCAGGGTAACCCACTCCTCACACACCAAATTGGCTCCTGCCAAGATCTGGGCCTAGCTCTCAGCATGGAAAGGAAGTGCTGGGACATGTTCAGCAATTTTAAAGACGAAGAAAAGACATGGGAAGAAAGGTGATGAAACGTGAACAGAAAGGTGAATGGTTGGCAGTAGCTGAGCAGGACCCTCATGACAGGTACTGGTGTGGGTGAAATTAGTGGATCATTAGCTGTATATGCCTGCTTCCCCACAGGGAAGTTGCAATGCAGGAGCCATAGATGGATCCACCAAGACAGGACAAGTGCAGTGCTTGCAGAAGCAAGCATTTTTTACAAGTACAGCAGCCAGGCTGCATATTCAATCCCAGTACCGAAAGAAAGCCGTCTTGCCTTGGCTCTGCTAGTCCAATGCCTTTGTCCAACGCCCTCTCTCAGTTTGGATCACAGCTTCATAGAGTTTCTCCTTCATGAATTTAAGCAGGTTTAATCAGTCTCAGACAACACTGTAGCAGCTTTCAAGGATCCTGGCACCTTGCAAAAGTCAGCTCTCCAGAATACTGGCCAACAGTAGATGCACTGAATCTTCCCCTGCTTACAATCACAGTAACTAAGACATAGAGTCTGTCTCCCAGGAGCCAGAAATAAGACAGAGCATGTATAAGATCTCCCTGGGCCCCACAGCACTTTCTAAAAAGGCTGCAAAACAAGAAGCACCTGAAGCATACGCCAGGTTCAAGAACAGTGCTTCATCATCCTGCTGTTGGCCACAACTTCATGGACAAACAGCAGGAGTATAAGAAGTGTGAGATAAGCCCCTTGAGGGCTTGACTTCTAAAACAGAATCTACCAAGACCATGGTTCTCCACAAGCCTGGATATTTCGGTTGGGAATGTAAGAAATGCTTACCGCTTCAGTTTTGCTAAACTTGTGGTCACAGTGACACCCAGTGGAAATGACTTCCATAGCCGGATTGTATATGCTGTGCTACAGACTTTCCTTTTCTTCCATGTGCTGCTCTGCCTCACCACATATCCAGAGGCTATCACAGCAGCCAGCAGCAAAAGGAGGTCCCTCATCCCTCAACATAAATGTTCCTCTGTAAGTTCACAACTTGCAAATGCTGCACTAAGCTTCCGTATGAAAAGATCTGTGCACAAATAAATCTTTTTACCGCAGTGATGAGTCTTCCAGATTATAAGATGCATTTTCCTCTTACAGTGACCCTGAGAAATAATGACCTGCTTCCATTCCTATTCTGGAAATGGATACTGAATCCCAGGTAGCCTGTGTAAGCTTACCCAAGGAGCCAACAGCAAAAGAGACACTGAACTCACCTCCATAGTGCTTTCCCCTTTAAGCCTTATTTCTTCCTTGTTTTCCATGCTGAGGTGAATGAAGGCAGTGCTGTTGAGCCAGGTTTGTGCTGTTTGCATGCTGACCTGCTGCAAGACCCAGGGCAATGCCAGTGGTTGCTGATGGAGTGGTACTAGGACATCAGGTTGGCCACCTGCTTGGGAAACACAGAGCTCATCCCTTCTCTTGCAAATTAATCCCTCTGCTGCCTGTCTCCTCCATGTCATGCAGATATGCTCAGAAAACATTTGGTCAGAGTTTGGCACTTTCTCTATTTACAGCTCCTCTCTTTTTCTATGCTACAGTCCTCACTATAAGGCAGAGAGCCTGACGTATTAAGCATTTTAGTCCCACACCTTACTACCATCAGAATTTTTCCCTCACTCTCATCCTCCTGGAGTGACATCTTGCCATTCCTCATTTTCATCCCAAGCCTCACATCTCACTGGTTTGCTGTAGGAATCCTGAAGTGAATCCTTGGGATACGAGGGGAACCTATCGCTGTGACACCCATTGCTGGGACACCTCTCTGAAACCTGCCACTAGCACAAAACATACCTGCATGTGGTCCCAGGGATGTGACACCTGAGAGCCTGTCCAGCCCAGCCCCACACCACCTGCTCCTGCTCTGCATACAAAAGTACAGGAGAAGATGGATGGCTCTGGGACAAAGAGCCAGCCCCAGGCTAGTTCCCATAAGACCAAAGTAGAGCAGGCAGGTCCTGGCACTGCTGGATAATGTTTTGGGGGTCGACTGACATGGAAACATGCTGGGGAAGAGAGATGGTGGCCCCCAGAACAGAGAATATCCATAGTCATGTGTCTGCTGGTGAGGGGATTTCCTCCTCAGTCCTGCATGTGTTGTGTGTGTGTGAGCAGTGTGGTGCCTTCTCCTATCTGTCAGAAAAAGCTTTGTAAGGTGGAGTTCCCAGGCTTCTTCTTCTATTTGGATTCTTCACTCTTTCTGATTTCAACCTTCTCTCTGAAGACTGTGAGGACTGAACTTGAAGGGATGCCCCAGTGTTGTTTCAGGCAGAAAGGGAGTACTTTCTTTGAAACTGTAACAATATTCCTGCTCCAGGCTCAAGCACTTCAGATCAGCAAATTAAATTGCAGCAGAAGTAGCCAGGGACAAGATACTGCACTGTGTATACACTGTGCACACATGACTGCGTGCAGAAACAGCACCAGTGCAGCATCCTTCTGGAAGTGATTTCAAGTGCTGCAATACATGCGTATAGCAGCCCTAGACTATGTAGCATATAAGCTTTCAAATGTTGCAAGGATTTGTGTCCTGCCCATCTTTAGCCCCGAGATCAGTGCTATACGCGTGCTCTGCATCAGCCTCCTGAAACGTGTGTATCACCTGCTTCCTCCCCCAGTTAAGAAAGAGAGAGCAGGGTCAGACCTTTCCAGCCTGTGACTGGGGAGACAGAAGCTGATGTGGAGCAAAGGCAACCAGTGCTTCCAGGAGAGGTTTCTCACTCATCTCATTCATCCTTCAGGAGTAAACTGTGTGAGATAGGAGGGGCAGCCACCACCACTGTACATGTAACTGAAGCTGGAGGGAGTATCAATCCACCTGTGGATTCCGCCCCCAGCCTTGGACTGTCTTTGATTCTCCTGCTCCTTCCTTTTGTCTTTGGGCACTCCAGAAGGACTTTTTGAGCAAGATGCTGCATTTCTTTCTGGGGTTAAAAATCATCCAATGGGTTTTTCATCCCCATGAACTTGCTTTTCATGCTAACATCCCTCTATGACTGCAGTACTGGAGTTTCAGCAGAGATGGAACCTGTGCAGTCCCACCACATGAGGTGTGGTGGGAACATCCTGTCACAATAGAGGTGACATTCAATATCCAGCACTGAATTCTCTGGAGTCCAATGTATGTAGAGCACCATAAGGAGTTTGGCTGCCATCTGCAGCATGGAGTGAAGTCTTCCAGCAGCCTGTGCTGCCCTACATAGGCTTTGATCTGTCTGGGACAGGAGCCCATAGCATCCACCTGTGCTTCCAAGGCACTGTGGCTGGCAATGCAGTCAAGTAGTGTCCTTCCCAATGAGCCTGATGCTAGCATGTCATTAGCACTCTAAACTGCAACTAATAGACTGTAATGGTTTCTTCCAGGTCCTGTAGTCTCTGCAATTAATTATTTTAATTTGTGGATTATCACTGAGGTATAGCCTTTTCACTAGTGCAACTGTTGTCTGAGTGAGAAATACAGTCCGGGATATATTTATAGCAATGAACAGATAAAAAAGTTTGAACAAGATTTGAACAGAAATCAGGACCACTGTTAATGAGTCCCACTATCAGGGTGGTCATATTTGGTATTCAAGCATTCATACATTTACTTGTAAAGCCACTACATCCCTGAACCAAAAAGAAACTATACTAAAATATCCATGCGAGTGACTACTTCTCAAAGCAATGCTAAATACAGCTTTTCAAAGTATAAATCCTGCAAGAGATTTCACAATGAACTACAGTAAGAAGAATGATGCTGATTGACAATAATTTATATATATAGCAAATTTACAAAAAATTATTATGTAATCCTGATAATAATAGTCATTAGGTCAGTGATTAACATTACTTCATTAGAGTCCACATATTCAACAAGGCTGTTTCTCCATCTGATTAAAGGCTGTAACCTGCCTTCTATCAGAGGACGTTCATTTCAGACGTTCTTCCAAATTTGTCTCAAACCAGGACAATTGCAAGACCTGTAAAATCACCTTTCTCAGACAGATGACTTGAGACAAACAGATTTTGGTCAGCTACACAAAGAGTCTGAATAACTCCAGCCAGACAGTCTTCCTAGACTAGCAGAAGTTGATGTGATGGACTGTCTCAGCTCCTTTGACATTGACACCTGCTGCCTCCATAGAGATGCCTTCAGTGGTCTGCCCATGTCACCTCCCCATCCTCTTCCAAGATATTCTGGCAGAAAGACATTCCCTTACTGTGTCCTGTCCATGTGGGGAGCATGGACATCAAGAAAGGGTGCACATTTCTTTTGGAGCACTGCACATCAGTTAACCACACCGTACTTTCAGTAACTACCTTTTTTTGTACAGTGCTTTATAATTACTGGTTTTTTTCCATTTCCGAATGACTGCCAACATAACTGATGGAAAGTTATACAGAAAGATTAAAGATTTTAAATGTAAACAATTGCAGAACACAGCAAATAAGACAACCCTTCTAAAGGTATTCAAACCTTGACCTCCCAGCAGCTTCTCAGAGCTCATGGGAGGACACCAGAGCCATGGCACAAACAAGCTCAGTTGAAGCCTCTGGTGCTCTGTGTATTCTTCTGCTGAGCCATGATGAACTCTGTTCTTACTTTCTCTTTCTTTGTCCTTTTCAAAGTGCTTCAAAAAATAAATTTTCAAGCTACTGTGCCACACATAACAAACACAGTTTGTCTTGCAAACACAGCTTGAGGGACGACAGCCAGAAAGCTCATAAATGAAAGCTGCGGTATAGGGACAGATATGTACCTACATGTGTTTATATATATGTTGTTTACATGTATATTGTTTACATATATTGATTACACAAAAGTACAAATATATGCATATTTGCTTGTTTCTGTTCATTTAAATAGTAACAGATACCTTCTAATCTGTAATTCATTTACAGGAATTTCCCATAGTACCTCGGTTTGTCTGTTTTGATAATGATTTGTTCTACAGGCATATCAAGCAATCTTTGGCTGTTTCCCACACATTTAAGAGCTGACTTGAATAGGTGACATACTTCTGGGGGTTTTGTGCTGCAAAAAGTGCTGGGCTACTTTTTGAAAAGGTTGGAGGCGTGAGACAGGTGACTGCCCAAGGATTTTGTGATGCTTTGATTGTTTGGTATGGACAGTAATCACATCATCAATGAAATCTGAGTGCAACCACAGAAGCTACGAAGCAAGGACAAATGTTTGTGCCATTTCCAAATAAAATTGATTCCTATCTGAGGATCTGATTGAAATGCTTTCCAGCTGAACAATAAGGAAGATATAATATTGCAATCTCAATGTTCAGGCACAGGCTTGCCTCAGGAAAGGGGGAGCAGGATGGCCTCTTTGAAGTCACCAAGTTGTTGCTTGCAAAGAAGCTGAGCAGCAACATACAGTCCAGACAGGAAAAGGCTGGCAGCACTGGAAGTACAGTGAGACGCATGGATGGATGGATGGATGGGTGGATGGATGGGTAGATGGATGGATGGATGGGTGGATGGATGGGTGGGTGGATGGATGGATGGATGGATGGATGGATGGATGGATGGATGGATGGATGGATGGATGGATGGATGGATGGATGGCTCCTCCTGCTCTGATGCAACCCTCTCTCCTGCCTGCTGTCCAGTGTTTGTGTGCATTTGCTCTGTTCCCCCCACACCTCACTGCTTGTGCCTACCATCTCTGCCTCTGAAAGGATCCATGGTGAGGCATCAGCAAGAAAACTGCTGGGAGAGCTGTGCAGAATCTGAATACACTTTATTGCTCAGTTGGTTGCACCCTTGCCAAAAATGCCTGTTGTCATGCCACTGAAACAGGCTGTGGGAAGAGGAGGGGCAGAAGCAGGGTGAGCAGAGGACACAGCACAGCATGTACCCGGAGAGGTGAGTGAACAGCCCCTAAATGTTAAGTGCAGTGATGGGTATTGTATGAAGAAAAGCAAAGAGGAGCAAATGTGCTAGAGCTGAGATTTCTTTGAAAAGCTGAATGTCCATCTGTTTTACAGTCCTTGACTGTCATCACCTGGGGGTACCAGGGAAAGAACTGAAGGCCAAAGGCTGCCCTTTGTCCCTTCACTCTGCTTCACATCAAGAAGCAGGCCCATGGTTTCCAGAAATTCAGACCAGTGCAGCTTGAGATGAACTGTTGTCCAGATTTGAGACTGTGTAGAAAAGACTTTTCAACTGGATGTAGAACTGAGGTAAGGCACTTTATATCCCTTCTCTGGCAGGAAAGGGGAAACAAAGGCTCAAGCATTGCTTCATGAGAATCAGTCTGGAAGCTGATGCTAGACCTCTGCAAACTGTCCCATGTGCCTTATTCAGGGCAAGAGGGAGAATGTCTCTGGACTCCACAAGTAATCTGGGACCTTTGTAATTTGAATCGGAACATCTCGAGGACATGGGGTTAAACAAATCACATGTCTAAAGGCAGAGACCAAAGGAAAAGGAGGTGTTCACGGTCCTCACAGGCACAAAGATTCATGATTTCTGAGGTGGTTCATTAGTAGACTGCCATGCTGTGCCTCAGTTTCCCTAGGCAGTAAATGTATTTAAAGTCCCAAGTCTGATACCCCACACCCTCAGCTATGTGGACTGTTGGTGCTTCTTTCTTTCTCACCACTTTACAGTGATGCTGCATTGCTGAAAATTGGAGTCCTTACCCAGCCACATATATTTAGAATACAACCCCAGCTGTGACAGGGGTTGGAGAAACAATCACCTGTTTTAGCACACAAGAAGGACTGTAAGGCACAAGCACATCCCTCTTTCTACATCATTTTCTGTGGACTTAGAGCTCTAAAACCTCCCTGAGCTGGCAGTCACCTGTCAGCAGACAGAAGGCTACATGCAGTGGTTGACAGCAAAGACCAAAGATCAGTGGCTTCAGTGAGGCAAAGGGAATGATTCTTTCTCTGCAAGACAGACGACAGTGTCAAATGCCTGCTTAGCTTAAAGATGTTTTCTTTGGTGATAGTCTGGAGGCTAAACATGCAGACCTTCCTGAAGGAGGCTGTGGCTCATTGCACACACTGTTGTGCTCAGGAGAAAATGAAAAGAATTCTGATGGAGAGGGGCAACACAGCAGCAGAGCATTTATGCTTTGGGAGGGCTCACAAATGGATCTTGGATGTTAGAGGTCTATTTCCCTGTTGCCAGGCAGAGTCAGCTAAATAAACTGGAAGATTTCTGACTTGAGTGCTCACGTCTAACGTGATCTTAAAAGCCTTCATTATATGGGCACCCTTCTGTTCTGCATTTAAACCTATGTCCACCTAATGACAGACAAAGTATGGACATGGGCAGAGGGTAGTGGCTCAGGGGTGAAATTCCAAACCATTGGAGGAGAGAAATCCTTCAAATACTAGCCCATTTTCTCCCACATTCCATGCCACTCATGACTATCCACCCTCAGGGCAGATATCTGAAAAGCCTTCTTCAAAACCTCTTTCATAACTCTAAATATGGTGGACTGCGCTGAGGAGACCTGGTAAACTCAGCAACAAGAACATGCTTTCCTTAACATCCAAAGGGAATTCAAAATTCTCAAAAGCTGTTGTAACAGTCCTGAAAAGAGGAAAAGGGGGTAAAAAGCTGGGGGAAATCATCCTGCCCTGTTCTCCCCACAGACTGGATACTATCATTAATGAATCCCAAGAACTGGCACCCAAGGCCAGGGCAGGAAAGCAACATTGAATACACTGACCCCCATTGCCCCTGATGTTATCATGTCATAAACCGGTGTCACAGAGTGCAGCAACAAAGCAATCCTCATCCCTCTCCCTACACTGAAAAAGAACACTGGGATTACATACAGGTCAGGTACCACAGCCACATGAACAGACCAAGCAACATTGTGACCTACTTAATAAAACAAATGCTTAGATCAAAATTGTTTCCAACCTGCTCTGGGCAGATCTATTATATCTCAATCCTTCATGCCTCCCATAGAGTACCAAGGAAGGCTGTCTTGGTTAAGGACTTGTACTCCACAATTTAATGCTCCCTCTGAGACTCTCCAAATCATGCTTCCTGAGCCACCAATTACAAGGAAACAGCAAAATGGCTATTCAAAACAGAGTTTAATCGGCTTTAACCCTATTAAAAGAGAAAGGTGCATGTGGAAAGGTGATTTTATCAGTAGGATTGTTGTGTCCACATCCCAAATGTTTCAGTGCACTGCATGAAGAGATGGACAAAATGAAGATGGCTAGAGACACTAGGGAGATTGCTGCTGCACTGGCAATTAACTGGCTAGGAGCAGTTCTCAAAGTGCTTGGTTTTCCTTGTCAGCTGGCTAACTAGACTCTTTCAGACTTTGATAATGACTATAATTGTGATTATTTTAATTTGGATCATTATCTACTGCATTAAGAGCACCATAATGATAGTCTCCATGGTAAAACCCCCTTAAACCCCACCTGTGACATCAATGTGCCCTGAAAACAGACATATGCAATTAACATTCCACATCTGCCTCCTCTCCACGTTAGATGTCCCCATAATATCCTAAGATGGCACACCCATCCCTGTTTCTCCATTGCTACTGTTAATTGTTCCTATGATGTTGGTTATTACTGCATGCTTATTGTTCTTACTGTTGATTGATTGTTCATTGCTAATGGTACTTGGAGAATGATGATCTACAGCAGGCATTGCAACTCAATAACATTGCACCTGCTTTTAACTTTGAAGGCACCACCGCTACAAAGACACTGGTCAGATCATGATGGTGGTTCTGGGGCAGAGTGTGGCAGAGGCACCCACTATCCACTCTCTTGGCATTGTCACCAGTGTTGATGCTTTGCTGAGGTAAAGGTCTTCTGGACTGTGCTTGTACTGTTCCTTTTATTGTATACAAATGAGGTGACTTTGATGTGGTGTATTTTGTCTCCCTCTCTCTTTGGACTGTAGGAAGAGAGGCCTGTAGGGAGGTTGCAGTCTGACTCATTGGGACAAACATGAGAACCCTGGAGGACGAAGACATAATGGCTTGAGAAAGGATGACACAGAGAATCCAGGTAAAGAACATGGCTGGAGACATCCTCAAAGCAACACATGCCCATAGTTCTGACTTCTTCTGTATGAACATGATCTCTCCATAAATAAACGCATGTTTGTGGCAACCACCAACCATGATATGGGCACTGACACTTGGATGGCACATGCCATGGATCTCTGTGTGACCCACTGTGATACAGGTAGTGCTAGTGGGATGTCATGTGTCATAGGGCCTTTTGTGACCTACCACAATATGGGCACTTTGTGACCCGTCTCTGGTGCCAAAGCATCCACCCACAAAACCCTGGAGGACACAACAGGACAGGAAGGGACAGAGCAGGGTTGCAAGGAGGACCTGCATAGCCACCTCATGTCTTGCTAACCCATATCTTCAGCACTTTTCCAGGATATCTCCCATCCCTGTGGCTGAAGCCCTCCAAACCCAAGCTCCAGCAGGACGGAACAGAGAGAACCCCGAGTGGAGAGAACCCCAAGCATGCCCAGATTGACCTCAGTGAAGGGGAGGGAAGGGGAGGAGGGGGAGGAGGAGGAGGATGATGATAAAAGCTCTGGGGCTGCTCCAGCACAGCAGCCTGAAGAAGTGGAAAGAGTCCAGCTGCTGCAGGCAGGTAAGTGGCTCAGCTGGGCCATCCCATCCACTGTGGACATCCCCAGGGAAGAAGGGGAAATGGCAATGGGGCTGATTCCCCCAATAGCCCTGCTCCATCCACTGGGCACCCTCAGCCCCAAGCTGCAGCCAGAGAGACAGGGATTGGTGTCCCCACTAGCCCTTGTCTGAGAGCAGGCCCTCCTTGGGGAGTGAAGGGCTCATCCGTGTTCTCCAGCCTCTCATGCAGTCCCTCAGCTCTGACTGTGCTTGCTTTTTTGCCAAATCCAGTAGAGAAACACCCAGAAGAGAAGGAGCATGCCCACTGCCACTTCCACAGAAGTGCACAGGTACTTGCTGACTTCCCTGACTGGGCTGGACCTGCTGTTGCTGCTCAGCCAAGCACTGCTGCAGAGCATGGGATGTGACATCCCTCTTTTCCCTGCTCTAAAATGTTTCTGGACTTCCAAAAGCCTATTGATCATGAAGACAATACCATCATGGCCCCTGAGGGCATGGCAAATGCTGACTCCTATAAAGCCGAGCACTGGGTTGCAATGCTGGATATCATCATGGGAAGTGGCCCCTCCAGACTGAAGAAAGTAAGTAGTCTATGGCAAGGGCTTGGCCAACCAGCAAATGTGTACATTCTCAAGTTGGGTCTGCTGGGCATCAAACAGAATTTTAGGACAGCAAACCATGCTAGAAAAGGAAGCAGTTCTTGAGGGTAAGCTGGGGATATGGCTCGCTCTAGTGGCACTCCAATTCTCTGCCATGCCTCCTCCAGGTGCCGACCATTGTGAGGGACATGTACCAATGGCTCTCATTCATCACGGACGTGTCAATTGAGCACAGACTGGATAAGACCCTGCAGGAGATGACCCTTGCACAGACACATGATGTGGTGGTGACCCTCCTGCGGTATGCCCCATCATGTGACAGGTACAAGGAGCACTCAGCTGGAGGGCTCAGGATTTATCAGCCTTAGAGGCCATCAACCTGTAGATCCTGCCCCACATGTGCTGGCAGAAAGACAAAGATTTTCAGGCCACTCTGACCCTTCTGCTTCCCAGTCATGGCGTGTCAGCCTGAGAGCCTGCTGCCATGCTCCTTCCCTGCCCCTCAAGGCACCATCACTTGGCCACCTGCTACCCACAGGAGCAGTCTTGGCTTGGGTGCAACTGGAGAGGGACAATGGGCAGAGGCAGAGCTGGTGACCAGCTGGGGACCCTGCAGGGTTCCTGCTGGGAACCCAGGCCATGGTGTTGTGGCCAAGACCCCACTGACACAGAGTTCTGGGCATGCAGAGCTGCTGTGACCATGTGGAGGGTCATTGTCTCCTCAAGCAGAACTGCGGAGAAGGTGCTGCCAGAGCTCCTCTGTGTGCTGGAGGACTGGCCGCTGCACAGCACATCCACCTCCGATAACGACAACTCAGATGTCTTTTCCTTGGCCGTGAGTTTCTGGACTAGACCCAAGCACATCCTCAAGGGCTGCCTCTCTGGCACCTCTCCATCCTTTCTCCCCCACCACTGCAACCCCGGCCTCACACAGTGTGCTAGAAGCCTGGGCTAGTGGCAGGTTCAGAGGCAGCCAGGGCAGATGCTCCCCCTGCATCTGCCCTGGCACAGAGGAAGGCCTGACCTCATCCTCCCATGGCTGGGCTCTGCCACAGAGACGTCTCAGAGCTGAACGTGGTCTCTGGCTGTTTTGTTTTTTTGCAGGCAACCAGAGCACTGTGGGAGATCATTCACCTGCCCCAGTGCCCAGAGGTATTGATTATGTATTTCCCCCGCCTCTTTGTGGCCCTGCTCTTCCAAGTTTTCTCCAGCACAGAGAAGATGCCAGTGGAGGTCAAGGCCTTCTGGAGGCGATGCCAGCACAAGCACTGCCTACCCACCAACTTCAAAAGGTGCTCCCTTCTGGTCCTCCCATCTCCTCAATGCCCTTGGAGCTGGGGCCAGGATTCCTGGCATGACCTGGGCTTTGCTCTGCACATAGATTTGCACTGCTGACCCTGAAAACACTGCTCTGTCATCTTGACTATGAGGATGTGGTGTCTGAAGTTGAACGTGAGTGTGGCTGGGACACACTCCTCAACACTGACACCCACCACTATACAATGGGTCTTCTGGCCAGGTGAGAGCCCCATTCTCCCTGCTCCACCCGTCATTTCTCCACAGCCTCTACATAAGCCCTGTGATCATGGGTGAGAGGGACTTGTTACTGAGGGATGGTGCAGCAGAGCGAAAAAACCTTGAAGGGCTGGGCGCACTGGAGCAGCCACAACCCAAAGTGCCAGCATCTCCTCCCGTGATGCCTGTGTTGGTGGCACAGAGCAAGAGCTCTGTCTGCAGGCAGCCTAACTGAGGACAGCCTGTTGGGAACAGGGAGGTTGCATCGAGGGCTAATGACAGCCTGGGGGACAGGACTGTCCCATGGGCAGAATGGGTGCTTTTTCAGCCTCTTCATCCCTGAAATGAGCCTGCTGGTGTTCAGCTCCACCTTCCTCCTTGCACGACGTAGTGGCAAAAGAAGAAGCCTCTGTGAGTCAGTCGCAGGAGAGGTTTGCCTGCCCTGCTCAGAGTCAACGTCTTTTTTCCCCTGCCAGAGCAATGTTCAGGATCTCACAGTCCTTGTGTTACCGGATTGCACGCTACCTGTTCAGGCTGCTCCACAGAGAGGAGGCACGCTGGGAGATCTCTGCCATGGCCTTCCTTGTTGAGGTGAGCCTGATGGCAAGCACTGCCTTGCCAAGCTGTGTCCCATCACTCTGCCTTCTTGGAGATGCAGCTGCAGGGGAGTCCAGTTGGTGAAGGAGGGGCAGAGGTTGGGCTCTGCTGTGTGCCCTTTGTCCATTGCTGGTGGGGTGACACTTATCCATAGTTATGGTTCGTGCTGTCCTTGCGTCAGCTCCCCTTCTTCCATCATGCCTTCTCAAGGCGGAGATATTGGAGGCTGACAAGAGCTGGAGGACACACAGTGGACCAAGTGAGCAACCTTTACAGGGCAGTGGAAGCCCAGGGGTGCTCTGCAGCCTCTACTACCTTTAGGCTCTGCTGCCTTGGATCTTGCATATGCCCTTATTGCTTTCTGTACCTAGCCCTGTGTAGTGATGGGGTTGTATCAGCTGTGCATCCCTGTCACTGATTCATGTGTTTCAGGTCCTGCCTTGCCTTAACATAAAGGTATGGCGTGAACGCATCCTACAGCTTTTCCCAATCTACCTACGGAGGGAGTGCAGGGTGATGCGTCTCCTGGTGCTCAGATGCCTCATGGTGCTCTGCAAGAGACCCTCTACGGTGAGAAGCAGCCAGCCAGCTGTAGCTGTGCAGGCAGTGTGGGGCTGAATAACACAGTAGCTTGAACTTGGATGGGCTTCAGAAGATGGGCAGCTGCTTCCAGCTCTCGTGACTGCCCATTCATCTACGAGACTCCATTGGAACAGGCCTTTGTCTTCTGGGCTCTGAGGCAGGAGCACGGGATTGAACTGCTTGAGTGGTTCCAGTAATAGAGCCTTTCATGGCTTCACAACGTTGCACTATGTTCCACACAGGCCAAAACAATGTGGGCCCTGACTGAAAGCCTCACAGAGGTGCTGAAGAATGAAGACAGGGAGGTGGTGGGGATGACCCTCTCTGTGCTCAGTGAGATGCTCCTGAACAGAGATGTGCCAATTGCCAGTTCCCTCGCTCTGCAGTTAGTTGAGGCATTCCAGCCACTCTTTGACAATGTAAGGCTCTGTGCCCCCCACCACAGATACTGAGTGCTGCCAGGAAACTGCTCCCTTGTGGATTTTCAGTTCCACGCCCAAGTGGGCCTGGAGCAGTCAGTGCTGAGGTTCTTGCTCTTTTCCTTTTCACTAGGATGACAGCCATGTGCAGGTGTTCTCCATTCGCCTCTTTCGAGCAGTGATGGAGTTGGTAGACGAAGAGGGAAAAAAGCCCCTAGAGACAAATGTACACCAGAGCCTGTTCTCACTGTTCCGCCACTTGCATGACAAGAACCAGTTTGTGGCAGAGGTTAGAACTTCTGAAAAGCTGGTGTCCAATTTGGAGGTGACCTGGATGCCTCCTGTGCTGATGCCATGTGGAGCCAATTGGCCCTGCATCGTCCTGCTCTTAGCTAGTGAGCAGCAGTTCTAGGCTACCTCTTTTCTGCTGTCCTGGCAGTACTAGGTGCCTGGGATCGGGTGGACCCATCACTCTGCCCAGGCACCAAATCCACTCATGGATTTGGCTCCCCAGATGCTGCATCTTCCCACTAAGGGCCAGGAAAGGCACTGAGCCTTTCCCAGGTGCAGGGGATACAGGTTCTGTGCTCACAGCAGTGGTAAAATCTCCTGGTATCTGCTGCGCTACAGGCCTCTTGGGAAACTCTGCTTCAAGCTAACACATTCCTGCAGGAAAGGAAGCTCAAGCATTTGTTGGAAGGAAAATGGAGAGGTGACAAGTGCTTGGTAAGGATGGACTATAAGCCCCAGACTCAGCCTGGACAATGCCTTTTAAGGCCAGCACAGTGTATTGCAAAGGGAAGCAGTTCTTGAGGGTAAGCTGGGGATATGGCTCGCTCTAGTGGCACTCCAATTCTCTGCCATGCCTCCTCCAGGTGCCGACCATTGTGAGGGACATGTACCAATGGCTCTCATTCATCATGGACGTGTCTATTGAGCACAGACTGGATAAGACTCTGCAGGAGATGACCCTTGCACAGACACATGATGTGGTGGTGACCCTCCTGCGGTATGCCCCATCATGTGACAGGTACAAGGAGCACTCGGCTGGAGGGCTCAGGATTTATCAGCCTTAGAGGCCATCAACCTGTAGATCCTGCCCCACATGTGCTGGCAGAAAGACAAAGATTTTCAGGCCACTCTGACCCTTCTGCTTCCCAGTCATGGCGTGTCAGCCTGAGAGCCTGCTGCCATGCTCCTTCCCTGCCCCTCAAGGCACCATCACTTGGCCACCTGCTACCCACAGGAGCAGTCTTGGCTTGGGTGCAACTGGAGAGGGACAATGGGCAGAGGCAGAGCTGGTGACCAGCTGGGGACCCTGCAGGGTTCCTGCTGGGAACCCAGGCCATGGTGTTGTGGCCAAGACCCCACTGACACAGAGTTCTGGGCATGCAGAGCTGCTGTGACCATGTGGAGGGTCATTGTCTCCTCAAGCAGAACTGCGGAGAAGGTGCTGCCAGAGCTCCTCTGTGTGCTGGAGGACTGGCCGCTGCACAGCACATCCACCTCCGATAACGACAACTCAGATGTCTTTTCCTTGGCCGTGAGTTTCTGGACTAGACCCAAGCACATCCTCAAGGGCTGCCTCTCTGGCACCTCTCCATCCTTTCTCCCCCACCACTGCAACCCCGGCCTCACACAGTGTGCTAGAAGCCTGGGCTAGTGGCAGGTTCAGAGGCAGCCAGGGCAGATGCTCCCCCTGCATCTGCCCTGGCACAGAGGAAGGCCTGACCTCATCCTCCCATGGCTGGGCTCTGCCACAGAGACGTCTCAGAGCTGAACGTGGTCTCTGGCTGTTTTGTTTTTTTGCAGGCAACCAGAGCACTGTGGGAGATCATTCACCTGCCCCAGTGCCCAGAGGTATTGATTATGTATTTCCCCCGCCTCTTTGTGGCCCTGCTCTTCCAAGTTTTCTCCAGCACAGAGAAGATGCCAGTGGAGGTCAAGGCCTTCTGGAGGCGATGCCAGCACAAGCACTGCCTACCCACCAACTTCAAAAGGTGCTCCCTTCTGGTCCTCCCATCTCCTCAATGCCCTTGGAGCTGGGGCCAGGATTCCTGGCATGACCTGGGCTTTGCTCTGCACATAGATTTGCACTGCTGACCCTGAAAACACTGCTCTGTCATCTTGACTATGAGGATGTGGTGTCTGAAGTTGAACGTGAGTGTGGCTGGGACACACTCCTCAACACTGACACCCACCACTATACAATGGGTCTTCTGGCCAGGTGAGAGCCCCATTCTCCCTGCTCCACCCGTCATTTCTCCACAGCCTCTACATAAGCCCTGTGATCATGGGTGAGAGGGACTTGTTACTGAGGGATGGTGCAGCAGAGCGAAAAAACCTTGAAGGGCTGGGCGCACTGGAGCAGCCACAACCCAAAGTGCCAGCATCTCTTCCCGTGATGCCTGTGTTGATGGCACAGAGCAAGAGCTCTGTCTGCAGGCAGCCTGAGGACAGCCTGTTGGGAACAGGGAGGTTGCATCGAGGGCTAATGACAGCCTGGGGGACAGGACTGTCCCATGGGCAGAATGGGTGCTTTTTCAGCCTCTTCATCCCTGAAATGAGCCTGCTGGTGTTCAGCTCCACCTTCCTCCTTGCACGACGTAGTGGCAAAAGAAGAAGCCTCTGTGAGTCAGTCGCAGGAGAGGTTTGCCTGCCCTGCTCAGAGTCAACGTCTTTTTTCCCCTGCCAGAGCAATGTTCAGGATCTCACAGTCCTTGTGTTACCGGATTGCACGCTACCTGTTCAGGCTGCTCCACAGAGAGGAGGCACGCTGGGAGATCTCTGCCATGGCCTTCCTTGTTGAGGTGAGCCTGATGGCAAGCACTGCCTTGCCAAGCTGTGTCCCATCACTCTGCCCTCTTGGAGATGCAGCTGCAGGGGAGTCCAGTTGGTGAAGGAGGGGCAGAGGTTGGGCTCTGCTGTGTGCCCTTTGTCCATTGCTGGTGGGGTGACACTTATGGCACTGTCACTGATTTGTGTGTTTCAGGTCCTGCCTTGCCTTAACATAAAGGTATGGCGTGAACGCATCCTACAGCTTTTCCCAATCTACCTACGGAAGGAGTGCAGGGTGATGCGTCTCCTGGTGCTCAGATGCCTCATGGTGCTCTGCAAGAGACCCTCTACGGTGAGAAGCAGTCAGCCAGCTGTAGCTGTGCAGGCAGTGTGGGGCTGAATAACACAGTAGCTTGAACTTGGATGGGCTTCAGAAGATGGGCAGCTGCTTCTAGCTCTCGTGACTCCCCACTGGCCTACCCAGAGCCTTTGTCTTCTGGGTTCTGAGGCAGGAGCACGGGATTGAACTGCTTGAGTGGTTCCGGCAATGAAGCCTTTCATGGCTTCACAGCATTGCATTACGTTCCACACAGGCTAAAAATATGGAAAACCTCACTGAAAGCCTCACAGAGGTGCTGAAGAATGAAGACAGGGAGGTGGTGGGGATGACCCTCTCTGTGCTCAGCGATGTCCTTCTGGACAGAGATGTGCCAATTGCCAGTTCCCTCGCTCTGCAGTTGGTTGAGGCACTCCGGCCACTCTTCGACAACGTAATCCTCTGTGTCCCCCCTGGAAATGTTGCCAGGAAACTGCTCCCTTGTGGATTTTCAGTTCCACGCCCAAGTGGGCCTGGAGCAGTCACTGCTGAGGTTCTTGCTCTTCTCCTTTTTACTAGGATGACAGCCATGTGCAGGTGCTCTCCATTCGCCTCTTTCAAGTGGTCATGGAGTTGGTAGAGAAAGAAGGAAAAAGGCCCCTGGAGAACTGCGTGCGGCAGTGCCTGCTCCCGCTCTTCTACCACATGTATGATGAGAACCAGTTTGTGGCAGTGGTGAGGACACTGAGATACTGGTGCCCCCCCTTGAGCAGGCTCAGCTGTCTTCTGCTCTAATGCCTCAAAGACCACAGCACTCCTGCCTCCATCTGGCCTTTGGGTAGTCCTATGCCCTGGGAGGCTGTGCCATCTCCCAGTCTGCTGCTCTGCAGGCCTCTTGGGAAGCCCTGCTTCAAGCAACAATATTCCTGAAGAAGGGGAATCTTGAGCAGCTGCTGGAGACAGAAGAGCTGTGGAGGTTTGGCGAGTGTCTGGTAAGGGTGGCCTTAAAGCTCCAGACTCCACATGAACAAGCCCTCTGCTCTCAATCCCCAGTGCGAGCTGTGGCGCCTGCCTCCTGCTGCACTCATCACCAACAGCCTGCTCCCCACACACTACTTCCCTCTGGTGTGTGGCCCAGCAGGCTCTTCTCCAGGCTCCTGTCCCTCCCTGAGCCAAGCTGCCAAGAGAGCCCCAACCCACCTGTGGTTTGGCATTGGGACAGCACTGAGGCTCCCTGTGGAGTAACCATCTTTCTGCTCCCTCCAAACCCTGTCACTAGCCAGCCTGTTAGCAGGCCATCAGGGGTGTCCATACAGGGATGCCAGTCCTGGATGTGGGGGCCACCCATCCAAGGGAAAGAGTCAGTGCCAACCCTTCCCTCTGTCCCCTTGTGCTCTCTCCAGCTGGAAGAGGAGAGAGACAGAGCAGATGGGTACCTGCGCCAGTCCGTGACGTACCTTCAGAGCCCACAGAAGTCCATACGAGAGGCAGCCATCAGGCTCATTGGTGAGCCAAAACCCTCAGGGTCCCTTGCTGCCCTACTGCAGCTTGGCCCCAGCCCCAGCAGCGGGACTTAGCCCAGTGGCTGTGGTACCCTGGCTATGCCTCAGGACACCCTGCCACTGTCTCCCACCCTTGCCCTTGCGCTTTATACATGGCTTAGCCCTGCCAAGGGGAGGAGGACATGTGGCCAGGCTTGCAGCACTGGTGTTGACGAGCTGTGCCACTGGAGTGGTGACAGGCTTAGTGTTCCTAGTGCTCAGCAGCTGCCACTTGAGCAGGTAGCAGGAATTGCTCCAGGTCACCTGTGAGGATGAATGAGGGCAGTGGGATGTCAGAAGGGACAGGCATGAATGCATGGAAGACCCTGGGCAGGGCTCTGCTCTCAGTCCACATGAGGGGTGGTGTGGGCAGAGCAGACAGAGATTTAAGGGATACACGAGGTATTCATGGCAAGCACCTTAGGGCTTATCCTCTTAGCTCCAGCTCCCTTCTGGCCATGGGAAGAGCTGGGATTGGGTGGGGTGGGAAAGGGTGGGGCTGCCCTGACAAGAGTGATTCCTAGGGTCTGCAAATGTCTGGGCTCTGACCTTGTCTCTGCTGCTCTCCATTCCAGCCCTTCAAGGCACAACAAATAACTGTAGCTCCTCCATCTCAAACCTCACAACTCAAATCCTGGACTTTCTAAGAACTGCAGAGAGAAATCTTTACTCCAGATTCAGGCTGCTGCAAAACCAGGTCCATGAGACACGGAGGAGGCGAGCTTCTCTCTTGGAAAATGGCTGGCTTCTCTCTGGGTACGCTGGTGGAGGTCCCTGCACAACTGATCCCAGGAGGTCTCAGGGCCATCTGAATGGGCAAGAAGTATTAGGTGGCTTCTGGCCTTTCCCAACCCACAGGACAGCTCTTCTCTCAGATCACTTTTCTTCACCTCTTCAGAGGAAACTCTGAATGCAAATAGAGGCACTAGTTCACAATCTCTTTCCTCTGGCTCCTGCCACTCAGAGCCCAATCTGCAGCTGGCACTGCAGCTGCATCCTGAGTCATCTGCACTGATCATATATCCCAACACTGCCACTCATGTTTTAATTGAGCATACCTGCTAATATACTAAGAGGGGAAAAAAGAAGTTTCAAGGCATTTAACCACTGCTCTTACATACAGCATTATAACAAGTAACAAACTCAACAGAATTAAGGCTAACAAGAACATCGTAGGACAGAAATATTTATCAATATGAAACCAAAAAGGATTCTCAAAAGTCAATTACTGATCAAGAGGTTGATCCTTCTCTATTTGTTAACATACTGTGTCAAGCATTCAACTCCATCTAACAGGTCTTAACTGGGACATAAGTTCACACAGAGAATGTTCTGGATTGGAAGGGACCTATGATGATCATTGAGGCCAACTCTTTAAATAACTGGCTCATATGGGGATTGAACACATGACCTTGGTGTTACTAGCAAGGTGATTGATTGTATTTGATAAGGACAGTAGAACAGAACAGCATAGCCTTGGAGAAATAAAAACAGGATGTAACTTAGGCAAACAGAAATCATGCAAAACACAAGCAGGATGCCAGCTAAGCTCTGCAAGGCTGACAAAGCAGGAGTTATAAACAATATTGTGCTTACTCTAAAGCAGGGATCGAGGAGCAGCCACCTAAAAAGAATACCAGATGTTGAAGACCATGGAAGAAGACCCCCAAAGAACCATATAAGGACTTCCAATAAGGGGTGTGATTATGCAAAATAAAGTAAAACATATACATCAAGTAAGCAGGGATAGATAACAAATATGTAAATCAGTGTGTATGATAAAAACTCTGTTTACCTGACACTCAGGGCAATTAATTAGAGGAAGGATCCTCTGAGTGACTAGTGTGCTGCAATAAAGAAGGCCTGCTTTCTTATACTCAAAACTGTTGTGGAAAGTTTCTACCTGGAAAATTTTGGTATTGTATTTGCTATAAAATGAGTACTGATTTCTTTATGAAGGCTTTTATTATTCCTCCTGAAGAAGACTTTCTTGTTGGAAAGCCTGACAGCTGGTCTTCTACCACCCAGACATGGGTGGCATGTCCACAGGATCTCTTTGCAGAAATGTCCCTGAAAAGGGAAATCAGTCCATGGTCACCCTCCTAACTGTGAGCTCAGTCTGCTACTTGAAAACTCATTTCAAGTTGGGCAGCCATTTGTGATTCTTTTTTGTGGTGGCATAAATTCCTGGAGCTGGCCATGTTTTTTGTACTTGGATAACTATTGCCTGTGTCCCTCCATGGGATTTACCATGAAACCATCTAGCCACAGTTACTAAATATTCTTTGTCAGAATTGGTATTCCCCCAATTGTCCACATCCCATCATCATTTTTAGCTGCCTTTCATTTTATCCCATTATATCTCCTTCGGTGGAGCAGTCCTTCTCATACACTGTCTTAGGGTCTATCAAATTTGGCATTTCCTCTGGTCAGCCAACAGAGCCACAACAGTACATTATGCCAGGTGATGTCAAAATCCATGTTTTTCCCGTAACACCCCTGTTGCGTGACATATCCCAAAAGCATACCAAGAATCTGTACAGATGTGTTCACAGATTTCCCTCTTTCCGTATGTGCTGTATGCATCAAAGCTACTCTTCTGCTACTTGTGTGCTCATCCTTGCTGGCAGTGGTTCTGCTTCTGTTACCTGTCTGCAGCTCACCACAGCACAGCCAGTCTGTTGCTGCCCTTGCAGGCAGTGGGACGGGCCATCTGCAAATAGAGCTAGATCTGGGTTATATGAGGGAACATCAGTTAAATCAGTCTGTGCTTTACTCTAAATGTGCATCACTTGCTCACACTGGTGATGTTTTTCTCCATCATCAGGTAGTGCTATTAGGTTTTTGCATTAAAGGTGTTAAGATCTTTTATAAGTCATATCTATGTATCTGTTGTGGTGTTAGAACTCTGGCTTCCTCCTGCTGCTGCCACTGAGTTAATGCAAGCTGGCGCTCCTGCTGCAACTGTATCTAGTTGCAATCCATCTCTCATGAGGTCCTAATTTCTGCATTACCTCTCCACTAGCTATTATCTGTTTCTACGTTCCCAGTTGTCTCAGTCAAAGACTTAGTCAATCCCCTTAACCTAGGAATCCGTGGCTCTCAAATCCCACAGCTCTGAGAAAACCTCATGCCTACTTTTTGTGATCAGACATGGCAGCTTAATTACGGCCCCTCTTCATTATCATTTATTGCCTCTTTCCCAAAATACAGCCTAAATATTTAACTTTCCTTTTGACACTGCTGAAATGTGGGCGGAGATGCACTTTGTTCCCTTTCTGCTAAGGCAACACAGTCAAGTATACAACCTCTTTCTCACCATAATTTGCTAATGACAAATCATCTACATGAACTGTTTGTACAAGATCTGATTCCAGTAATTTCCTATCTTAATTGCCATGCATTAAGTGCCAAAGTCTCTGCAGATTCAAGAGGCCTAGCCTACCTCCTAAAGGTAAAAACATTTCCTCATTCACTATTTTTTTTAAACAGCAGCTTTTCCTTTCTTTTTTCACCACAGGGGCAGTACAAAACACTAGGCATCAGAGACAGCTTCTTGCTCAGGCAGTACTCTTTGCATATTGTCCTCCTGGAACAAAAATGAAACAGTATTCCCCAAGTTAATAGATATAACATTATTTTGAATATTAAAAAGATTTTCTGCTCCTGTGACCGTGCTGTCAGAAACAGGCTGAGAACAGGAACCGAGAGTAGCTCAAGAACCCAGAATGACGAGGCAGATGAAGCAGCGCGCGCGCAACGCTGGGTGCTCCTCTGACAAGCACGGCAGCAAAGGAGGACCCGGTGCCCGGCACCGGAACAGTTTATATGGTCTTTTGGCCCGCTCCGGATTGGTCAGTCACTTTTGATCCTCGCTGTCACTGGCTCTTTTAGAGGTGCGGTCTTGACCAATCATTTGGCCACCGGGCAATCTCATTGTTTGGTCTTATAGTCCGTGTCCTCTCTGGTGTGGTAAGCAATGATGTAATGTTCCCCTCAGAACTTTCCAGATACTCCAACCTACTGACCGGTCCCACGCACCATCCAATAGTGATATATAAGTGCTACTTCAAATACAAATCAATTTCCAACATTGGACTTCCGTTAACAACCAACTGTACCCGAACCCCCAACCCAAAACAGTCCACCAACTCAGCCAATTAGCTCATTAACATTATTGATTAACAGGGACCAAATCACTTATAACAATGGCAGTAAAGCAGGCTACTGAAAATGTCTTTGTTTATGAATAGCAAATCTTACCAAACAACTGCAACAGTTCTCCCTAATCTGGAGGAAGTCTTCAAATACTATTTACATGTTTACCATCCTCTTACCCAAAATAAATGTACATGTACAAAATGTGGGTTTATATCTATTGTTTTTAGATATACACAGAATTACCACCATTACAAGCAAGTACTAGTCATACACATACAAAAAATAACTCAGCATTTCAGCATAACTCCTGAAGAACTTCCTCTTTGGCATAGTATTTCAAATTTACACTACAACAATCAATTCAGATAGTCACAAACAGCATATGGTTTCAAGCTGAGTGTACCTCTATCAGATCTCCATGGGTCCCCCTCTTTGAAGAGACTCTATGTGCATATAGCAGCAATGCAGATTGAGTAACTCCTTCAGTGCGTGTGCTTTCCGGAGGCGTGGTCCATCTGTGCACCAATTGCCTATTTTCTAGTTGCAAAATAAACACTTGAAGTATGTTGAAGGAATCACCACATATTAAAACACTGTTTCTTGCACATGATAGAGCACAGGTTTTTAAGTAATTTCCTACTTAACCTTTCAAAATGCTTTAACAACTCTCCTACCAATCTTTTCTTCCTATGCCAAGTTTAGTTAATCCCCCAAATCATCTGTCAATGTTCACAGAGCAATGCTGGGAGAAGGGCAATTCACCTTGGAGACCTGCTGTGGATATGGGTGCTGTCTGACGTGGACTTTCCCTTCCCCTGGATGGCCACAGGCTGGTGACAGCTCACTGGGCACTGTAGAAATTCTCCCTGGAGCTCCCGATGGCTTCTCTGGGATGGGTTACATCACCACAGTGGGTGCCTTGTGACACCCGTCTCTGCCACTCTGGATTTGGGCATGTGAATTCACCTCCCCACTCCAGCTGGTGAAGAGCAGCAGAGATCACTATCCATCTGTTCTGAACAGCTTTTTCCAGGTGTTTAGGACCGACTGACCCACGTTCAACAGGCTGACCCTAAACTTCAACCCCCTGCATGCCTTACGAGGGACCCCACCCCCTACATGCCTTACAAGGGGCCTCAACCTCTCCTGCACACCTTACAGGTGACCTCAGTCCCCTGTGCAACCTGGGAGAGACTCTAAAAACCCCTTTACGTGGGCCTTTTGCTGATCAGACTGCGCACCGATACCCAACACACTAAAGTAATTTCACCAACTATGTACATAATTCTGCAGCAATGGGAAGCCTGAAATAATTTAAGAATTTTATTAAAAATAATTTGAGACCCTTATAGTTTATGTTGAATACATTCTGGGAATTCTAACATTCATCCTTTGGATCCTCCCTGCTTCAAAGTTCTCAGGTGAACTCACAAAGCTCCCCATGAACTCCATGGCAATTGGATGTTTGAAGAAGGGGGGCTGTGAAGATGATGGCTTAGTGTCCCATTTGGATTGCCAAATTGTTAAGAAAACTTCCCTATCTGACCATGTCACAATCCATTTCGCTGGGGACATGATGTTTGCTGTAAATTACTTGTTCACTTGCAAAAAGACACCAGTCCACCTGTCTGGGACTTTTATCCTTTAACGATATAGTCACCTAAGATCCAACAACTGGCCCACCATATAACTGTAGAAGTGTTGGCTAACAAGCTCTCAACTTTTACAACTAACAACCTTCCAGTCCTCACCACAGACTTTGGTACAAAGCAAGGGGTAGAATATGATAGCCATACTTTGCCAAGACATAACAAGAGAGGAGAGAAATAAAGACGGAAAAGAGAGAAAGAGAAGGAAGATCTTGGTGACTCCGTAAAACATTCAAAACAAGGCTGGAGGCTGCGATGATATTACCACCTACACTGAACGTCATTCAATTAAACATCATGATTCGTGACCTGGCAGGTATCAGCGCTGCTTCTTCACTCACGGCCGACGCTGACACTACTGCGCACCCCCGCTGCCCCGACACACACCGTGACACTCTACCGGGGACAAACACACCCGGGGCGCTTCCTTCCGCTTCTCAGGCGGCTCCGCCTCCCGCAGCCGCAGCGCCGGTGTCAGCTCCGCCCGCTGCCGCCCGGAGCCGGGCGGGACGTCAGGGCTCCGCGCCGGCCCGGCGCCTTTGCTGCGTCGGCGGCGCCGCTGCCCCGGGGCCGCTCCTGCTGTCCCCCGCGTGCCGCGGAGCCCCCGGTGTGCCGCGGAGCCCCCGGTGTGCCGCGGAGCCCCCGGTGTGCCGCGGAGCCATGTCGCGGCCCAGGAACGTCCCGCCGCGGCAGTCCGGCGGCGGCACAGCGGGCTCGGGCGCCCCACCCGCGCCGGGCCGCGGCCGAGGCGGCAGAGGTCTGAGGGATATCCGCGTGGACGAGGAGGTGGAGATCGCGGTGAACGTCGCTCTGGAGCGGTTCCGCTATGGCGAAGACAGGGGTGCGTGGGGCAGCGGAGAGGGCCGGGCAGCGGGGCCCGCGGGCTCCTCGGGCGGGAGCATCCCGCCCCTGGGGGGCCGTGTCCCGTACGGGTGCGAGCGAACAGCGCTGCCGCCAGTCCCAGTGTGCACGGGAAGCGGGGTGGGTTAGGGGACTGATAAACTCGCAGCATCGAGGTCATACGTCAGGGGTACTGCCTGTTGAGTTTTTATGCTGGGGTTTTCATTTATTAAATTATCTTTCCAGAAATGGAATTTCCATCTTCTTTCACTAGAACTGAAAGAGCGTTTGTTCACCGGCTCTGTCATTCTCTTGGACTTATATCTAAAAGTAAAGGGTAAGTTTAACTCTCATTTTTCTGTATTATTTTCTCTTTTTGGTGCAAATTTATAGGATTTCATTATCAGTGTTAAAACGACCTGTATTCTTTTTTTTTTAGCTTATCCTGCATTGTTGCAGGGAATGGTACTAGAGAAGAAACTTTAAAAAGTAGATATGAGAATAAGCATCTCTGTGCTTTGCTTGATGTCTGAGTAAAAAAACTTGTGATGTGCTAGTTTGTGATGCAGTTTTGTGAATTTCATGTGCATAGAAAAGACTTCTCATGAAGATCTGTCCTTTTTTTCTTTTTTCATTGCACTAATGTGTGTGTTCAGAGGTTTTGCATAGAATCTCCTACATTGACAGCTAAAGTGTAACTGAGAGTAGCACGTTCAAAAGAATGCTTCTGTTGGGAAGCATAGGAGAGGGTTCGAGTGTTGCCAGCAGGCAGAGGGAGATCATCCTTTGCCTCTACTCAGCACTGATTAGGCTGCACTGGGAGTGTTGTGTCTGTCCAGTGCTGGACACACAACACCAGGAGTTGTACGCAACACCTCCTGGTGTCCTACCAGGAGGACAGAGACCTAGACTGGAGAGAGTTCGGTGGAGGACCAACAAACCGATGAAGGGGATGGAGCATCTCCTCTGTGCAGAAAGGGCCAGAGTGCTAGGACTGTTCAGCCTGGAGAAGACAAGGTTCAAGGGGGTTTCAACAGTGTATATAAATACTTGGAATGAGGATGTAAAGAGGGCAGAGCCACGGGCTGCTGGAGGTGGCTGTGACTCTCCTCACAGAGGCTGTCCCTGCCAGCACCTGTGCTCCTGCACCAGTCTTCCAGCCCTGCCGGGACAGGGCACTGGGCTCTTAGTGTGACCTTTTGTTCTTACCGTGAGAAGTCATTTTGAAAGGGTTGATATGTCAGTTGTAGCCCAGGCACAAGTTCGTTCAGTTTCAAATATATGTGCAACAATTCTTTGTCACTTTCGTGTCAGAGTTCAGTCTGAGAAGTAGTGCAGTGTTATGGTTAAGTGTTTTGGCTCAATTTCTACATAATAAATCTTTGATAATGAACATCCTGAGATCTGATATATTTTACTGGGTTTGGTTAAGGCTTGGAGTGTTACTAGCTTGGAGTGTTTTGTCTATTCTGCCTATTTGTTGATTTTTAACTTTTAAAAGTTTCAAGTTAGTCTAGAAGTCAGTTTGGTGTCATAACTCAGTATTGATTGGTAAGATGATTGGTAGATCTGGCTGTATTTTGGGAGATGAATGCAGTGATAATCTGGGCACAGTCATCCGATGTCTTCAGTGACATGTTCTGCACTACCCCCTATGAAAAGTGGGTGCTTTGGATGATGACTGTTGTGAACGTTGCATTATGCTACTTCGGACATTATTTGGAAGATTCCAGTTATGACATTTTATTTGAAAATAAGCTGAATTGAAAGAATTATTGTCAAAGATCATTGCACAGAGGCAACTAGTTTGCTTATTCCTAAAATGCCTTTTTTTTCCTTTCTCCCAGAAAAGGAACAAATCGATACCTAACTGTAAGAAAAAAGGATGGATCAGAACTAAAACATGCAGTAATGACTTGTGCCTTAACTCCTGGTACAAAACACGCTGTTCATACTTTAATTCGGAATTTTCCTGTCACAAATAAAGAACGAACAGAACTTCGGCCCAAGACAGAACGAGGAAATGCCTATGCTGTTGAATCTGGTATGTTCAGTGTGTCTTGTGATATGGACTTGAAAAGTCAACAGGACTTGAAAAAACAACCCACAACCCAACTACAAAACAAACCCCTCTATGTTCTGTCTCCTCTTCTGTCCTGACACCCTTCTTTCCAAACCTATTAATTTTCTCGACTTTTAATTGTTAATATAGGGTCTTTTAAAACTGGTGTCATGAGGTGCTCAGGCAGTCATGTCACCCACATTGCAATATCTCCTTTGTATAAAGTTAATTTTGATTCTTTGAGCCAATTTCAGCCAGATTTGTTTTTTAATACAATTATGAAATGTGGATCCCTGCAAGTTCCGTGGGGTAAAATTGAAGAGACAAGTGTTACCATCACTTCTGTGTTCTGTGTAAGAACACCCTTAAGACAAAATGAGAGTGGCTGTTTTGCCTCTAGAAATCCATGTTCTTGGTAAAATAAAGAATTCATGTTTTGTTTTGTCGTCTTCTAAAATAGATTCAGTCTCTAAGAGCTATTAAGTAAACTAAGGATATTACGTAAAAGTCTCGATTTCTAGAGTATGTAAAGTTCTCTGGAAGACAAACCTATATAAGATGGGTTTTTTAAACAATGCTTTTAACGTGGGTGTTGCTTTAACAGTTATGGCTGTGAAAGTTCTGTTGTGTTTCTGTGTACAAAGCTGGCTGTAGTGAACAGAAAACATAGCAGGATGCCTTGTTTTGATGGATATTTCTGATTCATTATGTTTGTGCTTTAAGTGCTTCCTTTGCTAGTTTTCTTTTTCAGTTGTTTCATTTGTTTAATAGGATTGTTTAGTGAACAGAGGGAACTATAATAGAAGTACCAAAAAAGCAATATCTTAGGGATGTAGGGTATAAATTAATGAATAGCGTAAAATTTATCTTTCTTGACTTCTCCACAATGGGCTTTAGCTCCTTTTGCCTTTTAGTCTGTGTTTGTCTTGGTAAAACAGTGTTTGTAGTTTAATATATGAATCTGTTAATTGCATTAAACAATTGCATTATGCCTATATAATTGCATTAAAATTGAGTTTACAGTGAGCTTCTCATTCTTCTGGAAAATAATTATTGAGGAATTATAGAGTAGCATTTACAATACTGATGTTGAAGTAGCCTCCACAGAAGGCTGCAGGTTTTTTAGCTACCTATGAATTGCTTTCTGGTACATCATACTGCTATGTGGCTCCAGGACTCTCGATACCTTGTGTTTCAGTTAGTACACGTTAAGACAAGTCTTACGGACAAAACTATTAGGTTATGTAAGACTGACTGAAATGAGGTCTTAAAAGACTAATGAGGATGTGAAAGAAGGCATATGAATCACAGTAAAGCTGACTTTTTGTTGGAAAACATGTTTGTGAATTTGGAAATGTTTATGGTGGATTTTTCTAGGCAGACTCTTGAGATGGCAATGTGGAAGCAGATGCAAAGGCCAAGAAAATGTGCCCGAGGCTTTTTCTCTTGGGTTTAGTTTCTATTTCTCTTTAAGCTCTTCATGCCTTTTTTTAGACTCGAGCAATACACTGGAATAATTTCTGTGAAAGTAAAAAATCCTTTGAACTATATTTATTCCAAGCACCGTAACAGGATGAGTTACCATGAAAATGACTTTTAAGTGTGTCATAGATTCTCGCTTGGTGAACAGGGACGCTAATAAAATCAGGAGTGTTCATTTCTAAGTGCAGTTTTAAGCAGTGCTTTAATGATCTTCCTTTGTAATTTACTGACTTCACAGAAAACAAAGAAGTGAACAAGACAAGTGGACGACTTAGTGATGGTATCCCCCAGGTTCCTGTGAAAAGAGGGGAATCAGAGTTTGATTCCTTCAGGCAATCACTACCAGTTTTTGAAAAACAGGAAGAAATTGTCAAAATAATAAAGGACCATAAAGTTGTTTTGATTGTAGGAGAGACTGGATCCGGAAAAACTACTCAAGTATGTTTCTTTAATGAAATATAAGACATAACAGTATTTATACCAAACTGATGCCAAATATGTAATATTTCTGTAATAAGGAATTTTTTTATTCTAGTTTTAAGGCTTTTGTTTTCCTATGTGGTTCAAAGTCTTGTGTTCCAGTTAACTTTTTTGCTTTTGCAATGCTAAGTCAGCAGATACATATTAAAAGCATAAATGATTCTGCACAATTTTCTGATGGATATCAGTTTTTCATTAAAATAATCATAGACTATTGAAGGAAAAGTAGCTATAGTTTTGTATACCCTTTTTCCTTCTAAAGCTAGTTCTGCTCATAGTATCTAGAGTATTACTGTGTTAAAATCAAAGATTAGCTAAAGGGTTTTTTTAATAGATTTCCTTGAAGCAGGAGAGAGAAGCTTCAACTTTTTTTGGTTGGTTGGTTGGTTAGTTGGGATTTTTTAGTTTTGTTTTTGTTGTTGTGTTTTGTTTGAAACAGATCAAACTTAATAGCAGAAATTGATTTTGGTGGCCTTTTTGCCGCTTCAGGTACATTTGCAATGATAATCCTATTGTGAGTCATTTTGCAACCTGTGTGATACTGAGGTGCAGTTACATTGTTTCACTGTGATAAAAACTACAAGTTTATCAAATGAAAAAGTAAATTTAAACCACTTCTTTACAGATCCCCCAGTTTATTCTTGATGACTGTCACAGAAATGGAACTCCCTGCCGTATATTTTGCACTCAGCCAAGACGTTTGGCAGCACTTGCTGTGGCTGAAAGAGTGGCAGCAGAAAGAAGAGAAAAGATTGGCCAGACGGTTGGTTATCAGATCCGTTTAGAAAGCAGGTACTGATGACATTTCTTTTAAAGTCAGTTGATCTGGTGTCAGTGTCTTTAGTCATGTGAATATTTAAACTACAGTGTATTTGGGATGCAGCCCAGTAAAGTACCAGTATGTATAGGTAGGATGTGTTATTTTTGGTAATGAATGTTTAAGAGTTGTAAAGGACATTTTTTATCCTGTATTTTGCAGTTTCATGCACTGAGTTGTTCTGTAGAACTGAACTGCAAGTGCTTTCTCCTGATTTCTTCTAGGGAGTATGTCTGTGGATATCCTTGTCCTCTCTACTTTTAACACATGTAAATCCAAAAGTTCTGCAAGCTTTGAAAATAGGTAGGAAGACTAGCATGCTGTAACAAAATCTATATAGTGAGAGTTGATAGGGCATTAAAGGGAAAACAACAAAATTGGAAAATGAATGATGATGTTGAGCGTTATCAATCTACTTTGGGTTAAATTTACTCTGTTTCAGCTTTTATGTTTAAAGCAGAAGCAGGAATTCTAGATGACCTGAGGAATTTGTTCCTAAAGCAGAGCAGGGATGGATGAAAATGTGAAGATTGTGTGTGGTTTCTAAACTCCTTGAATTGTGTAAAGAGTGGGATTTTCAGGAACGGGTGCCAGTTGGGATACACTTGAGAAGATGGCGAAAGATATGGCTGGTTATGTTGCTTATATGGGTGAAGATAATACATTTCTAATGAAAATGAATTCACTTGAATATCAAAGCCAAGTTAAAGAATTTTAATTTGCATACCAAAAGTTACAAGGTTATTAATGGATTAAAAGAGCAAGTAAAGATGAATTGCAGATAAGGTGAATGATTAGTGTGTGGAAGGATTATGCTGAATGAAGGAAAAGTATAGGTTAGATGGAAGAATTACTGGAAGCAGTGCAGAAGAATCAAAAAGTTCGCTTGAGAAAGTGCAAAACAGAGAGATGGCAACGTTTCTGTTTTGGCAAAAGTGTTAAATGGAAGTGTTTGTAGTAACACAGAAACCTATCTTTTAGTGTTCATTAGACAGTAGTGGTGATTTCTAGAAGGCTGCTGAAAGAGAGGGGAGTAGAGATTAAAAAAGTAAAGCACTTCCATCTGGTATGCATTCCTTGAATTCAATGTGTAAGAGTATTTTTGAAATGCAGAAAAAAATCCAAACTTGAAAAGAAATGCACACGTGTATGTGTGTTCCTTTGTATAGTACTCTACATTTTTTCTAGAAGTTTTTAGTACTTAAAGTGGCAATGTTGGAGGAAGTAGAGGCAGTTCCTGTTTTTGCTTGCACAGCTAGCACTTCCACAGGTCATAGATACTTTTAAAGAATTTTAGATTATTGAAAAGTCAAAGCATTTGAAAAGGTTCAGCTGATTTCTTTGTGATTCAGTCAAGCATAGTGTATTGGGTTTATGTGGCAAGGTTTTGGTAGTGAGAGGGGTGTTTTTTGTGAGAAGAAGCTTCCCACACATCTGATAAAGCCTCTGCCAGCTGGCTGTAAGAGAGAACTGCTGCTACCCGAGGCTGAGCCCATTGGCAACGGTGGGCATGACTCTGGAATAACATTTGAGAAGAACAAAAATTCTGCACAGCAGTACAAGGAGAGGAGTGAGAATATGTGAGCGGGACAGTTCTGCAAGCACCAAGGTCAGTGTAGAAGAGGAAGAAGGAGATGCTCCAGAAGCCAGAGCAGAGATTCCCCTGCAGCCTGTGGTGCAGATTGTAGTGAAGCAGGATGTGCCCCTGCAGCCCATGGACATCCACAGTGGAGCACATATCCACCTGCAGCCTGTGGAGGACCCCAATACCAGAGCAGATGGTTGCCCAAAGGAGGCTGTGACCCTGTGGGAAGCCTGTGCTGGAACAGGCTCCTGACAGGACCTGTCACCCCACAAAGAGTGGAGCTTTCACTGGAGCATTTTTGCTGGTGGGACTTGTGGACCCGTGGGGGTCCCGTGCTGGAGCAGTCTGTTCCTGCAGGACTGCACCACATGCAAGGGATCTACACTGGAGCCATTTGTGAAGAGTGTGAGAAATCCACCTCCTGAGGAGGAAGGAGCAGCAGAGACAAGATGTGGTGAAGTGACCACAGCCCCCATTCCCTGTCCCCCTGTGCACTGAGGGGTAGGAATTAGAGAAAATTGGAAGTTAAGCCAATTAAGAAGGGCGGGGTGGGGGAAGGTGTTGTAACATTTGATTCTGTCTCTCATCATCCTGCTTGGATTTAATTTGTAGTACACTAAACTAAATTGCACAAGTCAAGTTGGTTTTGCCCATGATGATGGTAACTGGTAAGTGATGTGTCGGGACATACCCGACCGTACCTTGACCCATGAGCCTTTTGTTGTGTTACTTCTCCCCTGTCCAGCTGAGGGGGAGAGGGATAGAGCAGCCTGGGTGGGTGCCTGGCATTCAGCCAAGGTCAGCCTACCACATGTAGACAAATACAAAGACTGTATCTGAGGATGTTCTGAAGAATTGAAACCTGTTTTTTCAAGGCAGTCCACACTGAATTTTTCCAGTAAATTAGTACAACATGGTGAGGTTCTCAAAGTTCTGTTTCACTTCCTTATTAATTTAGAAAAAAATGAATCTCACCTTATTAATTAATCCCTTGTCAGAAGTTTTGGAGCATTAGCACTAAGAATCCTTAGGAACTCTTAGGAAACAGGCATAGTTTATAAACAAATAGTATGCATGAGCTCTTTGCTGACAGAACTGTGATTCCACTTCTGGTGAGGAGCTGTTCAATCTTTAATTTTCAGTAAATAGTGGAAAGCTAGCAGCATTTAAATGGTGAAAAAAGCTGAAGCATCTTTGTGAACTGTTCACTAGGGTTTCTCCAAAGACACTGGTAACCTTTTGTACTAATGGCATACTGCTTCGCACGCTGATGGCAGGAGACAGCACCCTATCAACTGTGACACATGTTATTGTGGTAAGGATCTTGTATTTTGTGTGAGATGGAGCAGTATGTATTGTTTCTTAATTAGAAGATGAGATCCTAGTTTTCTGTATTAATTTGATGAACATTTAAGGTGTTTTTGTTAAGTTAGAATCTGAATTAACTCTAAAGAGTTACTAATTTTTTTTAATTGTAGTTTTTATATTTTTCTGGGGTTTCTTGGTTTTTTTTCTTGTAAAAGCATCATATTTTAGGTTCATGCCAATAATTAATTTTGGAATTGTGATGTGATTGTGGAGGGCAGAGGTCTGAATTTTTTTGAATTTCCTCAACAGAAAAGCCTTAGGAAGGCTTACGTAGATATGGTTCAATGTGAGTGTGTCAGAATTGCTTGTTATCATGTACTTGATTTTGCAGTACCAAGTTTGTAGTCCCTTTGTTTTCACAATGTGTTCAAGATAAAATGCAGTCTAATTTCTAACAAATTATTTGTTTTCATGTATGATTATGTGAATTTCCTGTTGTGGAGTTTGGTAAGTCAGTGGAACCAGAATGTTTACTGCGAGCTCTTCACTGCTGAAAACAGAAAAAAACGTGGTCATTTTAGGCGCCTGTCTGTTTACCAAGGAGGAAAAAAGCACAAGAACAGTTTGTGCGTTCTTGACTTCGGCCTGCAAATCTTGTGTTTCAGCTCTTGATTCATACATTCAGAATACAAAACTAAACAGAAGATAGATAAAGATGTTTAATCAGTCATGTGCCTTAATGATAAGCTTTGTGCATGATTTAATGGATCTAAGAAATCCTTTTTTCTCATTATGTGGTTCTTTTAATGCTCATCAGTTGTGAAGGGAGATTTTATTGAAATAAGATTTGTAGGATTTGCAGTTTGCGGCATTGTCTTGAAAATGAGATTCAAGTGCAAGAATTAGAGGAGTTACAGATACTCATTTTGATCTCTGAAATTAAGGTCTGTGTGGGTTGTGCATTACAGTGCAGTCTGCTCTGATGTCTTTATAAAACTTTTTGAAGTATTTTTTTTTACTTTTGGATAGTTTTTTAAAAAATCCTTCTTAAGCTAAACTTAAACATTTTAATACCTCTATAATGCACCACCAAATTACATATTTTAGTTTTTAGAAAATTCATATTTGTGAACAGTTACGATCTTGAATCTGTGATGTTTATCTGTTCTTTTTCTTTTTGGTTTTCTTTCCTTTCTGACAGGATGAAGTACATGAGAGGGATAGGTTCAGTGACTTCTTGCTAATAAAACTGAGAGATGTACTGCAAAGCCACGCTAATTTAAAACTAATTATTTCTAGTGCTGCTCTAGATGCAGATCTCTTTATTAGGTATTTTGGATGTTGCCCAGTAATACACAGTAAGTAAACTCTTGACTACATTTAAGTGAACTCTTAAATCTCAGTGTACTTGCCCTGAGACTCACGGATCTTAACTGTACCAAACCATTCTGAATAAAGGCACGTGATAAATACACTGACAGTTACAGCACTGGTTGTTCTTTGTTTACTCATGTTTGTTGTTTCTTAACTATTTGCATCTGCCTCAGAGAGAGGTGTTTTTATCAGTGGATGTTCTGTTAGTGCAGGGATGTTCAATCCAAGAAGGAGTAAAAGGTTCTTAAAATGCTGGTCTGCATAGTGCCACAGACCCTGGGATTTACAAGAGTGTGATACCTATTAGTATATTGCAGTAGATTCTAATTCTGGCTTCAGAGATTGCTATTAGTTGCTGGATAAAACTCAGATAGCTGTATCTGTTAATTTCAGAAATACAGTCCTAATAAATTGGGATTTATGTTTCAATCACGTGATTCTTTGCTTCATGTAGAATTTTCTCTATGAATCATGGTTTAATTTTAGGGGATGTTCACAAGAAAGTTATTTTTTCTTATTCACACATAAAAGTGTTCATTTCTGGTTTTCAGCTTTGAATTGTTTCTTAGGAAAATAAGGCTTGCAGCTTGTTGGGGCAGGAATCTGAAAGTTACACATGATTTTAATATTGGGCAATTTTTTGTGGAGAAGAAAAACCTCATTGTAATTTTTGTGTAGCTTTGCAGTTTACTTTTTTTTGCAGCATCTCATCCTTTTAGATCAATAGATTTATTCTGGAAATTCTGACTACTGTCTCCTCAGTTTACTACAGTGGCTATACTGTTATCACATACTGGACTTTACAGGATAATCACAGTTGAAAAGATGCTTTTCCCAATTTTGTTAATTTAAGAATTAAAAAAAAGATACTTTGTCTATTAATGTCATGAAAAAGGTTGATTCTTCAGCAGTATAGCTGACACAATCCTGACCACAGAAACCAGCATTTTTTAGTTGTGGCTTTCTGTAGTACACCGAGTTTGTGATCAGTGTTAGAAGACTTCCTTCATGACAGCTTCTAAAAATACATGCATTGTAGCTTGTCCTTTCTGAAGGAGAGGAAGTCCTAGGTGATGTGAACTTAGTTGTGATAAGTGTCTGCTAAGGAACCAAAAATAGGTATTAGTTCTTCCTGTGTAAAAAAATAATTTGATGTCCATAAATAAGGTCTAGAAAACAGTGATGTTAGAAGAGAAACCAGGGTAAGCTCTTAAGAGAGAAAGAACATGAGAAGTAGTTGGTAAAGAAAGCCAAAACTGGCTGTGCTAATTGAGGACTTTGAGAGAAGTCCATCTCCTCATGTACTTCTCATGAAAGAAGGTAGTTGAATACAAACATAGCAGTCTGCTTGTGGGATCTTACACTGAAATTGTCTTAATTGCTCTTATATTATATAATTCAGGTGGCTGACACAGTGAATTCTTCTTTGTACACCTAAACAGAAGTGGCTATTTTCTTCTTCTTATTTGATAAAATTGCAGTAAATAACTGTCAATCTTACATCTCTTGCTATTAACACTTAATAGAATTGGTTAATGAGAAGCAAGGTATGCAGCTGACATTTCCTTTTTAATTTTTTTTTTGTGGCCTAATCACTTAAAGAAAATAAACTCAAGACTGCCCAAGGAATATAATAATTCGTTAAATCAGGCCCTAATAATGTTTAATTCACTTTCCTGTCTACAAAACCTGTTTTTAAGAGCTAATATTCTTAAAGTGAATCTAGGGAATATTTAATCCTTCATGAATTGTTTCTACTTTTAGTCCAAGGAAGACCTTTTGAAGTTAAGGAGATGTTTTTGGAGGACATTTTACGAAGTACTGGGTATACAAACAAAGAGATGGTAAAGTACAAAAAAGAGAAGCATCAAGGTTGGTGAACTTGTTAATTGTAATGGCTTGGTAATGAGTCTCATTGATTGATTGAACAACAAATAGGATGATTCTCTTTAAAATTCTAAAGTCAGATTGTTAAATGAGACATGATTAGATGAGAGCAAGTATCTTTAAAACTCTGTGCTTAACATTGTTGACATAAATTGTGATTTAAAAAAATATTTTTACTTTCAGTGGTTATATTCTTACTTCTTTCAGTTGATAAATGTTATATTTTCCCTAATTACTATGAAGCAGAATTACGTACAGCTGGGGGCTTTGCCCACATGAAAACTATACAAACATAAGATGACATTTTAGGTGCAAATTAAAATGCAGCCGTTCAAAAAGACAGGATTTTGTACATCTTGTACAGAAGTGGTTTCTGTAATTAACATTTTTCAGTGCATTCTTTAAACATGGATGCACTTAACATACTTAGCTCAGGAGCATTAACACACTTGAACCGGATATAGGGGGTTCTTTTCAATTGATTAAGTATTTTAGTATATTGATTACAGTATTTGAGAAGTTTTCCTGGCAGCTGAAAGTAATGATCCCAATGAGTATTAAAAAAAAATAAAAAAGGCCAACCTCAAAGCTATAACATACACATACACATAACTGCACGTTTATCATGGTGCTCAGCTCTGATTGCTGTGGGTAGAAAAGCTCAGTTGAGGCCCTGATGGCTTCTACTGTTTCTTTTGCTTGTGTACAGAAATTAGTTGTTACATGCAAGAATTATATCACTCCTCTTTGGTATTTCACTTCTGGAGGAAGGTCTGGACTGAGAATTGTGTAGAAGTTAGGAAGCTCATTTGAATGCAGCAAGTTGGAGGCTTAATGGTTAAGCGACCAAGTGATATTTCTTATCTTGTTTTTATAGCAGATGTTTTCAGTGGTATGCTTTGGGTGCCCTTAATCATGGAATTTATACTGGACTGGTAACAATGTTCTAGATTAAGTAAGAGATCTAATAGTTTTAACTTTGTTAAAGACTTGATATAGCTTTTTTTTTAAAACTTAAAATAATGGATAATTAGGATGACTGTAAAACTTTTCATGGAAATACTGTATGCATTCTAGAAGAAAAACAGCAAAGCACTCTTACTGAGTGGTGTTCTACTCAAGAGAGCAGTAGTAAGCTGGAACCTGAGAGACCAAAATCTGTCCCAAGGGCAACTGAAGAGTGTTATCTGTTGGGTGATGGTGGTGACACAGTATTTAATCAACTGGTAAGTTTTTCCCTTTGTTGGGAGATATGTTTAAATCTGCTTTAAAAACTATTTTCTAAAGATGCTACTCCTGTAGAATTTCTCGAAGGATATTAACATATTTTATAGATGATTTTTTCCTAATTATCATGAACTACTCTACGTGAAGTGTGCTTGTCAATTACAATGGTTTGTAGATAATATTTCTTCAGATTAAATGGCCAAACTGCCATTTGTTAAAGTACTTGCATATGATACAATGAATGCTTGAGCTGCAATAAATGCTGTGATGCTGGATTTCTGATTGTTACTTGGAAAAGCAACCGTTCAGTTTCTTCATGTGTAATATATGAAAATAAAGATAAGTCTTGGAAGACATCTGTCTTTCAATACTTGTTTTCTCTTCAGACTGAAAAAGATGTGAACTGCCTTGAACCATGGTTAATAAAAGAAATGGATTCTTGTCTTTCTGACATCTGGTTGCATAAAGATATTGATGCCTTTGCTCAGGTGTTCCATCTCATTTTAACTGAAAATGTCAGTGGTAAGTTTATAATCTCATTATGTAAGAAAAAAACAGTAACAAAATTACTTGAATTTCCATGGCTACTTTATTTCCAGTTTCAGACGTTGTTACATTTGAATTCTGATGCTTGTTGAAAAAGTGGATGGAACTAGCAGAAGTAATGAATTGTTTAGTTATTTTTCATTTGTACTTGTTTTGAAGTATTAACAGATGTTATGGCGTGTCTAAAGTAGTGTTAAATTCACATGAACTGATTGGTGGGATGAAGTCAGAAAACAAATTCTCTCTGGCCTGGATTGTAAAAGTCACATAAGTCACAGTCATACCATATTTAGATGAAAAAGTAAGAATTTTTTTGTTTGGTTTCCTGGTTTATTTGTTTATTTATTTTTACTTCTCAGTTGATTATAGGCACAGTGAAACCAGTGCAACTGCACTAATGATTGCTTCAGGGAGAGGCTTTTTGAGTCAAGTAGAGCAGCTGATCAGTATGGGAGCAAGCATCCACTGCAGATCATCTAATGGCTGGTAAAAACAAACAGACAAACCGAAACATAGATTTATGTGTCAATATACAAATGAGAGATAAATTTCTACAGCATTTAAACTAATTGCTAACTTAGCCGACTACTGTAAGCAATAGTAAGTTTTGACAGTTGAAACATTTTCTAATTTCTGTTCATCAGATTGTATTCTGGAAATTAAAAGTTGACTTCTTAATTCAGAGTCTTGTGTGTCTTTTGAAGTGAGAAATTTAAAAAAGATTGCTGTGTAACTCTTTCAGGATGGCTGTGGACTGGGCTAAGCGCTTTGGACAGACAGAGGTTGTTGACCTGTTAGAATCCTACAGGTAAGCTATAGCTACTTTGCAGAAACAGTTGAAGGGAAATGTTGAAGGGAAGTTCGCGTTTTGTGTTCTAATCAGAACAGTTTTTTGCTTTTTATGCCTTTAAATCTGACCTAAATAGCAGGATTTATTTGAGACTAGGTATATTTCAAAACCACACTTTTTTTAAAAAATAGTGTGTTTGTATTCAGTGTCATAGTGATTATGTTGGTGCAGATCCTAAGAAATATAGTTAGAGTGGTATAGACTTCTTCATGTCATTATCTTTTATCATTTTGATTTTGGCATTGCTGTCCTGATATGTGTCTAGGCAGGATGTGAGTATAGTAACTTATATAAATTGACAGATGCTGATTCTGCCATGTACCATTTTAATTGCAGATGCTTATTTTAGAAACAAATCAGTTATGTTTTTATCTATACATTATTTGCCATATTAAAGAAACCTTACAGAAGTAACATTGACACTGGGGTCATTCAAGAATTGTTTTTTGATTAATTTACAGTTATAGTTTTGTTACCATTTTGTAGAGACCAATGTTCTTAAAGCACTTCTTAATGCAGTTTCTGTTTGTATAGTACCTGCTTATGGGAGGAAGATGTTTGGGAAATACATTTCTTTTAACAGGTAAACGAGTGGTGTCTATACTTTGAGTTCTGACACTTTGTTTATGGTTGTGTTTCAATGAACAGTAAGAAAATGAAAGTTAATGCTAAAAATTGAAGTTTCATGGATTACACTTAAAACAGTGAACAGTAATAGTATTTTGGAGGTGCCGTTCTGCTACTCTTTAAAATTTGAAAGGAGTAGTCTTGTTGGTGTTGATCTAAGTTTAGTTGGTGGGTGAATGCAAACCTGAAATGAACAGCCTTGATGCTGGTCTGTGCATTTGTCTATTATAGTGCTTCAGCAGGATTTGGAAATCTGGATGAAAGTTCGCTAGTCCGAACAAGTGGTGGTGACCTTAGTGCAGAGGACAGAGAACTGTTGACAGCTTATCATCACAGCTTTGATGATGAAAAAGTGGATCTGGACCTCATTATGCACTTGCTTTATAACATCTGTCATAGTTGTGAAACTGGTAAGTATAAACACACACTCCCAGTAAATTACTGTACATTCAGCCTTTGATGAATCCTGCCCTTCTTTTGGAAATACTAAATGAGTAAAATCTTCCAAGTGCTAGTCTACACAGTACTGATATATATTTTAAGTGATTTTGTTGCTTAACTCTGCAAGCCTGCTTCTTTTTCAGGAGCAATTTTAATATTTCTTCCTGGATATGATGAGATAGTTAGCCTGAGGGACCGTATTCTTTTTGATGACAGGAGATTTGCTGACAATGCTCACAGGTAAAGCTTCTAGTTCCTATGGTTGAGGTTTTCATTGCTTCTTTTAATGTGCACTTAAATGTGCTCTTTGTCTTGCATTAGATATCAGGTTTTCATGCTTCATTCAAATATGCAGACTTTGGATCAGAAGAAAGTGCTTAAAAGTCCACCTCCTGGAGTGCGCAAAATAGTGAGTTTTAGAGGACTTCGTCAGATATGATATTAATCTATTTTGTCTTTGCTTTTAATTACAGTTTGGTTGTTTCTTATTTTATTTGCAGATTCTTTCTACAAATATTGCAGAAACCAGCATTACAGTCAATGATGTTGTATTTGTTATTGACTCAGGCAAGGTGAAAGAGGTATGATTGGTTAAAACTTCCTGTGGCAAGTAAAATTCCTAGTGTTATTCTGTAATACACAATAATTAAATTTTAGAGTAATATTTTTTTATAGTAGGCTGAGAGTTAGTGCATGTCAAATAACAAAGATCACTGAGAAGTTTTGACATTCCTTTGTTGTATGACAAATACTGTAAATAATTAGCTGGTAATAAACCTGAAAACTGTTGTAGATTGAAATGTTGATCTTTCTTTTTTAAATTTAGAGTTTCTGTTAGTTTTTTTAAAACAAGTGCATCTGTTTAGACCGCCGTCTTCCTGAGACTTAAGAGAGCATTGGGAGTTCCCTTTGTCCTACTATTGTGTCAAGTCCAAATCTAATCCATTAAGTTTTTAAGTATTGTTTCTGATGTGTTGAATGCCTATTCCCAAATACTTTTTAAGGAAAAGTGATATAATATAATGACGTAGTTTAAGACCTATTATATGTCTTTGAAAATGAAGTTGGATTTCATAGGGTGATCCATACCAAATTTGTAAAGTTCTCATGGTAATACATTTTTTTCTGCAACTTTTCATCAAATGCAGGAAAATAAGGATGTATTTTCCAGGTGAGACAATGAAGAAAACTTTAATCAATATAATAACATTTTTTCTCCTGATTTGTGATAATTCAAAACACAGTCCATATATTTTATTTACTCAATTACCTACAGACTAGAAAACTTCCACTTAGGAAACTAGCACAAAGATAAGGCAAAACGGGTATGGTAAATTCAATTGCAAGCAAGTACTTCAGAGCACAGGTTTGAGCCAAAAGCTGCTAGTGTTTGTTCAAATTATTTTTTCTGTTTTTCAGAGAACTTCTGTTAATAGCTCATTAATAACTTTTATTTCATGTATCATGTTTAACTGTGGTTTTATGTTCCTTGCTTTGCTTTTACAGAAGTCTTTTGATGCACTGAGTTGTGTTACAATGCTAAAAATGGTGTGGATTTCAAAAGCCAGTGCTATCCAGAGAAAAGGCAGGTAATAAATGCTTCATACTGATTTTTATTTTGCAAATGTCCACATCCCGTATGTTAAAAGTACAGATCTACAGCAGCCACACAGGGTGATGTTTCTAGCTGAGGCCAGTATCATGTTGAACAATGGCTAATACTTCTTCTCTGCAGTAAATTAATAGTCAGCATGTATTTCCTTGCAGTAATTTCCCAAGATATAGAAAAGTGACACTCAGGAATATCCCAGAACTTGCGTTACATCTAGGTTGCTGCTCCCCCATGAACTTTTCCTCTTTCTGCCATGTAGCACAAACAGCCACAGTAACTTGTCTGTGGGCAAAGGATTGCCTTCTGCTAGTTTTTGATTGAAACCGTGGCATCCCTTCTTTAGAAGTGACACTGAGCAGTGATTCCTTATTGACCATCTCCAAAGTCTTCATGACTTAACAGGCCATGATCAGGCACAGTGAGTGAGGGCTGAGAAGTTACTTATGTAAGTAGCAATAAATGCCTGTTTGGAGACATGATACTGTCATTATCCTCCAGGTTTTTGAGCCTGAATTGTGAGCATGAATTGTGAGCATTTACTGTCTCTGTTCCTTCATTCACACGTTGTATGGTCTTCATTCTACCATTTACATCTAGAGTAACTTCTAACTAGGGAATGTGAAGAGGAAGAAACAAAGTTTGCAACTTAGATTCCTAATGGCACAAGATGGCTGAGATTTGGATTGATCTCAAGTTAGCAAAAAAATGATATCACTTTATTTAGATAGGCCTTATTTTTTTTCTCCAGTTTTTTTAGTGTAGGGTTAAAATTATAATAATTATTTAAGATATTTTTTAATAGTAAAATTATATAAATTTACATACTGTCAAATTCATCTGTGGGACTTCCTCTTAACAACAAAATTACCATTCTCTTAGGCTGTCTTCTGTATTTGCCTTCTAAGTTTGGGTGGGTTGTTTGTTTGGTTGGGTTTTTTGAAAATAAAATTCTGATTTTCACAGCTTCCAATATTTTATTTTCCAGGGCTGGGCGCTGTCAGCCTGGAGTCTGTTTTCGTCTCTTCAGTAAGCTCCGATTTGAGAATATGTTGGAATTTCAGACTCCAGAACTTCTAAGAATGCCACTTCAGGTGGGTATTCACTTAGAAGTTACAACTTTTAAAAAATGTGTTATCATCAGACTATACTAGTAACTCCAAAAAAGTGTGTATCTATTTTCTTTTTCCCAAACCTTAATAGTATTTCTTTTTCTTTTTAACTTGCAGGAGCTTTGTTTACACACAAAACTTCTGGCTCCAAGTAGTTGTCCAGTTGTTGACTTTCTTATGAAAGCTCCTGATCCTCCACCAGCTTTAATTGTGAAAAATGCTCTTCAAATACTCAAGGTCAGCAGAGGAATTGGTTTAGATGGGAACTGTGTTTAATCAGTATTTGTGGTGTGGTAACTTATCTTACTGACTTTTAATTATACTGAAAGTCTTGTTCAGTTACTTAAGGATGCTTTGAACTTCTGTTTGTTTTCATTTTGCGTGTCTGTGTGTATGTATTTTTCCATGTTAAGGGAAGGGACTACTGTAAAATCTTGTCTTGAACTGAAACTAATTTGACTTGCTTCTTTAGTGTTTGGGAGCAAGCCTAGGTAACGTCCAATATTTGTATCCTTTCTGCTTTCATTGTAAATTAATTTTGTCCCCTTTCCCCTTCTGCCCCTTGTCCCTACATCTCCCCCTTTTCTCTTTCTTCAAATAGACTATAGATGCCATGGACCCTTGGGAAGATCTCACTGAACTTGGTTATCATCTCACTGAATTGCCAGTGGAGCCACACCTTGGTAAAATGGTGTTGTGCGCTGTTGTTTTGAAGTGCCTGGATCCTGTTCTTACCATCGCTTGTGCTCTTGCCTACCGAGACCCTTTTGTGCTGCCCACGCTGGCCTCTCAGAAGCGTGCAGCCATGCTGTGCAGGAAGCGTTTCACTGCGGGAACGTTCAGCGACCACATGGTGCTTCTCAGGGCTTTCCAGGTATCCTTTCAGAACAAGGACTGTTCACAAGAAATCACACATCAGAGTAAATGATGTACCAACCAAACTGGATGTAGAATGGTAGACTGTGGCTTTCCTGCATATTGGACTCACAAGATTTCTGAGGGAACACATTTTCTCTGATCTTTTCAAAGCTGGTTAAATTTTGAAAGTTCTAGCAAGATGCTGCTTTATATCCTGCTACATCGGTAACTTAAAAAAGCGATCTTGACATAACGATCTCTTTAATAACATCAGAAGCTTAAAATAACATAATTATCATTATGTTTAGGTTAGGGAATGAGGAAAAAATCTAGTAGTTAAAAAAATCAAGTTTGATACTTAGGTTAATTTTATTGATCTAAATGTAATTTTTAAACCTATGCATTTTTTAGTTTTAGATGCTTAAATTAATAGGCAAATGTTAAAAAATTATTCTTTACAGGCGTGGCAAAAGGCACGCAGTGATGGCTGGGAGAGAGCCTTCTGTGAAAAGAACTTCCTGTCTCAAGCCACAATGCAAATCATCGCAGGAATGAGAACACAATTGCTTGGCCAGCTTAGAGCCTCAGGTAAATATATTGGAAAAAGTTCTGACATAATTTTAGAGTTAAGTGTATACAAATTGTAACAAGAATAGTGTTCACTTGTCATTTTCCTTCCTTAAGTTGGAGAAGACCAATACATACTCATGTTGGGCATGGTGGAGACGCTAGGGTGAGGAAACATGGCTGGGGAACAGCTGGCATAACTGAAAGCACTGTGATGGTTCACCATCCTGCTGGGTTGCAGTGTGAGGCATGTTTCCTTCAGTTTTTATGTTCTAGAAAATTTTTTCTTGTGACAGTTGTTGAAACGTTCAGACTCTAGGTTCTGAGGCAGAGTCAGTTAATTTCAGCTCAAGCTAGATGTCCCTGGAGAGTGTCCTGAATAAAGAAATCCCTGGGCCTTTATAGCCTTACTGTCAGTGCGCCCAGTCTTCACGTCCCCTGCTTGTGCCTCGCATGTTCCTCTTGATCCAGTGGTAGTTTATGGTCTGGGGTCTTCTACCGCCTCACTGGATTCTTTCTCCATGTCCAATGTGGGCAGCTCCTTAGCTGCTCTTATATTCCAGCTTGAGCCAGCCTTGGGACCCTCCAAGGTCTCATCCTTATCCAAAGGTATCCTGTCTTTCTCTGTTTCTTTCCCTGCTTAGCCATTCATGCTAACAAACAGTTCATTTAAAATTCACCTACACTAGGTTTTGAGCAGGGCTCACTCATGCTAAGCTGTAAGCAAGTTACAATTACACTTGAACTACACTATATCTAATATTCTGTTAAGTAAAGAAGTATCGTAAAAAGGAATTCTGTTCTACATTGGTATGAAACCCCTTACCAGGAAGGATTTCAGTGTAACGTTTCTTCTTGGTGCTGTTAGGGTTGGCAGTTGTGAAAAATGAAACTAATTTGTAGTTTATTTCACTTCTTTTTTTTTCAAATTCCTTCTGAGAAGCAAAAAAATAGATCTTAAATACAAACAAGTATAACATAGTTTTGACCTCTTTTTTTTTTCAGGTTTTATTAGAGCCAGAGGAGGAGCTGATATTAGAGATGTTAATGCTAATTCTGAAAACTGGGCTGTAGTTAAAGCTGCCTTAGTGGCTGGGATGTATCCCAATCTTGTGCATGTAGACAGAGAGAGCCTGGTTTTAACTGCACCAAAGGAGAAGAAAGTGAGATTTCATCCTACCTCTGTTCTCAGTCAACCTCAGTATAAAAAGGTAAAGCCACTTTGAACTTTGTAGAAAATATTTTTTCTGGCAAGTGATAGAATGAAAAATTGGAGTTGGTTTATTTTTCCAATATTTCAGTTAGTCCTGCTAAGTGGAACAAGACAAAATGGTAAAAAGAAAAAGCTAGTTTTAAAAGTATTTTGAAGATGTAACAATCTCTAGTTATTGCTATGAGGAAAAAGTTCTGCTCTGAAGCTGATATTTCTTTAGATCCTCTTTTAAAGCAAAATATTTTGTTTCAAGGTGATAGGGTAAGTTGTGAGGTTGAATTTTCTTGTGCTTTTTTTATTCATGTGTATGTAAATATTCATGTATTTATTTCTACATACATAAAATAAGACTTAAGTTAAAGTTTATTTTAAGTACACATAGAGGATAAAATAGCCTAGTCTTATTTGCTCCTGCACAGATTCCCCCAGTGAATGGCCAGACTGCAGCTGTTCAGGCACTCCCTACAGACTGGCTTATATATGACGAAATGACGAGAGCTCACAGGATAGCAAACATCAGGTGCTGTTCTGTTGTAACGCCCATCACTGTGGCACTCTTCTGCGGACCAGCTAGGTTACCAAGTAATGCTTTACAGGCATCTTCATCCTGTCAAGGTATACTGAAGTCTGGATTTGGAGCGTTTACGTTGGTGTTATTCTAGTATGTGATTTGGCAAACTTATTTTTCAAGTATACGTTCTGCATATTTTGGCTAATTCTTACAACGGCAGAGCTATATATAGTTCCTGTAGCTGTTCAGGAGTAGTTTGTAGGCTCTGTAACAAATATCTTGAGTTTTGTGAATCCTTGTAAGTTTATATCTATAAATTAAACTTCTACAGTTCTGGAGTCTCAGAAATTACAGTATCGTTTTTAAAGAAAAAATGCAACCAAAATATTTAAAGACAGTACTAATGCTGAGAAGTGTACTATGTATGTTTTTTCTACAGCCTAGTTTAATTGATATTTTGAACCAGATGATTCAAACTGAGTAATGTAGTTACAATTAATATGACAAATAATCATGTTTCTTCCAGCTGACACATGCATTTTAAACATTATTTTCTAGTGATAACTTTTAATGTCAATTAGCCATATGATTATCTAGAAGTAGTAGGGAATTTATTGAAATTACATTTTTTTCATATTTAAATGGAGTGCTGTAAGAATAGATGCAAAAATAATCTATCTATTGTCAGTTCTGTAGAAATATTAGTTTGAATTGAAGTAAGAGTCCAAGCTATTTTGAAGCTCTCCTGTCTTGCTCCTAAACTGTTACCTTTAAAATGGTGTTAATGCTAATGGAATTGCACTTTGAAAAAGAAAAAGGAATCCTAAATAGCTGTGTGTATATATAATTTTTTTTTTCTTTATGGGGCTTTAAATATACTGTTATACTAGGATACAAAGCATAGAGCAATGTGTGGTTTTATAAATAACTTAAAAAAAAAAAATTGATAGTGGCTTATTATTGATGAAGGTACATGAAAGAGTCAGATTACATCAGTACAGGTGTTTACATAGTAGGGCCCTTAAGAGGTCTGGGAACTTGTTCTCCTAACTGAAGCGAAGACTTTCACTGGGGTGTATATGCAGAAATGGAAAAGTGTGTTTACAAATGTTTACATTTTAAATGAAAATTTAGAAGGAAGATTAGTTTATTGCTGGTAATAGAGTAATGTTCAAGTTTTCGTATGTAAGTGTAAATAATACAGAATGTTAATGCACTTTTTGTACTTAATTAAGGAGATGGGGTATCCAGTGATAGCAGTGACAGTGAGATGGAGGACAGAACAACTTCTAATGTATCACTACTGAAGCTAGATGAATGGCTCCACCTCAAACTGGACTCTGAAGTAAGTAATCTATCACTGTCACGCTTGTTCCGTGTAGAAGAATATTTATGCCATATCATCCTAAATGATTTTTAAAACAGTTGGATAACCAAAATTTTACTGTAAGAATGACTGTCATGGTCCCTTCAGGTCTCTCAAATTTACAGGAGAATGTACTATGTGAGTTAACCTTTATTTCATGAGTTCAGTAAGAAATATGAAAAGCATACAAACAGGCTCAATCTCCTTTTACCCAGGCTAGTCAGTTGTGTGAATTCACATATTCAGCATCCAAGTTGTAGGGCTTCCTATGGGTTGTAACAACCCATAACTCTTAAATCTTGCACCTGTGAGCAAAAAGGAACAAAGAATTAGTTACCTAGTCAACTGTGAGAGTGCTCATCCTTCTTCCTCTGTCGCGGTGTGGTTGTCCCGCATATCACACTGGGAAGCAGGAAAGCCTCAGCAGTCAGCTGCTGTTGGATCTACTTCAGAAGCACTTTGAGTAAGCTGATGTTTTATAATTTCCATCCTGGCAGTTTGATCCATTTCCATAAGTTAGCAGATTCTAAAGAAACTGCCAGACAAAAGGAAACGGCTGCAGGGAACAGCAAGCTGCAGGTGGTAGTGGCTGCATAATGGCCCTTCTTTGTGGACCCCTGTATTGCCTGTGTGGTGCTCCCAGCACACTAGGCCTTAGCTTGAACTGGATTAACCAAAATTTGAGGAGGAGTTGAGAGAACAGTCAAAATGGCATATTGTATATTTCCTTTTCTGAGAGGGTGACTAAAGTTGCTTGACTTAAATGGAGCACCTGAAACTGCAACGGCTGAAATTGCTGTCAGATTTTATAAAAAGAAGAAAAAAGCCCCAACCTTTGAAGACACAAGTTTTCCCGTTGTTGACAAGCTCTGACTGTGTTAGAAGGTAGAGTAACCAGAGGTCTTTTCCATCAAGTATGACTAAAGAGCCCATGACACTGAACCGTGCCGTAAATCTAAGTCCCTCTGGATGGGAGAGAATTTGGTGAAAGTCCTTGCAAGGAGTTTCAAAGATAAACGGAGACTTTTCCTTGAGTTTCAGTGCTTCCAGATAGTTGTTTATTAAGTCTTATCAGAGGAACAGAGCCACTAGCATGACCCAAGTACAGCGCAGAGCACAGAAAAGCAGGAGTGAGGCCTCTCTATCAAGATTTACACAGCCTTTTAAAGATATTTTAACCAATAGTTACTAAAAACGTACATTATTTTCACTTTCCTACCAATTATTCAGTAACACGGGCAGGAGCTGCGGAATTTTCTATCCAATCATTCCAAACTACTTTTACTGAAGAATATGGAGTAGTAGAAGAAGGAGAAGAAGGTTTAGAGAACAACAACAATCCTCCATTTTGATATTTTTTACTCTTATCTATTTATTACAAAGAGAAGCCCAAAACCTCTAAATTTTTCACCCTGTGACAATCTTACATAGTAATCTATCATCTAATTCATACCACTGTATTTTCTAGTTCTTGTCTGACTGTTGGTAATTTTTTCCAAGGTTGGAGGCTAAAACAGTGTTGTTCAGGGGGGTAAGAACCCTTAAAAACAGGCAGAGAAATATTCTCGGCACTCTGGGTTCCTACAAGCCCATAAATACAGACTGAATTAGCAGGAAGGGCATTAGACACGAAGAAACTGCTTTTAAAGAAAATACAAATTTGTGAAGTGAAAAGTGAAAAATCCTGTGTATTTACAATACAATTTTAAGTTTTGTGCAGAGCTGCATGAAATGTTTTAGGAATCACCTTGCACCTGCAGAAAGAAAAGATAACAGCTTAATTTAAACATGAGGTTTTCTTCCCTTCTCTGAGACTGTAGTCTTGCCTTTCAGTTTGTCAGAATGCCAGCTGCTGCCTGAGAGGATAGACATAGCGTACCCTTTGCCTAACTAATAACGTTTATTAGACTTTAACAGAACTGAAATTTATTACAGGCTGCTGGTTTGCTGTTGCAACTCAGACAGAAGTGGCATAGCTTATTTCTGCGTCGTATGCGAGCTCCGTCTAAATCATGGTCTCAAGTTGATGAAGCAACTGTAAGAGCAGTTGTAGCTGTTTTAACTGCTGAAGAACAGTCTGCAGGTTTGCAGCAGCCTTCAGGAATTGGTCAGAGACCAAGACCTGTGGCTTCTGAAGATCATCTTTTAGCATCTGCATGGAGGTCAACTAACAGCAGAAAAAGTACAGCAGAAACTGAATTCTCTGACTCCTCTAATGCTGAAAAGTAAGCTGTTGAGATCTTCAGAGACTGTAGCTTGTAATTTATTTACCTATAAAACCATCACTTGAATTTCTGCTAGTATTAAGAAGAAAGAACCTATATAAATACAGCTGAAAGCTTTGATAATGTCCTGTGCTGTGATTTCACTGAGAAGTATTTTGTATAAATGCTGGCTGTTTGGGAGAGCAATCAGAAATAGTGTCCATGACATGCTGCTTGGGAAGTAGCAGAAGAGGTTTAACTGTAACACTCAGAATGAATGCATGCTTTTTTAATGTAGTGTTTAATGTGTTTTGGAATTACTGTAATATATGTGGTCATCCAGTAGGCTGATAAGTAGATACAAATTTTTCTGTGACCTCTCGCAAAACTCACGGTCTGTCGTGTATCTGCGTTTACTTTTTAGAGTTCTAATGAAGTCTACACGTCCCATGCTTCATCAGCCAAAGCAGTACAAACGAAGAAACATTTTGCACTCCAAACAAACTTCAGATGACAGATCAGATCAGTCATCAATGAAGTCTGCAGACAGCAGTAGCCTTCCAAGCCCCTGTGCTAGTCCATCCTCTCCAATATCTGGAAAGGTAGAGTTCTCATAAATATATGACCCTGTTCTTCAAAATTAATAGAATCTCTTGCTGGTATCTTTCAGCAGCTATCAGGTATTGTGTTGATAAATTAAGAACATAACTTAGATTTTCATTGTTAACAACTGCATAGTGTTTCTTTTGGAACTGAAAATCAATAATAGATACCCATGTTATACTAGTTTAATACAGTAAAAATATTATTCTTTTCAGAATTCTGAAGTAAAGCTATTCAAAGTAGAAAAGCCATCCAATTTTTGGGGAGTTTTTGTTTTGTTTTTCTTTTTGAAACTTGGTATAATAAATAGTGACAGTGTATACAGTAACATGAACTCTGTGGATTCTATCTTCTTCTGTTTCTGTAATAGCATACATTGGTACTGATTCTCTTAATTTTTGTGTTATCTGCCTCATTATGACTGCTTGGCAGTTTTTTTGATGATTATTTTAATAAAGCATACATTTTTAGTGAGGTTATTTTCATAAATCTCATTAATATTTTTTTAATTCAGCCAGTGTTACAGGGAGAAAATTTGTTTTTCTGAAGATGGAAATGCAAGTAGTGTGCTGCAGGCTACAGTCTAGGGTGATTAATTTTGTGTCATCTGAAGGTGTCTCAGACTTCAAAGAATTGTAATTAATCACTAGACTCTTAGGTCTGTTCTGCTGTAATTGTGTACTGCCCCTCATGAATGAATTATAATTTTGAAAAGTGTGTAAAAATGTAAAATAGATGGAAAATACACTTTTAGGTCAATTCTGACAGGAACAGCTGATAGATAGCATGTTTCTTGTATGATCTTGGAGAAGAGAAGAAGAGCTCAGTGAAGGGTCTGTCTGCATGTGTGTAAAATTTCAGAACTAAAGCCCAGTTTATTTTATTGTATTAATTAATTTAATTCTTTCAGGGTTCTAAATCGCCTTCACCAAGACAATACATGCCAGTTCGGTACTTTATAATGAAAAGTAGCAACTTCCAGAACATTGATATTTCTCAGCAGAAGGGTATATGGTCCACTACGCCGAGTAATGAACGAAAACTGAATGGAGCCTTTTGGGAGAGCTTAGTTTACTTAATATTTTCTGTTCAAGGGTCTGGACACTTCCAGGTGAGTCCTTAGCTGATACCAACTGTTGGTGCTGGTTGATGGTTTAGGAGAGTGCAGCAAATGGCTGTGTATAGTACGGAGGGCTTTGCTAATGGCTTCTGACCTTCTGATAGGTAGAGTACTATGCCAGTGTCTCTGGTTGCTGAAGAAAGAGTACTTTTTTCTTCTCCAAAATAGTCCCTTTTAAAGAACTCAGTTTGTCCCTCAAAGGTTAAAGCTAAATTGCCTCCAAACATAATGAGTCAGAATAATGCTTCTACCCTACATAAATGCTTTAAAACAGCAACAATGGAGCAAAAAAAAAAATCTGTACAAATTTGCTGCCTTTTTTTTTTGCATACCAAAATAAATGTTGTAAGTGAACAAAAAGATACAATCAAAGTCACAGCTTTCTAAGGCCAGGGAACTCATATGTCTTTAAAACAAATTTTAATAAAAACTGTTTTGCTGGAACTATAGTTTCTCAAAGTTAGGAAACTGGAAAGTCACAACCGTGATTCTTCCAAAACTGTCTTGAGTTCACATTTAGTGAGGTATTTATCAACAATTTGCTGACAAATTTGTGGCCAGTTTAAAGACTTGACCTGCTAGTGCAAAGTTGCAGATTAGCTGTGTTGTAGAGACTGCTAAACTCAACTATTCCAAGTAAAGAAACTTCAATTTACCTCTTCATATGTTATAAACTATTCATAGAAGTCAGCTGAACTTAAAATTCAATGAACCAGTTGAAATGCAGAAATCTTGGTGATACCACTGAAGGACTGTGGTGAAATGTACATATATGTACAATGATTTGGCAAATGCAGATGCCATACTGGAAACTAATTTTCAGCATGCCAGTTGAATCTGAAAATGGGCTGTTGTATTGGAGCTCTTAGACAAGAAAGCTGGGAGGGGAAGACACACTGAAGTCAGGATGTAGGTGGATTATGTTGCCTTGCCTTTCCAGTTTTGACAACTCACTGGACCTTCATCGAAATATGAGATTAACATTCCTAATAATATTCCTTGTCTCAGGTGTCTCTTTAATTTCCACCTTTATTTTTCCTCTGTTCCTTTTGTTAATTTGCATTGATTTTCATTTAAGGCTTGAGCTGTCGAAGACTTCATGACTACCAGCAGTGTGTGCTGGTAACTTTAGGCAGTGCACTGCATCTCTTGGACTCCTAAGTCATAACTGGAGTAAATTTGCCTGAACAGTTGATAAATTGTGCATGGCCTGGGTTTAGTTTTGGTTTCTTTGGGGGAGGGGGGGTTTATATTTAAAGAGCATCCTTAGATAAGTTAGATGCAATCTTGGATTTGTGGTTTCTTTCATTTTCTTCCTGAATACTTTTGTTGGAATTTCTTTCAGCTTCATTGAAGAAGGAATTTTAGGCAGCTTTGACTCTTTCTTTGAAGAGCAGCTACATACTTTTAATTGTATATGAAAGTTTGTTAACAAAGAGGGAACAAGGGAAGGAATGAATGGATTTTTGAAAGAATTTTGTACAAGTAGCAAGGAATAGCTGATGGACACAGAACATTTATCTTTGATACCTTGCACTTCAGATGTTTTTACAATAACTTTTCAACCTCTGTTACAAAGCTTAAAAAAACCCTTGAGTGGTAAGTGTGAGAGATGAATTGAAAGACATCCTTTGCAGTCAAATTCTAGAAGGTGTATTTGAAGTGGAAAAAACAAATCATACTTCTAACTTTCTAGGTGTAAGTATTTTGGAAGATCCAGCTTCGTGTGGGTGAGTGTTTGAATCGCCTTGAAACTAATTTGAAAGTTTCATATGAAGTCCACTCATTTATTTAATTCCAGGATAAATAGATATGCTTTCATTATGTCTGTTCTTTCATATTTTGATTTTTCTTCCAGGGTTTTGCTAGAATGGGTTCATCAATAGGATGTGAGAAAAGTCAGGACTGGGGATCTGCTGGATTTGGAGGTGTATTTAAGGTGGAGTGGATACGCAAAGAAAGCATTCCTTTTCAGTTTGCACACCATTTGCTCAACCCTTGGAATGACAATAAGAAAGTACAAATGAGCAGAGATGGCCAGGTAGTTTTTCTCTTCTAAAGTCTTAACTTGGTAGAACTGTGTTTTGTTTGTTAGCTTGTTCAGCCATGAACTCAGCTGTGCTCATGTACCTGTTAATCTGAATCACAGTTCCTTGGTGCTCATTGTACCTTCTGCTAATGCAGAATTACTGTTGAAGTAGTGGATTTGTTAAACCAGTTTCTTGGTTGATGTTGTTTAAAAAAATATTTAAAGCTGGATTTCTCCAAAATAAATGTGGTTTTGTTGGCTTATTTTTAATTTGTGGAGGTTTGTTTCCTGTTTGATTCAGATGTGTTCTTTGAGATGAGATAGTCTGTCATACCCAAATAACTGTTCTTAATTAGAGGTTTGCGTTTTCCATAAAGCCTGAAGAGAATCTTGGTATTTGAGGAAGAATAAAGCTTAGTACTGTTCTCCAATTTGTTAAATCTAAATTCAGCTACAAAAAGCCAGAAAAGAATTGGCCAAGAATTCTCTGTGGCAGTTTCTGCGTTCTCCTCACTCTCCTCCCAAAACATTTCCTTGGTACAAGATTCTAGAGCTAAATATTTTGTATCTTCTCACTGCTTCCCCAAAACCTCTCCAGTTGTAAAAATGAGGAAAGGATCACACTGTAAGAACGAGGAAAGGATCATAGCACATATTGAAGTTGACAGTGCTTCTCTTCTAAGTGGCTTTTAAGACCTGAAGAATGTCAACAATATTGAAAATAAGTGATTTATATTAGTATCTGTGATTCCACCAAGAACCACTGCTTTATCTGTGACCTGCCTTATCACATTCTCTACTGCACTTAATGGAATGAAACTTAAAAGATGTAGAGAATAATGATCTTTAGTTAATAAGGAGGTGATCTGTGGAAGGCATGAATTATATGGTGCATCTGTTCTTGTGGTGTGTTAATTGGGAATTCTTTTCTGGTAACTGACATCTTGCCTGAACCAAAAAAATCCCAAGAAACCTATAAGCCAGGGTTGCTTATGAAAGTTTTTAATCTGCTGTTGAGCACTTTGTTGTAGGGATACTCCTAATATATGTCACAATAGCAAAAGTAACAACTCTTTCAGAAAGACTGAAAGTGTTCACCAGCAACCTCTTGTAAGTATGTTGTAATAAACAGTTTTTATATGCCCAGGGGCAGCAGTGCTAATAACTTTTCTAATTTCCTGATCGTTTCTAGGAGCTGGAACCACAAGTTGGAGAGCAGTTGCTGCAGCTTTGGGACCATATTCCTTTGGAAGGAAAAAGCTCAACTGATTAAGCATGTCAGATAATGTGATAGAGGTAGTTACTATTTCATGTATTGCTTTCTGGTTTTATGATACAGGAAGAGGTATCGACATACGCTGTATCATTACAGTACTATCATTTGTAGCTTGTGGAAGAGCAGGTACACGAAAGACTAAATATTTTCTTCCTTTTGATTTTTTCTAGCTGACATTGTTGAAACATCAGCTCTAACCACTAGAACCAGCAGCATGCCTACAATACCAAGACAAGGAAGAAGGTGGCGCAACAAACAAACTCCTGAAGCTGTCGATCATAATGTGCAGATAGCAGTGGAAAAAAAAGAGGGAATTATGTTTGTTTCAGTGTTTCCTTGTTGTAAAAAATGTCAATAAGGTTATCCACCAATCTTTTTTTGACTGAATTATTTTTTCTACAGTAGTGTGCAGATATTTAAAAGTGTGGTAAAGTTCAAAACTAAGTTTAAATCAGTGCACTACATGTAAGTTGTTTGTGGGTTTAAAATAGCGCAGCAGGCAATTTACATTTAAAGTGTTCTCAATCCAGTAAATGTATGAAAAAAACAGTTTAATGTTAATTAATCATTCTTGCAGTTTGAATAAAATAAATAAATAGAGAATAGATGTCTCCAGATATGTTGGGAGATTCCCTAAGTGTTTGGTGAACTTCTGTATGCACAGTACAGGAAAGAAGGATATATTCATGCAGACAATTAGACAGCTGGAGAATGCTAATTTTTGAATTTTAATTTAAATACCGAAGGGAAAGGAGTGTGAAACTTTAGAGTGTGGGTTGGTCCAGTGGTGTTTCCAGTTTCAGTCTTTTTTTTTGCCCTTAAAAATACTCGCACTTTGACAAGGTGAAACAGTCTTTGAGAGGCCTGTGGCCAAATACTATCATTAACTTGACCATTGTTATAAGATTTCTACTTCTTTTATAAAAAATAAAAAATAATTACCGGTACGACTTCCTTCATCTTTCAATAGTCTTCAATTTTTCTTTCTATGCCTCGTCTTTCAAGTTATTTTCTTTCTTCTGTACTACTGTTGTTTTGGTTTATTGGGCTTTTCCTTAGTCATTAATTTACTGTAATGTGAGGCTGTTACCAGTTCAATCTGCTCACTGTCAGCAAAAATGTGCTCATTCTTAGGTTAAACCGAGAGCTTTTTCTGTGTTTGAGCTTCTACTTAGTTTCTCATGTCTTCTCAGGATGTTCTCACAGTTCAGACTATCCCAGGTATTCAATAACTCTGGCATAGCATCATTAGAAACTTAAGTTAGACCTGAAACAGGCTACTGCAGGACCTGATGCAGTCAGTAAAAAGGCTGCCAAGGATATAAATGGCTGTGAAAGAGAAGGAGATGAAAAAGGTATCCAAAGATTTTTAAAAAAAGGAATCTTTAGGCGTGGAAAAAAAAAAATTAAAAATGTATACATTTTCATCTTGAATCCAGAACTGAAGACTCCTTTGAACTAAGTACTGTTCTTTAAAATCCATCTCTGTCTCTTTTTTTTTTCATGGGAGACATTACTAGTTTAGCACTCTATTTAATTTATATAAAAATAGTCAAGATAACCTACAAGAACCCTGCATTTTGTAAACAGGCCTCCCCAGGAATAGCTGTGCATGGCAGGTTCTGCTCAAATCCACGTTCTGGCTGAGACAGCAGATGGATTTGTTTTTAGCTGCACTGCAACCATTGTCTCTCAAATCAGTTGTAGGAAAACTGTCTCTCTCAGTGGGAATGCGTTCTGTCAGTTTTTTATAGAATCATAGATGGAGTTGTTTAGGTTGGAAAAGACTTTTAAGTTCACTGATTCCAGCTCTTAGGATAACACTGTCAAGTGTGACAAAATAGCCACTTAATCATTAAATGAGAGTTAGTTGTTGAGGATGCTGAAAGTGAAAAATGGGGAGTATCTAATGAGAACGAAAAATGAACAAAAGACCCACCAGATCAAGAAAAGAAAAATAGCACATTTTCTTAGTAGAAGATGCCAACATAGCAGACTGAAAAACAAGAAAATAATTGGTTGGATGTGTACTAAATGTCTGTAGGAAAATAAAAAATCAGCCAACTTAGGTACCTGACCTGCTAGTCTGCTCTCAAATTTTCAGTAAGTACTAAATATATAAACTTTAATTAGTTTTTAGCATAAGTAAGATTGGGGAAGATATTTGTGATTAATTTATTGAAAAAAATAAACAGGAAATCACACCCATTTTCTGATGCTTACCGTAAGAAATATTTCTGAGCTTTCTGCACAAATGAAGATAGATTGGTTCTCTGCTGCTTTAGTTTTTCCAGGACTACTCGTAACTTCTTCATTGTTTTGTTTCATTTCACACTTGAACTGTTTAATGTGAGCCACAGAGAAGACATGATGGTTGTATATTCTGTGGAATTACTGGAAGTTTTGTTTTTCACCTGTAGAATGTTCCCACCAATATTGAAAGCTCAGAAAGGGTCAGCCTTTCTCTGTTGCCAGACTTTTGTCATGGATGTGTTCACAAAACAGAGAGTTTCTAGTTTTCAAGCCTTTCTTTGCAGGTGAAGAAAATGACTAGTACATGATGAAGGGAAATGACAACTGAACATCTGCTTTGAAGACTTTTGATTTGCCCTCTTAGCACATTGCTTCCGAAGACTCATAAGCCTTGACCTCTATCACTTGTTTTGCCACTTCCCTGGTAACACAATCACTTTGGGCCTTTGATGAGTATTCAATATGACACCAACTCTCCCTTTATCATCTCTTGAGGGCAGAAGCCATTTGGCTATCTGAAGATTTCCTCTTTTTAAAAGGGAAGTTGGATGATGATCCGTATCACTAGGGAAAACCACAAAGTGACATCTGCAGAACAGTAATTAAGAAAAGCCATGCCAGGTATTGGGATAAAGGGAACTGTTTCTGGCTAGCGTGTCAGAAGCCTTCTCATTCCTTGGATTGGAATGGGAGAGAAACAGCAGCTTATTATATGGAGAAAGTTTTTTGCATTTATTTTCAAAATGGCTGTGCTGTTGCTATCATTGTATGAAGGTTACTATGATTTGTCTCTGTATCTTCCTTATCTTGGTTAACTTGTGTGGATCTGACAGCAAGAATGTGGTGAGGAGGATCTTCCTTGCTGCTGAAACAGTGGCCATGTGGTGTGATAACTCTTTTCCCTATGATTTCGCTGCATCAGCTGTCTATTGAAGTTGGAAGAAGAAATTGGTAAACTTTTTACAAACATTGCTTTGTACACTTTAAACCAAGATACGGAGCATATGTTGAACATATAGTTTGGTTGTGAAAACTAAGGTGCTAGTCATGTCCTCTCTGACTGCAGCCCTTTCTCTCTACATGACCAAAGTGGTCATTGCTGTTCATTAACATGGCATTTGGAGGAATCCTGATTACAAGGACCCTAAGAGGTAAACTTACTTCTTTGTAAGAGTAGAAGCTGGCATGCATCTTTTTCTCCCTAGATTGAAACTGAATGAAAGGAGGAAGAAAGTCCGTACTAAAGTGTTCAGCTTCTGAGTGTTCCCATTGCACAAGGTACTCTTATTTGGCAGAAACTGGATTTTGTGGACTTGGTGCTTTTCTCTAGCTTTCAGCTTTTTTTTTTCTTTTTTGTCTTCATGCTGTCCAATAAGATGTATGAAGCATTATGTAATGAAACAATAGATAAAAGCATTTGTATTGATGTTGCCTGAAGTGACTCTGCAGTTGTTCTGCAGTCTCCTGGAGCATTCTTGGCCCCACAGGCCACTGGGATGTATCTGTTTACTGTTTAATGGAACCGTAAAAGTTTGGGTTTGGTTCACATCTACTGGCGGAGAGAAAGTGCTGAGTAATAGAGGTAGAACAAAATAGTATCTCTGAATTTGGATGATCTAAGGACCTCCTTGCTTAATTTCAGGTGAGGATAAATACAGCATGGAGCTAAGATCCAGATCCAAGCTGGAGAGATGCTGAGTTCCACAGTGGTTCCTGCTTGGTGTGTTTGTTAAAATAGATGTCTCTGTCTTTCCTTTACTTACTTGTAGTCTGTGAATCCTGCTGCAGCTGGGCTTTTGTACTCTGGCTGGATTGCAGGTGATTAGTACCAAATACAGAAGGGGTGAATCTGGCTGATGGACTGCTTCTGGAAGTGCTAAAATTAGAGGAAAAAAACAGCTGTCTAACCTTTGGTGATGATCCAAGGCCTAAATGAAGTATAAGGTGTGAAGTGGCCTATTGTGGCAGGCAAAACAAATAGACCTTGCTAGAGAAGTATGGTGAAAGCTTAGAGAATATCTGCTAAAAACTCCTCAGGATTGTATCAGGTGTGGAAAAGGGTGCATATGCCAGATTCAACTGGGGAGTAATGTCAGGGAGCTGGTCCAAATAATTAGGTCCTGGTTGTTGTTTTTGAGGGTTATTTTGTGTGATGTAGCTCCTGTACTTGATGTAGGTCTCCTGGGATGCACAGTGGCCTACCAGGCTGCTGATCTTCAGTATATGAGAAGGCTCTGTTTGGGAGATGACACTCAGATCCTTCTCATTCTTCTCAGGGCCTGGTAGAGGCATGCTGTTGATGTTCTCCTCCATGTGGGGCAATGACAGTGCTGCTTCCTGGTTGCTCAGGGAAGCTGCCACAGGCAGGCTGTGTGCCTGGTCCTGCGTGACTACTGGCTGCTGGCTGGGCCTCTGGATCCCGACAGAGACTACATGGGAGACGTGTACAGGAATACAGCTCCTGTACACCGTGTATGTGTCACAGGATGAGGTGCAGCGCAGTGTGGCCCCCAAGCTCTGAGAGCTCGTGGCTGTGCCCTGCTCACGACGATTGCCTCAACAGTTGGAGTTCGCCTTCTCCTCCATTGGCATCTCTGTGGTCCTTTCCTGCAGGACCAGTCCAGGAGATTCCCAAAAATGACTGGAGGAAAACTTCTTGAGACAAAACTTCCATTAGTGTATCCATGATGAAACCACCCTTTGTGAATCCCCCCTTAAGGGGAAGGAAGCATCCAAGACTCATAATGCTCGTGATCAAAAGGACCAACAGAAGTCACAGGGTCTGCAAAAACTCACCAAGTTTTACTAGTAACTTACACACTTGGCATGGAAATTGATATGTTAGACCCTAGCCTACCCTATATACACATGGCAGAGGGTTTGGGAGAAAGGGGTAGGGTGAAAGGGAGAGAAAAAAAGATCAGCAGTCCTGGTTCCAGAATCAATCCAGATGATGATCCGAATATCATTCTTGATACCAGACTTGATCCAGCTGATGCAATGTCAGTCCTGGTTTCAGCATCCATCCCACTGATAGGGTATCAGTCCTGGTCCAGTATGGATCCAGATGATGGGATTGCACTCCTGCTTCCAGTGTCCATCCAACTGATGGGATGTAAGTCCTGGTTCCATCATTGATGCAGATGATGGGATGTCCATGTCCTGGGAGCACTGCCCAGACTTGAGTGGGGTCCTGAAGACAGGTTTCTTGCTTCCTATGCCAATTAGCTGTCATGCACGCTCCTTTCTTTGAGACGTTCTGGAAATGGGTCAGAGGCTTTGTGACTCTTGCATGGTCTTGACTCTGCCCTACAGTCCACACTCACTTCTCGGCTTCATTCCTGCTCTTTTGCCGTACTCCAGTGACTAGAACAAGGATGTTTGTCCCAGAGCAGTGGTGTCCTACCTCCACATGGCCCCCTTCTCCAGTCACAACTTGTTCTTTCTCATGTCCGGTTATTACCAGCAGTGCTGGGTTTCTCCCAACACAGCTCTCGCATGTTTTTACCAAGAGTCCTTGGCTGACTCCACAGCCATCTGGCTATCAGTGTTGTAGACACATACACTGGCCTCTTATCTTCGGGGATTCTCCACCTGCTCAGGGCCAGCCAGCATCTCTGGGGCCCGGCCTGGTGCTGGCAGTGGGGCACTAATCCTCAGGCCGTCCCCTCATGGGGGCAAGAACTGAACTTTATTGGCAGGAAAGGCAAAAATATGGTCCTTCCAATGTAGTTCTAAGCAGAAGAATTTGGGAGAATAAGCTTTAGCAAGCCTTTAAAGAGGCAAAGCAGTTATGAATATGCTGAAGGCAACTTCCAGAAAAGAGACCATTTTGTCAAGGTGATTCTTCTCTGCTTAAACTGACTGCAAGGTAGTTTCGCTGTCTGAATACTTTTCTTGCTTGTAGTACAGATTTGTGAGGCTTCTCAGTATAAGTTATAGCTGTATTCAGTGTTTGAGCAAGCTGAAAACTCCAAGTATGTCCACCTTTGAGAAACATTTTAGGGAACAGCTCAATGTGTCTGGCTTTTAAATGTGTGTTGCCTTTTACTTACATTCAGCTCAACATAGCAATGGCATTTAATTTTACAAGGCTCTGAACACATCTTCAAAAAGTTGGTATATTTCCTTTTTAAAAAAATATTTAGAAAATATATACTGAGTTAGTCTCTATTTTGTATTTCTGCCTTATAAAATTATTGCAAAGTTGAACAGAGTATAACTGGAGTGGTGGTATGGTCTCACAGAAATAAACACTTTAATAATGATTGCAATAATAAGTGATTTATTTGGGATAAGCTTATCTACAAAGGAGATCTCTATCTTTATTCTTAGGTATCTCAGAGTAAAAAAAAGTTCTGAAGGAACGTATCCATTGGACTATATGAGATGCTGGTAAATATGAGGTTTAATTCTGTGATATGTACCAGCCTAGTTTTAGAATATAAATTGTAATCAAGATGCTGTTTCCACTTAATAGGTCTGGAATTCTAGACCCAGACCTATTCTAGATTCTAGCTGGGAGGTTTTTCCTGAAAATGTCTGAGTTTCCTCTTTCTTAGTATTTTATATGTAAATTTAATTCTAATTATATTTGATATTACTGAAATAAATTGATCTGAGATAATGTGGTCTAAAAGGCTAAATTTTCCTACCCAAAATTATATCGTTACTTAATTCTTAAACAATTAATCAGTATCTAAAAATCTTCTTACATTTCTTTAGAATGTCCTATTTCATCTTAGGAACTGTTTCCAATGTAAATAACAAAAAGGACTGTTCCCCACTTAAATTTTCTTTTTTTCTTCCCATCAGCCTTCTGTTTTCAGGTTCTAATCAGCTTTCTGGAAGCTCCTGTAAGCACACATGATCACTAGGTGGTGATGTTCTGCTGAAGAAAAGCTTAGAATGTGAGAACTACAGATTCATGAATAAAAGATAAAAAAGGCCGAGAATGTAGAGATTGCAATTATTTAGTAATTGTAGTTTTTTCTTTACAGTTTTGCAAAATTTGTAAGTTCAGAGGGGAAAAAAGCCTTTTTCTGGTTCATTTATTTCAATTTGACAAATTATTTGTTATGGACCTTAACTTGAGTAACGGCCTTGTACATGAATAATTGCATCTTCCATCACCAGGCAGTTAACACTAGTGCTGTACAGATCTTGGGAAGGTTGGTGGCACCTGATACTGCATTTTCAAAGCTTGAGTTTAAAAATATGCCTGGAGTCAGTGTATGGAAGGGAGTAAATAAAGTGCTGAGGTTGACATGTAGTTATGAGACATTTCTGTTTTCATAAACCTATTTGCTTTATGTTTTTCTGATCTATAAGGAGGTACAAAAGTGTTCCTTAAAACCAGGATGGTCCTCCCTTGAATAACAGGATAATTTTTGTGTATGTCACAGGCAATACTGTACAGGGTACTTGAACTTTCAGAGGAATCATCTTTTCATAATTTTGAAACGGATGTTAAAACCTCTTCAATTTTTTCCCAAATATCCCATTTCTTGTTATCTCCCAAAATTTTGATCAGATGGGTAGAATATGCATTTCCAAAGTATAACAGAATTCTTGGTCTTTACCACTGTATTAAAAAGAAGCTGAAAACACACATTTAGTTATTTTCTGTCTGGCAGTAGTTGCTTACAACTTATGTTACGAAACTTGGGAGAATATGGAGCACCTGTATACTAAAATAAGTTAATTCAGTTCTATCTGCCTTTTTATATATGGTTTTCTGTAGCATGACTCTCATTTTCCAGCAAATGCAAATACTTTCTTTAGAGTGACTACCATTCCTACTTCTGCAAAATTATTTGTCTTTGCAATCTGCTTAATGTAGACTAATAAGGAGCAGAAACACACTGGAAGCTATGAAATAATGTAAGAATCTTCTGGATAGTCGTCCTTGCTCTTGTGAATTATCAAGAATTTTAATCTGTAAGCACAATATTTTGGACTGGATAGGCACAAGGGGAAGGAAATAGTCTCCTGAGTCTGCAGCAAACTGTCTGGGAGTTCCTACATGTCTTTTGAGAATTGTGCATGTGTGAAATGGTAAACCAAAATTTTCCACCCAGATCCCATTCCTGCCAATTGCATTTCAAAACTATTCTCTGAGGTCTCATTAAATTAAAAAAAATAATAATTTTTTCCTCCGTTGGCTCTGCCCCTAAAAAATGCTTTCTAAGAAAGCATAAATGCCCAAAGACTTATGGCTACCCACCAACCTCACAAAAAACACAGTCAGTTTTGAAATGCAGACAATAGAGGAGGGAGAGGGAAAAGCATTGGGTAGGTACGTGCAAAAAGTTTTTCCAACTCTAGTGATGTCTGTGAGGCTTGTGGGGTAAAAAATAAAATAATCAGCATTTTTATACCAGCAGAATAAATGTCTGGTGCAAATGCAACTCATTCTGACAAACAAGTCAATACAGTTTATTTCATTTGTGGCAGTAGTAACAAGCTGTGTCAGCATAGGCAGTCTTGCTGTGTAAGCTATATCTGTCCAGTGGGGGTTCACTAACTTTATCTGCTATAGGCTAGGCCTTTTAGAGGAGCTTCTTGCTTACTTACTGGCAACACACAAAAAATGAGATAGACATTAGTGACTTCAAATTTTCATGTGATTATTAAGTTCAGCATTCATCCCTTTTAAATGTCGTAACTATTTCAGCATTGCTGTGGATACTGATGACACCCCCTGATATGGAGGTGGCTTTTAGGCAAAAATCAAATCACAATATGCTGGCTTGCTTTTTTCCTAGCAGAAAACACACACCCTTTGAGCAGTTCCACAGCTCTTACTGCCCCATCTGAAGGCTTTGTCTGTTTTATGCCGTGTCTAATCATGCTGCAAATGGAAGATTTTTCCGGAGTGGAAAATACCAAGATTCTATTACTGATCATATCTTGAAGACAAGAGTGCTGTAAGAGAGGCATCCCAACTCTATAATGCTGAAATCTTAAGAAACTGCTGGACATCCAGCAGGATGCTGTGGAATTAAATTAGGAGACTACTATAAAGATGCCTGTGTTTATTATACATATTTTTAATTTCATGGTTTCATTTAGAGCCAAGTACAAAGTTGTATCCAACAGGAGAGGAGGAAGCTCATCCCTCAGCTTACCTGGGTTTATCACGTCCAGAGGATGAGTCCTTAGCATTTCAGGTGAGAGGAGCATTTAGCAGGAGTCTGTGGTTATCCAGCATATTTTTTCATTTCACCCGAAATATTTAGTAAGAAAGTGAAACAGCACCTTCTAGTACATTCTCCTTGCAAGGAAACATTTTTAAATCCACAGGCTGCTGGCATTTAGTCCTTTGAACAGCTAATAACCTTTGAAATGTCCTCACTCATAAGGAAAATCTGTTACATTTTCTGAAAAAAATAGGTGTTCAGCTAGGCTTTCCATATTAAATATTAGGATTTGGTTGAAAAACAGGATTCATATTTATATTTGAAAATTGTGTTTCCACTGTAAATGTCTGAATTCTGTAATAACATTTGAGTTGTACAGATTTTTAATGCTGCTACTTAGGAACTCTGCAGACTTCACATCTGGAATAAATGCACATCATCTGAAATCATGATAATCTTTTAGGTTAAATTTTTTTTTACCCTGACAGAAAGCCAATTTTTAATATATTTAGTTATGCCACACTTTTTCCTTTATTGTGAAATATTAGGAAAAAAGCCACAATTTAAGCTTTGAGGCTCCTGCCTGTACCCTCAGTAAAATAGCTCTGCTTCTCTTGTAAGCAATCATGGTAGATCTCATAATAGCAATATTCTTTGAGTTTTATTGCAAAGTAATAAAATGCTGAAGCCTGTTAACTCTGATTGTGATGCATTCAGAATGGCATCCATTCTTCCAGCACTTAACTGATCCTACTTTTGAGTGAAAGGAGATTGTGGGCATTCAGTTAACTTCTGGAACTGGAAACAGCCATCAACAGCATTCTAATGCCAGGGTTGTGCACAGGTAACTGCTTTTGCTTCAGTCCTTTCAGGCAATACTGGGTAAAATTACTGCCAAAAATCAGTCATAAAGTGCTTTTTCTCCTGCTGTGGGAATAGTGGGTTTAGCATAAGAGTTCTTTTACTTAGTTTTTCTAGTTTGGAAGTTTTTCATTCATGAAAGCCCCTAGAGATGTCTGTGAAGTTAAGCCATTCTGGTAATGCCAATCCCAGCCCCAACGAAGCTGTTGTGGGAACCCTGTGGAACCAGAAGGCTGGTTCTGGAATGCCTGGTTGCGCAAGGCAGACCTGTGCCTACAGCAGACCTGCCTGCAGCAGGATAGTGAAATCAGCATCACGTCCTTTAACTTGTCAAAACCCACAAATACAATAAGGGCATAGCATAGACTCTTTGCTCACTGGGAACAGAAACCTTGTGCTACAGTTTACACTGGCCAGATTTTGCATTTGGGAGGGGTACTCTCTTTGGGTCTAGGATGGATATAGCTGTTAATTTCATGCCTTTTTGTGTAATTGCAATCAGATGGCGGTCTGTCCTTTGATACTACAGAATTCTGAACTGGTGATAGAAAGGTAAAGAGTTCTGCACATTAAAAACTGTTTTCTACCATGTTTTGCACAGCTAATCAAGGTAATAGAGGAGTTTTAAGGATTATGGCAATCTGGATATTCACCAAAAAATAAATGAAGAGTTAAGATCACTCAGCTGTAATGAGATAGTGTTTTGTAAGTTTTTCTTTAAAAAGCTGTGCTGGTTTGAAGGTAAGCCAGCAGGAGAAATTACCGCACACAAATATCTTGCAAGAGATTTTAAGTTGGAGTTACAATTTAATAGAAAGATTACATTAAATGCAATGAATACAGAAAACTGCCTTAAAACCACAGAGTACAACCTGGCCCCTATTGGTCAGGGTGGTGGTCTCAGTCCGATTAAGCAGTGGTTGCAGTGCTGTTGAGAGATGATTGCAGTCTGGTCAAAAGTGGTGGTCCTGTGGAAAGTCTGGTCCCCCTCCAGATGTCCAATGGTGGTGGTGTCCCAAGACCCAGATTATATGTAGGCAGGAATGTTCAGTTCCTCCCGCAGGGTGGGCAATTTCACGATGGAATGGTGTAATCCTATGAGTCATAGGATATTTTGGGGTGTCCTTGATGGCCCATTGGCAGAGATAACCCCCCTTAGACTGGCTGTAGTTATCACATGAAGAAAAAGAAAACACTACACCCAGCTCATATGTGGGATGTGCAAGGGACAGCTTCTGCAAACGACCCACTATTAACAGTTCATCAGGAGTAATGTGTGTGGAACACATACTTTGGCTACACCCATACTGGTACTGTTTCTCCTGTAACCATGACATAAGCTGATAAAATATTTTACAAGGAAAAAGTGATATTGCTTAGATCATGGAGTGCATCTCACATTTTTCCCCTCATTTCATTGAGGAAGAAGACTTCTAGTTTTGATTTCTTTAGCTGTGAGTGTAAGCTCTGTATTACCCACTGGCCAGTAGGTAACAGTTAAGGTAGGTGACAGTGAAGTAGGTGACAGTGAGCACTATGTCCTGTCTGCATGGAAACAAGTATTGTGGAGTAAAATGTGAATAAAACTGGAGCAGTGAGGGGTTTTTTAACTAAAATGTCCAAAATCTCTACTTACTATAGAATAAGTTTTGTTGGAGGTCTAGAATGGAGAGAAGCACTCAAGTATTTTGTCTATTTTATTATCAAATTGAAAAATTGCTGTTGCCTCGCCTTCCATAGCTGTGCCACATAAGAGAGTAGAGCTTTTGCTTTCTGACACTGGCAGGGCATTGATGTTGCTGAGGCTTCTTTCCACACTGAATTGCTTCTCTGGAGGTGATGTTTTGCAATTAGAGGTTTTGCCTGTGATATTCTAGTGAATAAACCCATATTGACCTTGCAGACTATCTCTTCCATCTAGCACTTTACCTCCATGAGGCTGGCCAATCTGTTCCAGACTAAGCCATAGTGAAGCAATCCTTGCAGGATGCTCTCCTGTATAGAGGTGCTGCTTGCAAAAAAGTTGATCAGAGTATGGATTACTTTACTGTCTTGCAAAGTGGGTTAGATATTCCAGAACAACTTTTAATGGATTAGCAATGTTCAAGTAGTAGTGTTGTTTAATCTCTCCCTCTTGGCTTTTGTAGATGAGACTAGCAGATTTTCTTTGTCTTCTGTTTCAATTTATTTTCAAAACATTCATTATTTCTGTGTTCTGCTATTTACATATGGCCAACAAATAAACAGTTGGAGTAAATTGTGTCATAGTGTTTGGTATGGGTACCAAATAAGATCAATCTCCTTTTGTAATATTTAGTAACTGTTACTGGGTTTTACTTTGGGAGTCTCAAAATCTCCATCTCAATGAGCTGTAAGCTATCAGTGGTGTGTGTTCTGCTTCACTTGCTGTTTATCGGTTATTGCAGTTACCAAATGTGGGCCACATTTCCTTTGTGGCCCACATTCCAATGCTTTAACCTTGTGACTTAAAAGTAAAATTTGGAATCAAGCTGCGGTAAAAATATGGAAGTGTAATTGAACATATCCAGGCAGTGCTAATCTGTTTAGTATTCAAAGTACTGTGTCAGCTTTTGACTTTCTTATTTTATCAGCATACATTTCTTTCCTTACTTCCCTGCTAATTATTAGGAATCTGAAGGTTCCCAGCTGAGTGTTTCCCCATATGTCCAATCTAAATCACATTAGGGAGGAATCCGCAAAGCTGTGTGCCCACAACAGACTTTAGTGTTTTTGCCATATGAGGAGACGATAACAGAAAACCAAGAATTTGTTTCCTTCTGTGTGTATGTGCCAAGATTTGGGACACATTTTCACCATCTTCTTGAAGGAACATGAAGGGACAAAAAGACAACAGGGTTTGCCTTGTTGTTTTAGTTGTGGAACTACAAGGCCTAATGCAACGGGATGGGAGTTGAAAGGTGGCTCCTGAAATATGCTTGTGATTTCTTAAGGACTCCGTAGATATTAGGTTACTGGCACATGCTCTTTCCCCACCTTGGCAGGATTGACCCAAATGTCAGTTTTTCATGCAGGCAAATAGACAGAAAAGGGCGGGAAAAGGTAAAGGCTGGGACAGGGAAGTGTGCTGGAGAGAAAGAGAAGGTGAAGGTCTGTCTACTGCAGGAATTCACAAGAGAATTTTTATGCAAGTTGTTTGACAGTGAGGATGGTAGGCTTATGGCTAGCAGCATTCTTGTAACCTGAAAAGCTTTCGTGTTTAGTAATTGGAGACTTTTAAATTGTTTTCTCAATGCAGGTGGGTACCTTTGTGACACTTAAGTACCTACCCAAAACATAAGCTTTCAGCTTCACTGGGACTTCCAGCACTTTGTGATATCACCAGGAAAAGTTGCAAGGTGAAGAGCACAGCCCCCAGCAACTCCCTGTTCCCCTTCTCTAGGAGAATTTATAAACAAAGCAGCTGACATGGTGAGAAGAGAATGTCAGGACATCAGATGGATTTTCCTGATGCTTGTCTCTTTGAGGCTGATTCCAACAAAGTGATTATTTATGTATGTCTGCAGTGTGAAACCTCAGGAGGTGCAAGTCATAATGAATGTGAGTGATGGAACTGAATTATGAAAGAAGCCAGAAATATTTCACAGGGGTGCCAGGAAATATTATTTTAAATATAAGATACATTTTGTGTAGGAGACCAAAAATACTTTAGTATTTAGGAAAATAAATTCTCTTCATACTTTCATGCATTGCTTGACAACCAGTCTTTGCATGCAGATAGCTTGGAAATTATTCAGAGAAAACAAAATAATCTTATAAGTATTCATTTATTCATGAGCCTCTCATTTGGGTGATTCCCTCTGCCACCCCCCTTCTTTCAGTCTGCGGCAGATGAAGCTGTTCAAGGTTTTATATTGCAGTGCACAGTATCACAAAGAAACAGACAATTGATAAGAGGTTGCCTGGGAAACCCTGTGCCCATTGATTTTCATTTTGCTGCATTATGTACTTGTAGGTGCAACTATTTTCAACCAAAAAATTCCCCCCAAATTCTTCCCGTGGAATCAGTGCAGTGATGGAGAAATTACCTTTTATTTTCTAGAGACTCTAATATTAGTTTCTCATTTGAGTTTTGATCATCTCTAACAACGGAGGTGTTGCATATGTGTGTATGTGTGTGGGTGGTGAAGTGGTGGAGGTTTTTTTGGAAGCTACTTGCAGCAATAGAAATTCTGCTTGAGAAAGCAATATGGAAATAAACTGCTTTAAATGCAGCTCACATACAAAACATAGTCTGCCTGCCAATGGAAAAACCCCACTGGCTCTCAAGAGAGCCCTGCTCTGATCAGTCTGAGTAGATTATTCCTTCAGCTTTAATAATTCAAACTCCCTGTCTGCCTTACAGGGAGTTTTCCTCTCTCCTGGAAGACGCATGATGCTGACTTGGGAGATCCCCAGTCTGCTGCTCGTATTTTTAATGATAGGTTTGTTCTTGACACTATCTTCTTAAGAAAAAAAAAATAATTGTACCCTTTTCTTTTTAGTAGGAAAATCTGTATGGAATCTAAAAGATTTACATGGACTTTCACTCTCCAGTTACTTGGGATTTTTTTCTCCAAGTAAGAGGAAAAATTCAAGTTTAAATATGTAACTTATGCTAACAGTAGAAGACTAATTAAAATCATGATTAGTGTGTTTCACCTGACTTGGTACTCTGAGCATCCTAATACCCATTTTGTGCCCAAAGTATTTTCTTGATACAAGATTTGATGTTGGGTACTAATAAAGAAATAAATGAAAACCTGATTCTGTGTTCTGCATACCCTCTATGCAATTTGCTGAATTTTGTGTGTGTGTTCCTCTGGTGGTATTGGCAATATTTTGCTGAGTTTATTGCTGCAAGGTTTTAGTTCTGAAAACCACAGTACTAATGGTGAAATCCCAAGAAGCTCTGCAATCCATCTGTAGCCTCTGCCCTTCTGTCAGGATGGGGGTCCCCAGCCTGACTGAGATGAGAAAGGTCAGTCAATGTGTCTGTGAGAAGTGGCCATTAGTCACGGACACATCATCCTTCCCTCTAGAAGGGAGTTAAGTCTGACAGACAAATATGATCAAAGCTGGAATAAAGGTGGTGGTAAGTGGTGGTGGAGGAGCTCTTCATCCATCAAACTGATTTTGGTAGGTCAGCGCCCTGCTGGAACTGCCACAGAGGGAGAGGTTTCCCAGGGCTTGGGCACGGCATTGGTGCACTGCCTCCTGCTGCAGTCCATACATGCTTTGTGAGGGCTGTTTCCACCCGCCACAAGAGAGGTGGCTGAATCTGCACAACACCTGTATGGTAACAGTGGGGCTTGAATATGTGGGACAGGAGGGAACAACCACACTCTGTATTCACACGGATTTTCTTCACCTGCCTCGCTCACGGAGCATCAGCAGAGCAGCTCAGCTTGCAAAGCAGCCTCAGATGATGGGGCAGGGAAATGGGGTCAGCCGAGGTCTGACCAGGGACTTGTTTCTGCAGATTCTCATGCTTCTATGTGCTGTCCTGCAACTGCAATGCTCTCTCGTGCCAGTTGGCGCTCTGATACAGCGTCCTCCTAACTGCACACCCTTGAAAATTTTCCACCTGGGATGAGGACAGCAGTCAAGTGAATTCAGAGCAATGAATTGCTTTTCTTAGTTGCTTTCCACGTACACAATGGGAGTGATACTCAGACGTCCAGGTGACCATGGACCAGTGTGGTGGCTGAAAGCTGCTGCAACACAGTTTGACAGAGGGCCATTCCAGAAATGAGGACATCTATCTTTGTCCTCTTTGCCGAGCCAACCTGCCAATGGGGTCAAACAGTGTACCAGTAAGTGCAGTACATCAAAATGAGAACTGGGTCCTTTCTCCTTTATTTCCTCTCTCTTTTCTTTCTCCTCCACCTTTTTTTCCTTCCTGTAAAACCTAATTTCTGCTCCTAAGACTGCATTTGTGCTCAAGCACTCCCTTTCCTTTCTGTCAAAGGGTGAAGAGGATCAAACCCCAACTTTTATACCGATTAGTTTTATACCAGATGAGTGGTAAAAGCAAGATATCTATGTTTCGAAAAGCTAATAGCACAGAATGTAAATACAGCTGACTGTCAAAATCACTTCTGTTGCTATGCACAGGTTTTGATTCAAGGTTATGCAGCTTCAAATACTTCACTGAAAGAAGTGATATTTTTAGTTGTTTCAAGTCCTTGTTTGCACACAGCTATTACTTTCATTTATCCAATTTTTAACACACATTTTCTGCAATAGATATATATTTGATTTCTTCTTGGCAATGATGCAGTGCAAAGATTTGGTTTCCATACAAATATATTACATCTTCCAGGAGAATTTCAAATTGCTAGCAACATGGCTTAAGCACAGAAATTCATTTAATAAGACAGATTTATTGGAGCAGTACTGAATTAGTTGACATAATGTATAACCTGCAGTTTGATATTGCCTTCTGCCTGCTCAGCTTTACAAATATTAAGTAGATTAGCTTGACCATGCAATAAGCTGTGCCTGCAATTTCCTCTTTTATGGAGAGCTTAAATGAAACAAAACAGAACAGTTGTGCTGACTGTGCTCATAGAGCATATTTGTCTGAACAGAAGAGAAGTCTTTTATTTTCCATGCCCATACCCCACTCCAATATTGACACTCTTTTTTTGACACCTGTCATTTCACATGCTGTAAGTTTTCAATTTACATTTCCAGTTAAGTATATTACTGCCTAGTATAGTACTAGTTAAAAAGTAATTGGTTTATGGCAAACTGTTTTTATTTGAAGTGTTCTGCTTTTGCTTAATAAAATATATGTGGTTAGGTTTTGATTTATTTAGTACTCTTTTGGTCTTATTCCTCCAAAGCAGAATGTCACCTTAATTTTCATATGTCCTATGTTTCTCTTCTCCTAGAAGTGAGATATACACTGCCACGGGTAAAAAGTGTTAGCTAAAAATCCAAATAGCAGAGAAAAGTAGAAGACTTTAAAATACTGAGTGTTGAAAAATGCACAAAAGACAGTAGGAGATCAGATATAAAGGGATACAAATATTCAAGGTAAGGGCATAAGAGCAGCTATTTTTTCAAGGTAAGAGCATAAGAGCAGCTATTTTTTCAGGGCTCAGTAGTTTTTCTGTGCTGTAATAAGAGCTGAACCACTTTTGCTGTTCCTGAGATAGTGGCTTAGACATTTCAGGTCTTGCTATTTTATCCTACACTGGTAGTCTGCATTGGGTTTGGGACCCTGCCAGCCTAAATTTTTCTTGAATCTGGAAGAATACATTGCCAATATATACATAACCTGAAACTGGCCATCATAGTGTAACTTGGATAAACTTTTGTGCATCTGAAATGGAGATGAGGGTCTTTGCTGCTACTGCTGAAGTTGGACCAGAAATTCAAGGGAAGTCTTTCACACCTCTGAGAATTGGTTATTGAGATACCAGGAAATGAGGCCCACCTAAAAAGAATTTCTATCCAGTAAGACTCTCTAACTGCAGACTGCCTACAAATATATTTTGTGCTAAGATTTGGGGCTTGTACACTGATGGAAGGACTGCATGTCTAATAAGAACAGATGGCAAACATTCGTATAAATTGACTACTGACGTCTTCCACCCTTTATGTTCCTCAACCACACCCCCTAATCTTGTCTCCACCCCATCACTCTGAAGCACAGTTAAACCATAGAAAAGTGGTCAAAAAGACATCCAAAGTCAATTAGAGGTGTCTTTCTCTTAGTGTGGGTCCCATTGTCCTGGGCAACCTCCCACTCTGAGCAGCCAGTGTCAGAACTTCCTCAAGGTGCAAATTGTCAGAGGTGAGTCCTGCCAGTGCATCTCACTTAAGTCTCTGCTTTTGCATGACTCTACTGTAGATCTTCCCACCAGGGTTTTTACACTGCTGATGAGAATAATTCCATTCATCTTCGGTCCAGTTTCACCCAGCTGAAGCTAGCTTCCAACTCTTTCCTTGGCCTCCATCATTACCTCTTCATCGTCTTCCTGTTCTTGTAGTCCTCTCTGTCAACCCTTAGTGGTGGGACCTGAGATTCATCCTTTCTCCCAAGAATTTAAGTGAATTTTTTCCATTTCCAATAGCTCCTGGAGGGTTATTGGGCCTTAGGCCCTTAGGTGGCAAGTCAGACTGCAGCAACAGAAATTGTGAAACCCAAAGGACTAATGACAAATGAGCCTTTACTCTTAGCTGATTGTCAAGCTGCTCAAGCCTCTCAGTACTCCCTAGCTGCTCTTTATTGTTAAAAGAATTACAGTAGAGTGCCCTCTCAACTCCGGCTAAGATGATGTTGGTTTAAAAGTCAAAAAACTAAGATCTTGAAAATCCATATGGCGGTTCAGATTGTCTCAAAATTTGCTTTTTCTCTGGGGAAAAGGCAATTGTCAAGATTTGGATACGCTGAAACTTTCAGCCTGCCCAGAACATGGTCTGCAACCCTCCAGCACCTCTTGCTTTGTGTGCACAGTGGAAGCTAAAACTGCTGTTTCACTTCTCTTCAAGGCAATCTTTGTTACTGGGGTTTTACCTAGTGTCTCATAAAGCAGCAGAAATTTCTGCTTTTGCAGTGTTAAATCTAATGAAGGATGAAATTTGTAACACCAAATGAGGATGAGAAAAACAGTGGGCTGGGAGACTGGAATTGATGTGTGCAGCAAAATTATATCAGCATAAGGTTTTGCTGACAGCATCTTGCTGCAGACCTGATAATCTCTAGGCATCTTGTCTGTAATTTCAAAGTCCCAGCTGCATTTGTGCTTCATGAATTTCAAACTTACATCAAAAACTTTCTGTATGTGTGTGTAATGAACTGCCCCAAATGAGACCAATGCTTCTGTGTTGAAAACTCCAGCATACTCTACAAACCACAGGCTCACCCTGATTACATTAGGAGGAAATGGGCACTCTCAGTAACTCCACACCTGAACGGTGAGGGTATTTGTTGTGGCTCATGCTTTCATATTCCATGTGATACAAACATCCCAGGAGAAGTAGTTCAGTATTACCCAGTTCCTCTGGCTCATCAAAGAAAGAAATCACTCCAAGAATGATAATTTGCAACTAGTTCCAAGCTATTTTCCAATCCTGCTCCCAGGAGTTTTTCTTTTCATGTGACAAAGGAGTAGAAGGCAGAATGTTAAGCTGGTTTAAGTTCTGTTTTATATCTTTTTTCTAAGTAGGCCAGCTGACATCACAATTATTTCTTTCATCAGATGAGGAACTTCCCATCCCATAATAGAAATAAATAAAAAGAAGACATCTTTTCTCCACTGCTATCTTTCTTATAAGAGTAGATGAAATAAACAGTACTCGTTTAAATACATTCCTTAATCTTAGCAGAGACTTCAAAGAGACTGCATCTATTACTGATATAAAATTCAGAAAGAGTACAAATCAGATGCATCTCACTTGGCAACTGCTGCATCACCACACTAATGTTGGGGGAGCATTGTAAAATAGTAAATGTTTTCCCCAAACACAAAGCACCAGTCAGTCTGGTTGCCACGACTCTTTCTCACTTGATTATGATCATAGTTGTGTTTCTTTTTCCTGTCATGTGAACTGCAATACTAACAAAAATTAAGGGACAGCTAAATGGTAGAAAGCAAACCACCTATTCCAGATAGAGCAAAAATCAACTTGATTGATGATGTCCTTGTTCTGGAGGCAATGCAAATCCATTTGCAATGGGGAACAGAAGCCTGAATGAGTGTGGTGCATCCCCTGTGTTGTCTGAACAGCTTGTTGCAAGACAAATTACAGAAGAACAACTGACTAGGTGAAGGGAAAACAATTTGGGGCTTGGGGACAGGAATTATTGTGAATTTAGCTGGTAAGACAAGTCTTGTCTTGTTAACCTTTTCCTGGAGTCCTACACAAACAAGTGCTGCTCTTTGGAACCTAAACTAAGTTATGAGATGGATACGAAAAGTACAAATTCTTTTTCTTTACTTTCAAGCAGTGCTGTACTTCAGGGTTTGAATTACATTGATATTTGGGCAATGACCCGCTTTCATATAAATAGTTCATATTGGCACATGATCAGATTTCAATGTGTGGAAAAAACATTGTGCTTTTTTCTTTTTTTTTTTTACTTTGATATTTCCCTGCTTTTACAGTCATGACAGTCAATGGCCTTAGTAACCTGCACTTTGTGTTCTGGGGAACAAGGGCTTGGTTTTCTATTACTTTTAAATTTCAAAAGGTGTCTTCCCAAACTGTATCCTCATCAAATCAGTTAATTACCTGTTAATCTTTTTTGTTGACATTCATGTACCATTTTTTTCCCAGCAGCTGTTTGTTTTCAAGGCTCAAAGAATCCTCATCTATTTATCTTTTCTTCCTCCGGGAATCATTCTGCAACACTGATCAGCTACACCACCATTTGCTTTATCTCTTCAAGTTCTGCAATATCTCTCTGAAGATACAGTTTTCTGATATTTTTTGAGATTATATTGTATTATTGTATTATAATATTGATTATATTATATTCTTTAATTAGATGAAGCTGCACAAAATATTTATATAGTAGCAGCATGGTATTTCCTGCTCTGTACTTGATTTCTCCCCTAACACTTCTTAATGTTCTATTTGCCTTTTTGACTGCTGTTAAATATTGATGTTATGTTTACATAGAACTGCCCCAAATGCTCTAAGCTTCTTCTTGACAGATAATAGCTAAATTAAAGCCTGTAATAGCATATGTATATCATTAAGAGCTTCCTCTTTTCCCATACATGGTACTTGGCATTAATTGATGCAGAATTTCACCCATCGTTTTATTGCTAGTAAATGCACTGGAGATAGTGACACCCATCTTTAACTCATCTCAGTTACTTTCTGCTCTGATTCATGTAAAAAAATTCTGTTATCAGTCGACCACAGCATACAGCCTTGCTTTTTTTCCTAGTAGCTGGTACAGTGCTGTGGTTTGGATTCAGTGTGAGAATAATGTTGGTAGGATGCTGATTTGGCTGTTGCTAAGTAGTGCTTACCCTAAATCAAGGACTGCTCAGTTTGTCCATTCTCTGCCAGTGAGCAGGTGCACGAGAAACTGGGAGAGAGAACAGCAAGGACAGCTGACCTGAATTGCCCAAACATAGAATGCCATGCTCAGTATTATAAACCAGAGGACGTTGGCTGTAAGGAAGTGATTGCTGCTTAGGGAGAGGCTGGGCATCAGTCAGCAAGTGGTGAAGATTTGTATTGTGCATTGCTTTTTTCTCTAGGATTTTATTCCTCTCTCCCTTTTTTCCTTTTCATTGCTATTAGTATTAGTATCAGTATTAGTAACAGTATTACTGTATTTTACATTTTTTCAATTATTGAACTGTTCTTATTTCAACCCACAGATTTTACCTTTTACCAATTCTCCCTAACCCTCCAGAGGGGAGGCACAGGGAGTGAGTGAGTGAGTGAGTGAGTGAGTGAGTGAGTGGCAGCATGGCACTTAGTTGCTGGGTGGGGTTAAACCAACACAGTCCTTTTTTGTGCCCAGTGTAGCGTACAAAGGGTTGAGATAATGGCAGATCTGACCAGAGCACATTAGAACAAATTTATTATAAGCAGTCATTGTATTAGTTTAATAGCTGGTCACAATTGTGACTTTTTTTCCTCTAAGAGTTGTTGCATTTGTTCCCAGAGTTGTTTTATGTAACAGCTTACTTGCAGTACATGTTCCCTGTCATGTTGTTTATAACCTCCGAGGGCTGGGCTAAAGTTAGCATGTTGTTGTACTCTGTAAGACTGGCTTATGATATTACAGAATCAGTGGTCTTGAAATTAACCTGGAATGGTACTCAGTGTTGCTGTCATGTCTGTACTGCAGGAGCCATCTTTTGGAAACTGTTGATAATTGCACATCTTACGTTTTCTCCAAGAACCAGCCTATGGAGAAGGCATCTTCACACATTTTCTCCTTCTTCTCCAAGTCAAATGCTATAGCATTTGAGAATTTTAAAAATTTTGGATAGCCTTGGAGTGTTCAAACCAGCATGGCGCTATTGCTAGGAACCATAAATATGCCTCAGATCTTGTGTAGGGTAAACAACATTTTGTGTCTACTCCAAACCCTGGGACAAGCACTGCTGCTACTCAAATTCCAGCAACAGGCACTATTTCTACTCAAACCCTCATGACAAGCACTGTCTACTCAAACCCAGCAACAGTTTTTAATAGTTTTTATTATTATCATTAATATTACTATAATTATTGTTATTTTTGTCATTAATATTGTTAGGACAATTATTAAATTTTATTTTGTTTCAATAATTAAATGGTTCTTATATCATCCCATGAGGTTTACTTTTTTCCTTTGGTTCTCCTTCCCCCTGGGGCAGAGGGGAGAGATCAAATGGCTGTGTGATTCTTAGTTGCTGGCTGGGGTTAAACTATGGTACCTAGCCAAACAGAAAACAGATCAGTTTTCTACCACTAATACAGCAGTTTCTCTGCTCACTGCATAAGAATAATAGACTGGAAGCTACTTTGCAACTATGTCTTATCCAGATGCTCCTCACTTCCCTGTTGCTGTTGTATGCTGCACTTTGTACAACTGCTGCTTTTGGAACCCTAGCATCCTGCAGCTTGGAAGGAAAGGATGCACGTTTTGAGAACAAGCAGTGCATTTTGCTAGTTTTAAATACACCTGGCAAGCTGAAGCACATTTGTCCTACTAACATAATTGAAAGGAGGAACTGCCACATTCAATGCGTGCGTCCTAAATCAAATCCTTCCCTCGCTCCTCTCTTCTTCTGAGTTCACTTGTCTCCAGAAATCACTGAGTCCCTTGGCACTTCTTTTCAAATTATGCCATCTTTCTGTAGGCACTTGTTCTTCAAAGTAATAGCACTACCAACATTAAAGGATCGCTAAGTAATAAGCAGACATATGTAGTTGAAAGGGAATTCCTTTCTTTTGAGTGTTCACACACATCAATGCATTCTCCTATGGAAATTATTAAATTGTTTTTCTTCAAGGCAAATAAATTAATCATCACTGTAATGTCATAAAGTGAAGTAAAACTTTTATCCAGAGGACTTCCCTCCTCTATGTCACACTTCCATTGCATCTTACATTCAAGAATACCAGAGAAGTTTGCAGGTAGCAATAATCTCCCAGCACAGCTGAGATCTGTAGGAGATTGAGCCTTACACTACAGGTGAGGAATGTAAGGTACAGGAGAAATTATTTACTAGGTATTTATTAACAAACAGCCATTATATGGCACAACTTATTACATACTAGAAAGGTCAAGGACCTCTCACTGGCTTCCATCCATCCATCCAAATGTCCAGGACATGCTTTCTATATCTGCACAATCAATATGAAGACATGAGAAAAAAATTAAAACCCCTTGACTGTGCTGTGTACTTTTCAGATTCTGCAGGATGAAGAACCTTCACAGATGCATTATAACTTGGAGACTTGAAACATGTAGTGTTGTTAAGCTTCAAATGAAGTGTAGGGCTGGACTCTACAGCAGAAAAAATGTTTAGGTGTGAAAGGACATCAGAAATACACACTGTCCAAATAAAATTATTGGCTACTGTTGAGCAGCGACATAAAAAATCCTGTGGTCACCTTCTCTGTGGACAGATCACAGGCGCGTATATAAGAGTGATGTCTGACCCCTTCATGAACACCAAGAAGCTTGGAGCCTTGACAATTTCTAGTGCTTGCCACCTTCTTAGTGAAGATGATATTCCTAATATCCAATCTGAACTTTCCCTGATGCTTAAAGCCATTCCCTCAAGTCTTTTTACCACACACAAGGCAGAAGAATTCAGCATCTCACTCTCTGCTTTCCTTCATGACAAAGATGCGGACAATGAGGTAATGCCTCAGTCTACTCTTCACTAAGCTGAACAAACCTGACATCCTCAGGTGTTCTCTAGTCCTTTCACGGTATTTGTTGCCCGCTTAGGACACATTCTAATATTGTTTTTATTTTGGGGAGCCCAAAACTGCACACAGTACTCAAGGTGAGGCTGCAACAGTGATGAGTATATTGGGACAATCACTTCTTTTGGCCAGTTAACTATACTTCACTTGATGTATGCCAGGATATTGTTGGCCCTTTTGGCTGCTAGAGCACATTGTTGACTCTCACTGGAATAACCATCGGACAAAACTCCCACATCCCTTCCTACAGGACTGCACTTCAGAATCTGGTTCCCCAGTCTATACATGCATTTTGAATTGCACTTTCCCAGGTACAAAGTGTGACATGTTCTTGTAAATTTTATGTGGCTGGTGATCCTACAGCACTAACCTTTTAATATCTCTCTTTGTAATGTGTCTCTACCCTCAAGGCAACCAACTTCTCCTCCTAGTTTCGTACTGGCTGCGAACTTAGTGTGCACTTTGAGTGCATTCCACTTCTGTGTCCTGGTATCTGACATAAAAAAAAGAAAAGCGCTACTCTGAGCCCTGAAAACACCACCAGTGACTGGCCACGGGCAAATGTTACCCCCTTTACTCCAACCCTTTGAACACAATCCTTCATCCTGTTTTCACCCATCATATTGTATATGTGTCCACCTGTATGATGGACATTTTGTCCAGATGGATAATGTCAGAGACTGTATAAAATGCTCTGCTAAACATGAAAAAAACCCACATCCACTGCCTTCCCTTACTCCACTAGACAGTAACCTTAGGAAGGCATGACTATCCCTTCAGGAACTCATCTTGGCTTTGACTGATGACTGCATTGTCTTTCAAGTGTTTTACAATAGCTCTCAGATAACCTTCTACATAATATTACCACAAACTAAAATGAGAATGATTGCAATTAAGTTTTGGCCATATGAATTTTCTCCCTACAGTGTCAAACAGCACTTCTGTAATTATCCTTTGTAGCCTGACCTTGCTCCCAAAGTCCATACACTTTCCTTTTCTACCTGAAAGCCATAGGATTTTCTGACCCATGGTAAATACCAGTTTGGATTATGTGATCTGCTTCATTCAGTTCCTATTCAAGACTGATAGTTTGACTCAAAACTGCACTTTTAATCTGATAACATAGTTTCTAGTCTTGTCAAAGGCTGGGAATTTGCTAAAGGTTTTCTAAGCCTCAGGTGTAGAAAGAACATTATAGTTCTGGTAGTGTAGTACAGCATAAATTTCTGTATTGCTTGCATTGTTTGGGCCTTTAAATAAAAAACTCCTATTACTAACCTCCCACCAACCTCTTATAAGTAGGTTGTTGACTTTTGAGACCAAATTTTTTTTTTTTTTTTTTATTTGCAGAAGAATAATTATTTCAATTCCGTATGAAATTACCACCCTAAAATTTAAGTCTAATTCTGTAAAAATGATGCTTTTGTGTATGAGTCTAGTTCAGAATCATTAATGATTTAAAAGCATTTGTTACTGGTCATTTTAAAAGCTCTGAAGCCATTTAAGAATTCAAGAGCTCTAACAAAGCAACAAAATGGAAAACTGGCAAATATTGGAATCCTATCAAAAAAAATACTTCATGAAAATATTTCTTGCTTCTTTCCAGCTTGGCAGACTTTATAAAAATAGGTTAATGAGCTATTTCTTCAAATGTCTCTCCATACCTGGGGAGAAAGGTGTCAAATTAGTTCATTTGGTATAAAATTGTGCAATTGAAAATGCTGATAAAAGGAGACTGTATTTTCTGCATTAATGAGTACTTGAAACTTCAGTGTGTTTTTATGTTTAAAAGGTGTGAAAACACTCCAGATTCTCTTCCCTGACACAGAAAATGCCTGTCTAAAACATGTTTTTGAAGTGAAAACCTCTCTGTCTAGCCTGAATACACTTCTCTTGCTAAAGGGAACTAAAGATATCAAAGCAGTCAAGAGTCTTAATAAGAGCGGAAAGATTCATTAGCAAAGCAGGAGATACAGAATAGATGATAATGTCCTGGTAGAAATGTTCAGGCTGAGTCTGCCAACCTGACAGCTGGATACCTTCGCACAACTGATCTGGAGAACCCAATTTTCACCTGTCAGAGGACAAGAAGGAATTACATTTCATATGACTGAGAAATAACATCCTGAAGGAATGGTTCATATTTACATCTATTTACAAAGTGGTGAACTCTGTAGGCAGTGTCCTGTTCCAGAAATTTGGTTTGATAATCATGAAATCCAGCTGGACCTGAGGAAGGAATTTTGTTTCCCTTTCAGAATGCCAGCAAAACCTATATGTGTCCTTCTGTTGCTTCAGGTGGACTCAGTTCTACTAGGGAATAAGAGCTGGTGCTATATTGTTATTTGTAATTAGGATATGAAATGCTCTATAATAATTAATTTATTTTTATATTTGTACCCCCTCAATTCCTCTGCAAAAATATTGGCTTGCATTATTCCTGGGTGCAGAGCCTAGCCTGCTTAAAAACAACAAGGTCAAAGCCAGAGCACCTGCTTTTTGTCAAGGGAAGACAGTAAAGGCATCAGTCCAAAGTCTTTGCTCGTTGTCAAGTCAATTATAATGCTCTTCCCCTTGCCACAGCAGTCACAAGAAGCAGCTTTCCTTTGTTATTCAAAGTAGTTATTGTGCCAGCAATAATATGCCCCATTTTTCCTTTTTCTGGGTGTTATTTTCAGCAACGTTAGTTCTTCCTCAGACATCGATTTGTGAAGACTTGCTAATTACAACAAGAAAAATAATCTCCTCACTAGTGACACTATTTTCTCTATCAGGCATTGGCTGAGTATGGATGAGCAGTCTGGGGTCTGCACCACGAGTGATTAACCTGCATTGCCACTGAGGCAGAGTAGCATCTTAGCCTTCAACACAACGTTCCTCAAGAAACAATACAGAGGGTAAAGCTTCATTTCTGAAAGAAACACTGACGTGTTGCCTGTTTCTTACCTTTTGCAAGGGTGCATCACAAAAACCTTACATATTTCTGTTCATCTGTAGCGTGAGTACATTTTTAGTCATAAGTAAATAAGTAAAATGTGTACAGCATAAAATAATTTTCCTTTAATTCAGCTGTGTGTGAAACAGATTGTGTGATTCAATATTAGTAATATTTCTATAGAACAGATTATATCCAACTACTCATCCATACTATACTACTCCACTTTTCTCAAAAGCCCAAAGGTTACAGATTTCTTTGCACTTCTTGCTTACAGGTACAACAAATTATGCTTCTGTGAAGTTCTTTGGGACACTATGAATAATGCTTTTATCTCTGCACACAGTAGACCTATAGAACACACGTATTAAAGATTAGAATGTTATGTGGTGTGCATCTGAAGCCTGACTTTTGCAGATGAGAGATACAGCATGAGAATGCCAGTTGTCTCCAATTCTAGAGATGGAAGAACATAGACTCAAAAATGACAACACTGCCTGCATAATTTTAGCTTCAAATGCATCTTTTGGAAGCTATTTTTGGAATGTCTTTTTCATTAATATTTGGTAAAATTCCAGTAATTACAGTCCAGAAGTTCTGCTCTGCTTTTTGTTTGATCTAACTATATGACCATAATGATGAAAATGGATTGCTTCCTGAAAATGAACTTCTTACTTCACCCAGACTGTATTTTGCCTAGATTTTCAGTCATTCTGAGATTTCTCAACTCACTCTGTATGTAGGTGATTTTCCTTAAAAGCAGACAGAACATTCTAATTGTTAACAAAAAAACAAGCAAAAAATTGTTACTGAGCCTTCCAATTGTTACCAAAATACCAACCAAACTCTCTTGAACCTGTTAAAGAACCAGCATAAATGTTTAGAATGGTTATTATGTCCACAGATTTCTCTCTGCTAAACAATGAGTTCCACAGAATTTAATAAAATTTTATTGCAGACTTACCTACCAAAAAGCAGGACTTAATTTAGTAAGTCTGTGGATTTTCTAAAATAAATTTTCAAGGAATCCTTTTGTTTTCATTCTGGTAATGGTTTCATAAGGACAAACAGGAAAGTTTTGGAAGTGCCCGCATTAACCTGTCTTTGGGATAGGATGTGCTCTGCAGTGATGTCCTGGAAGTGCTTGGTCTTTATGTAAATTACATAATTTACATAATTATGGCCAAAAAATTTCAGCAACCTGTGCTCTCATGCTGCTGTAGGAAACAAATGCTGATCAACTGCATTATTGAATCAGGTATAAGTCATCTATGTCACCTACCTGAATTTTTGTAAGGCCTTGGATATGCTCCCCTACAACATTGTTACCTCTAAATTGCAGAATAAGGAATTGGTGGAGAAGGAATTGACTGATGGCTGCACCCGAACAGTTGCAGTGAGGGTGGTGAGGCAGTGAAACAGGTTATCCAGAGGAGCTGTGGATATCCCATCCATGGAAGTGTTCAAAGTCAGGTTGGACTGGGTGTTTGAACAATCAGTGAAAATTGACTCTGTTAATTGCAGGGAAGTGGGACTGTATGAGCTTTAAAAGTCCTTTCTAGCCCAAAAAATTCTGTGAGTGCATGATTCGATATTTAACATATCTGCCATTTGGAGAGAAGAAGAACCTAGGGTAAGGGTGTCTGTAAATCATTAGGTAACAGGCATATGCAACATTCTTTATCTCTGTTACTAGCATGTCTATAACCAAAAATATGATGATGCCTTCCCATTAAATTGTAGGGCAATGACATATGAGCTAATGGTGTTGCTCTGCATTTATACCCCTGCACAGAGATCAGGATTCAACTCCTTGTACTTAATCATCCCAATAATAATGGTTTATATTATAAATTCTATCACAGTTTGTACAGAGACAGATGAGCAGCAATGGATGCCTTTGGATATTAGACAATGAATGGGTATTTATCATACCAAAATCTGGACATTTTTATATTAAATAGATGGCAGTAAAGCATTGCACGGTTTATAATCCTAATTAAATTGTTGTATTTTTAGTGTGAAAACCTTGAAAACTACAAGCCCTGATCTATGATGAATGATGCAGTCATTTTTGTACTGTAGGGTTAATGGCTTTTCTTGCCATGCAGGGCTAATTTAAGGACAGTTCGTCCCAGAGAGTTTAGGACTCTACTTCCTTTCCTTTCTAGTGGAGAAATATAATACCAATAAGACAGTTTTCCTCAGTGCTTTAACCTTTTTATTTTTAAGAAATACAATGACAGTCATTATTGTGTATGATGTGGATCAAATTTTTCTGTCTTTCATGTGGAAAGAAAATAACTTTTCCAAATAAAGAATAGTTATGAAGTATTGAATTCTTTCAACTCTTTGACTCTCTCTGTCTAAAAGCTTTGCAATTCAAAACAGGAAAAGGTAGTGAGCATTTGTGGTTACCTGAGACCATGTGTCAGATGGAAAGGAAGTCTTGAGTCCCCTATAGAGGACAAAAGAATGCACAAGACTTCTGATTGGTACCCATCCACTACTGGACTGGACCAAGCATAATACTGCATCTTCTGTGGTACAGACCTCCCTAAGCATTTGTTCCTCTGTGATGCACTTTTTCCAGCACTTCTGCCCAAGCACATTGGTGCCTCGCTCCAACATGAACCACACAGAGGCCCAGTTGAAGGATGGAGGGTTCTTAGATTTTCTGAGCATTGGTGGCTATGCACAGAGTACGACTCACACACAGACACAGTGCTGAATCATAGTGGTCATAGCTACTTTCATTCAAAAATGAACAAGTGAGAAGCATCTCATTGCAGAAGAAAGAAAAAGGGTGTTTTAAAGATAAAATTTCTTTGACTTCAGGACCAGAAGGAAAATGTATGGGAAGTGAAAGGTGGGTCAGATAAATAAGTGTGAGGGTAGAAGTACAGCGTAAGCTTAAGAAAAAACAAAATACTAAACAATAATGCAAATTACCTAGGTACCATGGATAAGTGTATCAGCAATAAAGAGAAGGAAAAGGTATTGGTTTGCTGTGCTGAGTTTGATACACCTCTGGATGGGGTTTGCCCTGGCACACTGAACCTGGTGCCAACCAGCACCCCCAGGTCCTCTTCTGCAGGGCTGCTCTCCAGCCACTCCTCTCCTGATTTGTATTTGTGCCAGCTGCTGATCACTGCCAGGGACAAGGTCCAGCATTTGTTGCTAGATTTCGTGCCCTTCTGGAAGGCCGGTTGTCCCATGAGAGAGTCAATGGCACCTCCCAGTTTGGAATGATCAGCAAGCTCTCTAACAGTGCAGTCAACTCCTGCATCCAGGTCATTGACAAATACATTGAACAGCACTGGCCCTAGACTTGAGCCCTGAGGAACACCTCTGGTGACCAGTCTCCAGCCACCTGTAGCCCCATTCACTGCAATCCTTTGAGCTCTGTCCTTCAGACAGTTCTGCACCCAGTGCACCATGACCCTACTCATCCCACAGTTGGACAGCTTGTCCAGAAGGATGTTGTGAGGGATAACATAAGCAGTCTTATTAAGACCAGAAAAAATGTCTCTATCAACTTCCTTTCATGCATTAAGTGATGAAGATTCCCATATCTGTCTTTTGAGGATGTTTGTGAGCGCAAAACAAGATATCAGATTGCCTCCCTATTGGCCTCTGTCTGTCTGTGTCCTTTTTTAATTTTTGGAATTTTATGGCTTATTATCTGCTCAGTTTCACCCACTTTATTTCTGAAAGAGGGCAGTGAGGGCCCACTGCTCCATACAGGAAGATGAGCAGGAAGTCAAGCATACTAACAGGGCAGACAGAGGAGGGATCTCACTGAAAAGGAGGTGGGATGGGGATGGGTAAGTTCAGGTCAGGAGCAGTGTCAGAGGCATATATAAGGGTCAGACAGTCCACTGTACATTATGTTCTGGGTGTGGACTTGTGGATTTGGATATTTCTGTTTTTTACAGGTATCTACTGCTGCTGAATGGATGCACTGGCAAACTTTGGTGCATAGCTTGTTCTTCCTCCTTGCTGCTTTTTCAGTGCCTGTTGATAAAGGCTATATTTGTCAATATGGGAACCTCTGCTAAACAGTGGTATGACTCTTAAATGAAGGGAATCAGCAAGAACTTCATGAAGACAACGGATATTCTGAGAGGTAATACTGTTTCAAACCATATTCCCCATCAGACCTGGAGCAGGTATCAGTTACCCAAGAAATAATAACAGCTTAAACCACTCATTCTTACCTATCAGAAAGGCTGTCTTATATGAGGGTTTCTTATAGGTTTTGGAATAAACTTGTGTTCAGGCAGTTGCTTTTTCTGTTGGGGCTTCTCAACTTTCTTTCTCATTGAAGACAAGGCACACTGCCTCACAGCACTGTCTACCCAACTTTGTCCAGTGTGGTAGACATGCATTACAGAGAGTTGTGAGCCATCTAACAACACAAAAAAAAGGTTCTTTAGTACAAGCAATATTTCTCTGTTCACTAGCCACAAATTTCATGGTCTGAACAGTCACTTTCTGGAAAAGAGGGGCAATTCCGTGCTTACCTCATGACAATGTTTTCCATCCAAGGATGGAGGATACAAAAATTTGAAAATGTATTTCTTACTCTCTGTGTCTTCTGCGTAGTCGTAAAGAAAAGTCCAATTACAAATGCTTCAGTAATCACACAGAGGATTCCATTTTATGGATGGTTGAACTGGAAAATAAAAAGTCATTACCTGTGAAATACCCTAATTAAATTCTTGATGGCAGGGTCAAATGTACTTTTAAAAGTAATGTTTAAAAGAGGTTATAGTTTCAAAGTATAGTTTCAAAGGTGATAATTTTTCTTTTCATAATTTCCAAATATACTCTTCATTGGAACTAGAATTTTATGAGGGTTAATATGCTCTTTTCAAGTTCAACAGGTGTTGGACTTACGTGTGGAGGATGTAGTTTCCAACATGCAGATTTTACCTCTTGCAGAAGAAGCACAGAAACCTGAATCTTGAGGAAAATCTGAAGATCACAATTCTGAAATGTTGTTTAAAAAGTAGACTTCTCCAACATTGGAAAGGATGGCTTGGTTTGCTTTGAAAAGTTTGTGTAAGTCTGGCATTTCTGCTCAAAAAATTACTTTCCTGAAGCTATTAAATATTCTTTTTTCTTTTGTGATTTTAGAAAGTGGGTTTTGTTGCTACTTTATTCTTGTTAGCAATGGAAATACAGAGAGACATAAGTGTAATATCTCTTCCCATGTATTACTAACAATTAATAGGAGAGTTGCATTCACTGAAAGCTCTACAAATAATTTCTGTAAAAAAAAGGAAAAAAATGTTTTCATGGATGTCACAATTACACTGGAAAGTATGTTTGCAGAGTTCTGAGAGTAAATATTATTCTGAAACATTCTTTATTGCAACAAAAGAATTGTCCCTCCTTTATTCATTTTTGTGATAGAGGACATTAGAAAATATGGGTTTAATTGAAAATTAAGCAGGACAGAAGAATATAATGTAGGGTGAAAGTAGCCATGGAACCACTGAATTTTTTGACTGCCATTTTCAGAGCAACATTATTTTATTAATAATTTTGAATATTTATTAATGTATTTTACAATCATTAATAATGTCAGAAGTAATCATCATCATCATCATCACCATAATGGTTGTCTTCTTCCTTACTTTCCTCTTGAAATTGAATCATAGAATAGTTTGGGTTAGAAGGGACCTTTGAAACTCATCTAGTCCAACCTTGGTGCAATGAGCAGAGACATCTTCAACTAGACCGGGTTGCTCAAAGGCCCATTCAACCTGACTGTGAGCATTTCCAGGGATGGGGCATCCACAGTGTCTCTGAGCAAACCGTTCCAGTGTTTCACCTATCTAGACTCAATCTATCTTGTCCTGTGGCATCAAGTCTCACTAAAAAGTCTGTTCCCACCTTTCTTAAAAGCCCCCTGTAAGTACTGAATTATGGCAATAAGGTCTTCCTGGAGTCTTGTCTTCTCCAGTCTTTCCTCATAGAAGAGGTGCTCCAGCCCTCTGATCATCTTTCAGGCCCTCCTTTGGACTCACTCCAACAGGTCCATGTCTTTCCTGTCCTGAGGGCCCCAGAGCTGAGTGTAACACTCTGGGGGGGCGTCTCACCGGAGCAGAGTAAAGAGATAACATCATCTCCCTCCACCTGCTGCCCACAATGCTTTTGATGCAGCCTGGTTGACTTTCTGAGCTGTGAGTGTACATTGCCAAGACATATCCAGTTTTTCATCCACAAGGACCCCCAAGTCCTTCTTGTTTGGGCTGCTCTCAATCCACTCATCCCTCAGCCTTCGCTGGTATTGGGGATTGCTCTAACTCTGGTGCCGCACCTTGCTTGTGGCCTTGTTGTACCTCGGGAAGATTTCATGGGCTCACTCTGCAAGCTTGTCCACATTCTTCTGGATGACATCCTGTCCCTCAGGAATGTCAGCTACACCACGCACCTTGGTGCAAACTTCCAGAGATTTCACTTCACCTAGATGTCTGCATATCATTGATGAAGATATGTCACCCTAAATATGCAAAAGGAAATCTGTTCTGGCCACCCTGGGTCACCTCAGACAACTAGACTGCTATTTCTATCCCCCTGATTTTGACTTTTGATAGCAAATTTTTTAGTCACAGCAGCTAGTCCCTGCATATTGCTAAACTAACAATAATTTGGTGTCAGCTAGATCTCTTCTATTCTGCTTTGAGTATTTAGTATTCTTTAAATTTATGCCAGTAATTTTCCATCAGTCTTTTCATAATTTATTACATCTCTTTGTCTTTTAGTTGCCATTTTTATTCCTTCAATAGTTTGATATTTCAGCTTAAGAAAACAAGGGTTTTTTTGCAGTTTCTCCCACTCACTCTGCGACAATTATTTGAAAAATGAGGAATGACTTTGTGTGTGTGTGTGACCTGAAATACTTCTCCAATACTTGCTCAATTATACTTGTTCTGCTCCTATCCTTGTGAACAATTTGGTCATTTTTACATGCACAGAGGGTCTAATAAAGGCTATTGTAAGCAGATGCCAAGAAGGCAGTTCACCAGTCCTTCACTCTTGGAATTCCAATGAGGTCAGTGGAGATATTTCTGATTTATACTGTCATAACTGAGAATAAAGCCAGTTCATGCAATCTACCAGGTTGTCACCACTGACATATTGTTTGAGGAAAATAGTGGCTATGTTATGAATCCTACCTAAAAATAGTGCCTTGTGGGAGACTTTTGCCTATTTTCTCTAAGTAGGCTTATTCAGATTTAAATGGAAAGTAGTATGAACTCTAGGGCCAGACTTTGTAAAAATTCTAGTGTTTAAAGTAGTAGACAGATCCTGAGTGGGCCTTTGAAAGCTGCTTTGGCATCTCTCTTTTAACAAAATCAGTATGCTGATACACAGCTTTGGTAGCTTTGGAACACTTGCATGGGAATTTCCTTCATCTTTAAGAACCTCATCACTTTTGAAGTTGTCCATTATGATGCCTCTGTGATACTGTGATAATGTTCTAATGTCACACAATAAAATACATCACAATCTCAAATTTCATGCTCTGGGGAAGACACTTAAGAGTTCTTGTTTTTGAATGTTCTGATATCCAGACAGGAACATTTTCCTGGAAGCTTAGGAATATACTCTTGGCAAGTTTAGAATCCATTTGTAGTTCTTGACTGTCCACTGTCAGAGGGGTAAATGAGTAATTTTTGAACATGATGAAAGACGACACAGTATGTGGGGTGTTTTTTTAGGGAGAGCATGTTTAATGAGTTTATGGTAGGAATGTGGAAAGACTATTGGACTATCCTGACTGCAGTACTTAATAGAACATTAATTAGAGCTAATTTACACAAGAAACCCTCTCTTTACTGGGGTAGATCTTTAGTGCAGGGACAGTAATTTTTCCTCTGCCTTTGCATGTTATAGGTTGTGTGACATTGCTTGCAGTAGTATAGGAAAAATAAATTGCAGTAATAGTAGTCTGCAAAATTACTGACTGTGTAGTCTTCCCATGTTCTTGGACTAGAAAAGATGCAATATACACATTGCCTGGAGCGTGTACCTCTAACATCCCTAACATATAGGGATCTTGCACAAAACTACTATAAATATAATTTTTAAAGGCTGATAAGTAAACAATGAAAATTCCACATTTTATTTTTTTCTGAAACATAGCAAGGTCAAAATGTCACATGAATTTAAACATTTTTGAATTATAATGCTTTCTTATTTAAAATTTACAAATATGCCCTTTGCTACTGTCATTTTCTTAATGTAATTTCAAGTTTTGCTACTACATAGAATTTCAGACAGGGTCATAATGGTTTACATGAAGATTTCAGAAAACCATTTGGTGCGTTACAAACTTCCCATGAAATAGACAAGCTTCCCCTTCAGTGTCAAATATGTTGTGATCCACATGAGTGCCAATGGAATGCAAAGTTGACTAAAATATTGCTGCTGGAGAGTTTTGTATTGGCTTGACAGTGAAGTAAATCACTGCAAGGTGCCAGACATCAGGAATCAGCATGAGAGCTGATGGTCCTCTAATGTTCACTTTCTGAACACAGATGTTAGCACAAGGATCTTTTCCTGGCAACAACTTAATGACTCTTTACAGCTCTGCTAATTGTATCCTAAGCAAGAAAAGAAGGAAAAGAAAATTGGCAGAGAGAAAGAGAGAGACACAGAGAGAGGGAGAGATATTCTTTAAGATTCAAAGGCAGTTTTGAGCTCTTTTTTTCACATCATCCTAATGAAGTCTGAATAAGACTTGCCCAAATCAAGCACTGTATCTACAGGTCCAGAGCAAATGTGGTGTAGCTTAGAAATGCCTTTAAATTCATAAAAGAACTGAACAAGACCCTTTTAGGCTTACAGGCATATTCCTCATTATAAAAGTCTTTGTGTCTGGTGGGAGTATATCCTTGAGAAGTCTGGAGGAAAGCTCCAGGGCAGAACAGGTCACAGCTGGCTGTCTGTGAACAAGAGCACTGTCATTTCCCAAAGCAATTGCAGAATGAATGCATTGGGAGAAATGTTCTGTGAGCCATGGCCTGACAGCCTCAGTCTGTCAGTATGTGACAGCAGCATATGAAGAATAGTAAAATGAAAGCAGCAGGCAGTATGTACAGAGATCAGCAATTATAGTAAGGTAAAGAGAAGTTGGAGTGCAAAATGTCCATGGTCAGCTTGTATGATTTTTGTCAGTTTTGCTTCTTTGCTCCTTCCAAGTGCTTGATGTTTTTATTTGCTTGGGTTTTTTGTTTAGCAGCCATTTGCTTGGTTGTGTTTTGTCTGTATCTTCTTATCCACCTCTTCTGTAGTTACTTATACTTTCCTGTTCTACTTACACACAATTTCAGACAGTGAAATGCATGCTATCTTTGACATATTTGGACTAGGGATGAGGTCTTTCTCTGAATGGGTATTTATGGTATTATGACTGAGATACTTTCACTGGATTGGCCTTTGGCAACGTTAAAAGTCTGCTAATATCTGCCATGAAATGTCTTTTTGAGGGGTATAGTTATATTGGAGTGTTACCTTGCAGCACTGAGGGACAAAATATAATCACAGCTTAACCATTCAGTTACCAAAGCTATGCACTGGCAGTAATCTTCTGGTTTGCATTCCAAAGATTGGTTGGATAGCACTGTGAACAGTGGATGGCCATGTCAGGGCAAGAATAAGAGTCCTCCCTCAGTACACCACTGAGCAAACATGATCTGGTTCCAGTCCCAGACCTTGACTTGCTGTAGCCTCAGTCAGTTCATGCAGAAGAGAAGTCTGGCAGTTACAGTCTGGCATAAATTTAACTCTTAAACCTCTCTCTCCCATTTCTTACTTTTTCCAGGGTCCTGTACAATTTTTCAAAATTTTGTGTGTCTTGCTTCCACACAGAGAATGTCCCAGACATAAGATACTGACCTCAGCATCTGCAGAAAGTGAAATCTCCCTCCACCAACTCCCACTTTGCTCAATGCTGTGGGGATACTTGCTTACACACAGAGTATGTATCCCTCAGTCCTTTTTCTCTCTCACCTTCTCAGCAAAGTATGCTCTGCCCGTCAGTGATTATTTTGCCTGAACTCCTCTAGAGTTTTTTAGATTCTTCTAGACCATCCTGGTTTCTGCAGCCACTCACAAACACAAATGTTATCTGAAGACTTGTGGCAACTCCCTTCGGATGGCTGTGCAGGAAGTCTTTCTAGAAAGAGAGGTGAGCGAACAAACAAAATTTTTTTCATTTCTTTCTTTTGTGTCCTCCGGATGATTGTATCTTTTCTGGATGCATGAAAATATCAAAATGTTAGAAAAACTCTCATTGTGTGTAGAAATGTTCATTCTGTCCTGAATTATTTCCCTTCAAGTGCTTTTCTCCTTCCTTTATTGAGAAATACTCATTTAGTGAAATTTAATGTTATTACTACTTTTCCTCTTGTCTTTCCAGCTGCCCTGTGTTTGGTCAAACTCCCAGATTTCTTAACTATGAAAAATCTTTTCCCTCAGGTGCTGAGCTTTTGACGGCGTACCCTTCCTTCTCAGACCAGGGTAAGAGAGCAGAGGAGGCTGCTGTTCTGCTAAGTTCTTTATTTCATAGTTTCACAGCTTTCTTGAAAGCAGAGTTTGAAGGGGGTTACATGATAAAGCCAAGCAGCAACAGCAAACAGCAGGCAGGAAACAGCTTCTTCTTCTAATTCTATATGCTCTACATTTTTCTTACAGAGGTGTGGATTATATTGGCTAATTGACCAATAAGAGTAACACACGATTCTAGTTTTCCTTTTCTTAACCTATCCTGGTCTAATTCTAACAATCGTAAGTCTTACACAAGTGTTACACAGGTATCACACAGATTTGCATATGCAGTTTCTATCAGTTCTTATTGTTTATGTGAACACTCTAAAAAATGTGAACAGTATAGGTCTATCTATATTTTGTCTAAAGTAAAGAATTCTGTAAAAAAGTATCACTGCTGCAGCAGGAACTGTGTTTAAGGTTTCTGCTGCATCTTTTTAATGTTTAAGGTACTTAGCATATATTTCCACTAAAAGTTAAAAAATCTATATTTCTATTTCACTTTGGTGTGGCTTCATGTTTCTCAGCTTGTCCAAAGGTTTTAATTCAACCCCTGTGCTTTGGCTTCCCTCTGGGCCTGAGTCCAGAGGAGCTTTCACTCCAACACTGGGGGAAGCTTGGAGAGGATTTAGGTTTAAAGCAAATAAAGAGTTCAAAAGTAAATATGACCTTCAAGATCCAGCCCTTTTTTTCGACATATTTTTCTATCCTTTTGGTCTGAGAAATGAGATGTGTCTCTAAGAAGGTTCCAGTAGTAATTTCCAGGCTACAGTCTAAAACTCAAGTAACTAACTCTGCAGAACATGACAGCTGTCAGAGACTGATTATAATTTATGACTTAAACATTTTCTTGAAGGACTTTTAAAACTTGCTTCCATACAGGACTTTTAAAACTGTAGTGCAAAAGCTGCAAAGAAGACTACTGCACCCTGAATGGGGCCCTGACTGAGTCCTTACACCGCCCGCTGATGAAGATAAGAGAAAGTAACAACCCACGGCTGGGGACATTCACAAAGCACAGGCTTAACATCTCCAAGATGAGGACCACAGCCCCAGGGCTATCAGCTGCCAGGCTCGGACACAACGGCAGAACAGACCCCCTGCACCAAAGGGTGGAGGGAGGAGAGGCTTTGGGTGTGTGTTGGAAAAGCCTCTGGTCAGAGGTGCAGTGACTGCCCATCCTCCAACTGTGCAGAGCCCAGCTGAGGGGTCCTCACCGGGGAGGGGAAGCTTATCCACAGCAGGAGGGGGTGACATGGCCCAAAGGGGTCCCCAGACCCTGCACCAGAGCCCCAGAGATGATGCAAGAGACCCTCAGTGTTGCAAGGGACAGTGTCAAGCTAGCCCCTGCAAGGGAGACACGTGGGCATTCCCACCTGGTCCAAAGTGTATATTAATCCATGGGATTCTGTACTTTTTGGCGTGTGGTGTGGTGGCGTGTGGCGGCGTGTGGTGGCATGGCCATGGCGGCAACAGGGGACCCTCAGCACCAGCAGAGCAGATGGAGGGAAGCAACAAGTCTTTGTTGGGACCCTTGGATGGGTGATGTGCTTCCACCTAACCCCTGTCACCCCTCCCTGTCCCCCCACCCCCCATGCACACTTCTTTCTTTCTTTCTTTCTTTCTTTTCTTTCTTTCTTTCTTTCTTTCTTTCTTTCTTTCTTTCTTTCTTTCTTTCTTTCTTTCTTTCTTTCTTTCTTTCTTTCTTTCTTTCTTTCTTTCTTTCTTTCTTTCTTTCTTTCTTTCTTTCTTTCTTTCTTTCTTTCTTTCTTTCTTTCTTTCTTTCTTTCTTTCTTTCTTTCTTTCTTTCTTTCTTTCTTTCTTTCTTTCTTTCTTTCTTTCTTTCTTTCTTTCTTTCTTTCTTTCTTTCTTTCTTTCTTTTCTTTCTTTCTTTCTTTCTTTCTTTCTTTCTTTCTTTCTTTCTTTCTTTCTTTCTTTCTTTCTTTCTTTCTTTCTTTCTTTCTTTCTTTCTTTTCTTTCTTTCTTTCTTTCTTTCTTTCTTTCTTTCTTTCTTTCTTTCTTTCTTTCTTTTCTTTCTTTCTTTCTTTCTTTCTTTCTTTCTTTCTTTCTTTCTTTCTTTCTTTTCTTTCTTTCTTTCTTTCTTTCTTTCTTTCTTTCTCTTCTTTCTTTCTTTCTTTCTTTCTTTTCTTTCTTTCTTTCTTTCTTTCTTTCTTTCCTTCTTTCTTTCTTTCTTTCTTTCTTTCTTTCTTTCTTTCTTTCTTTCTTTCTTCTTCTTTCTTTCTTTCCTTCTTTCTTTCTTTCTTTCTTTCTTTCTTTCTTTCTTTCTTTCTTTCTTTCTTTCTTTCTTTCTTTCTTTTCTTTCTTTCTTTCTTTCTTTCTTTTCTTTCTTTCTTCTTTCTTCTTCTTTCTTCTTCTTCTTTCTTTCTTTCTTCTTTCTTTTCTTTCTTTCTTTCTTTCTTTCCTTTCTTTCTTTCTTCTTTCTTTCTTTCTTTCTTTCTTCTTTCTTTCTTTCTTTCTTTCTTTCTTTCTTTCTTTCTTTCTTTCTTTCTTTCTTTCTTTTCTTTCTTCTTCTTTCTTTCTTTCTTCTTCCTTTCTTTCTTTCTTTCTCTTCTTTCTTTCTTTCTTTCCTTCTTCTTTCCTTTCTTTCTTTCTTTCTTTCTTTCTTCTTCTTTCTTTCTTTCTTTCTTTCTTCTTTCTTTCTTTCTTTCTTTCTTTTCTTTCTTTCTTTCTTTCTTTCTTTCTTTCTTTTCTTTCTTTCTTTCTTTCTTTCTTTCTTTCTTTCTTTCTTTCTTTCTTTCTTTCTTTCTTTCTTTCTTTCTTTCTTTCTTTCTTTCTTTCTTTCTTTCTTTCTTTCTTTCTTTCTTTCTTTCTTTCTTTCTTTCTTTCTTTCTTTCTTTCTTTCTTTCTTTCTTTCTTTCTTTCTTTCTTTCTTTCTTTCTTTCTTTCTTTCTTTCTTTCTTTCTTCTTTCTTCTTTCTTTCTTTCTTTCTTTCTTTCTTTCTTTCTTTCTTTCTTTCTTTCTTTCTTTCTTTCTTTTTCTTCTACCATTTCTTTCCATTAACAGGCCTTCAAGATGAAAATTTATACAGAACGTGAGTTTCAGTTTAGTGCATGGCTGTATTTGACAGAACCTTAATCCTGATTGTGTAAGTTTAATTTGAAAACCAATTACTTCTAAAATTGCTTCTGCTTCTGCCCTTTACTCTGTGTTGTGCTTCAGTTTGCTTCATTTTTACTAATATTTGAAATAGAATAGTAGAGCATAAGCTGAAAACCTCAAATCACGATCAGATTTTTTTCACTTTCTATGTTCCCACACCTTTTATTCCTTTATAATTCACCTGGTCAGAAAGTGCAAATTATTTCATGCAACAAAAAGCCTCTTTTGAAATATGCTCTGTTGAGCAATTTTCTCCAAATTCTAAAAGGAGTTTCTGAAAGAATATGTCTAAATACATGACAGATGTTTCTTTCTTTTCCCAGCCCTGTAAAAATCCATATTGTAGTTTTACTCTGGAGCTGAAGAGGGAGGCATGTGGCTTTGGGACAGCCAGCCAAGCCAAACTCTCATGGGTTTCTGTAAAGGTGAAATTGGAGGCTCCAAGAGTGGAATTCCTGACCCCATTTGGCTCCTGGCATTCCTGCTGGGAAACAGCAACTGTGAAAGCTATGGGCTTCCAGGTATTCTGCGGCAAAGCTGAAAATTTGGTTTGAAATTGTTGAGGCTGAATCCAGGCATCCAAATTATGGAAACGTGACCCAGATACATTTTCAGAGGAAATTACCATGATGCTTCTTCAGCTTCTCCTTAAACTTCTTCAGCTTCACCTACAAATCTATGGGGCCTCATGGGATTAATCCAAGAATTTCCAGAGAGCTAGCTATTGTCATCAAAAAATCTCTACTGATAATTTTTGAGTGGTCTTGGGAATCCAGAGAGGTCGAGCTAACAGGAAGCTGGTGAACACAGTCACTGGTCACAGCCGGCATGGCTTCATGAGATGAAAGTCCTGCTTGTCAAATCTGATTCCTTTTTATGACAACGTAACGCACCTAGCTGATCAAGGGAATCCAGCTGATGTAATCTTTCTGGATTCCAGTAAAACTTTCAGCACTGTCCCTCTGAAGCATCATTATGGACAAACTGTTCAGCACACAGCTGGATAAACACATCATGTGATGGGTGAGCAACTGGCTCACAGGCTGGGCACAAAGGATTACAGTGAATGAGGTGGCATCAGACTGGTGACCTGTCACTAGGGGGTTCCACAGGGCTCCATCCTCAGCCCTGTGCTCTTCAGCATCTTGACAAATGGCTTGGACACAGGACTGGAAGGGATACTAAGCAAGTTCACAGATGAGACAAAACTGGGAGGAGCTGTTGACTCCCCTGAGGGCAGGAAGGCCCTGCAGAAAGACCTTGACAAGAGAGAGGACTGGGCAGGCACCAGCTGTATGAAATCCAGCAAGGAAAAGTGCCAGATTCTGCACCTGGGATGGGGCAACTCTGGATGTACAGACAGACTAGGGAAGGAGAGGCTGGAAAGCAGAAATGAGTGCAGGAAAGGGACCTGGGTGTTCTGGTCAATGACAAGGTGAATATGAGCCAGGAGTGCCCTGGCAGCCAGGAGAGCCACTCATGTCGTGGGGGGCATCAGGCACAGCATCACCAGCTGGGCAAGGGAGGGGATTGTCCCGCTCTGCTCTGCACTGGGGCAGCCTCACCTCGAGTGCTGGGGGCAGGTCTGGGTGCCACAACACAGAAAAGCCATGGAGCTGTTAGAGAGTGTCCCAAGGAGGGCACGAGGATGGGGAAGGGCCTTGAGGGGAAGCCGTGTGAGGAGTGGCTGAGGTCACTTGGTCTGTTCAGCCTGGAGGAGACTGAGGGGAGACCTCACTGCAGTTACAACTTCCTTGTGAGGGGAAGAGGAGGGGCAGGCACTGATCTCTCCTCTGTGGTGACCAATGACAGGACCCAAGGGAACGGCCTGGAGTTGTGTCAGGGGAAGTTTAGGTAGGATATTAGAAAAAGTTTCTTAAAACAGAGGTTGATTGGGCACTGGAACAGGCTCCTCAAGGAAGTGGTCACAGCACCAACCCTGACAGAGTTCAAGAGGCATTTGAGCAATGCACTTGGGCACACAATGGGGCTGGCGCTGTGCAGGGCCAGGAGTTGGATTCTGATGATCCCTCTGTGTCACTTTCAACTCCGCGTATCCTGTGATTCTGTGATTCTGTGAAAGCGAAGACTAACGCTCTACATAAATGCTACTGAATATTTTAAATTCTTATTAGAAAATGTGGAAATAAAAATAAGGGAAAATGATTGATTTTCACAGATGAAGTTGTGTCTGGAAATGAAAGTAATTTCAATTGTATCAAGAGCTAAAAAGGTAGGCTATGTCATTCAGCCATTACCTTTGAGTTACATTCAGTTTCTGTCAAACAGAAAACAAGGCCTTCTACTCAAAGCTCTGCAGAATGCGCATTTATTCCAGTTTTCCACTGTAAATTGTAAGGAGATAGGTTTGAGCTCAAGTGAATCTTCAAGCTCTGTGATTTTTAAGAATTGGTCTCAATGCAGCAATGAAAAGTTTTCATGCCCCACCACCTCTACCAAAGAACTGATCTGGTGGATGCTTAGATGGCACTGTACATAGCAATAAAGTGATGCCAGGCCGAACCAATGTTGCTCTAGTAAATGTAGCCCAGAATCCCCAGTGTTCTGAATAGACTCATGCCCCAGGGCAGTACATGGAATTCAAGATAGAAACTTGAAAGTATATCTCCTGATGTTACTCCCCCAAACCTTAAGAAATACAGTTTGAAAAAAATCCCAGGACTTTGCAAAAAGGTAACAAAAATCACCGCAAGGTCTTCATTATTACAGTGGAAATGAACTCTCCTCCTCTTTTTACTTTACATTATCTTATATATCTGCATAGCTCAAGGTCTGAACTATGATAAGTCTGAAGTTCCAAAGGGAAGCAGGGGCACATGCTTCAGGAGCATATAGTTGTTTAAAGAGTTCTCTGATTCCTTTGTAGAGTTTTGCTAAATTCTTAAAGTTTTTCTGAGAATGAGGTAAAATCTACTACAGCAGCAAGACATTGCAGTTATAGTGATTTTGGGATCTTTCAGTCTATTTTTGCAGGAAGTACCAATCTTTGCACATGAAAACAAACCCCTCTCTGTTACTTTTTAGTGACCTGTTCTTCAGTTCACTAGGTCCCTTAGTTGATAAAGATGCCTCTTGTAGAAAGTTGCCATGCACTTCATCCTGTGCAGACACCACACTGCTCAGCCAGCAAGATGAGGTAATCAAAAATCATAGAGTTTATTTAGCCTGAATAAACATATTCTGCCTCTCAGGAGGGCTCTCAAGTTGGGCTCATTGCTACACCAACTGTAGTCATGTAGCTTTTGGATGGTCTGAGCAGAATAGCTGCAAGTGTGGAATGGCTGTGTTTCGTGGAATGTACCAGGTAAATATACCTTCAGCAGATCAAATTTGTGGAGAAAAATCCCTTCTCATTAACTCTGGCTTGCTTATGATTAAAACCACTTGTTGTTCTAATCTGTGTTACATACCCAACTGAATAAAAAATCAGTGTGTTGATACAGAAATTAGTATGGAGGCTTAAGTCTCAACACATCCATGGGTGATGGTTACTTGCAGTTAAAATTCCACAGGAAAAACTGAAACCTACTACTTCATATTACTTGAACAAGGAAGATGAAGAGGCCAATCTGGCTTTGGAGGGAGAGAAACCACATATATAGCAATTGACAAATGTGGCACAAACAATCAAAGGCTCTTAGCATCAGGCTCTGAAATTAGCCATGACTCATATGACTTATGTGTGCATTAGGAGCGTGGCAGAGTGCATCCCAACAGATGCCACTGTGGCTCCAGAGGAGAGGCTCTTTGAACCCTTTTGTGGCCAGGAGGAACAAGGATGTGCCTGGTCACTGCTGAGGCCCACGCGGTTGCCGTTCTTCTCCCGTGTGCCTTTTCCTTGTCATCTGCCGGAAACTGGAGGGGTCCTTTCAGCACCAGGCCCTACTTCTATCCACTCCCTGCTCTCTCCTGCCATTATTGTATCTGTTCTCCATGGAAGTGTCACTCCAACAGCTCAACCCCCTTGAAAAGCCATGTCCTCCCCACATCCACCCTTACCTTCTCGGATTGTGTAGAGAAGGTAGGATGGAGAAAGTCTGAAGGTGTACTGGGGTGCCATGGAACTTGCTCTGGGCACACTCCTGTGCTGTAACCCAGCTGCATGAGCTGACTGCTCTGCTCTTCACATCTGCAAATATTCCTTAGCCTGACAGCTTTACAAATGGTAATTTGTTCAGTTAAGGCAGTTGTCCCTTGTTTGTGTAGAAGATGATGATAGACAAATTTGGAACTCCCTAAATTCTAATTGTGCCTTGGGAAGGGGATGAGTGTGTGCCATTTATATGCCCTGCAGGATTTGAAGATGCAGAAATTCTGATGGAGTGAAATTCTCACCGGGTGAAGTGTTCATTCTCAGTTTACTTTTAGCCCTCCAAGCTGCAGCGTTACTGTTACATATTGCTTGGATAAAACTTGGATGCCCCTGATCACACGGCAGGAACTCCTTTGTGGAAACTTAAGGTAACACATTTAATTTAAAGTGCTTTGGTGGTGACAAAACCTTGGTATGAAAATTTAATCTTATAATTACTCCTGCACCACGTAATTTTTATACAGAAAAAAAAGCAAGCTGTAGTGCTGCTAAAGACTTTACTGCCCTTCAAGGGCAAACTGTTCTTACTGTTTCAAATTTCAATGTGACTGTGATTTTTTGGAAATGATTGCTTATGGTTGAGTTTTTTTCAAAGACTGTATAGACATTATGGACTCTAAAGTTCGGTTTCAAGGTATGGTATTTAAATCATACCTAAGGGAACTAATGAAAAAGGCAAATGATTTAACAGGTTTTTGTCTGATACGTCAAATATACTGAAGCTAGAACTAGTAGGAAGTCTAATGCTGGTTTTGTCACTGGCCTTATCTCATTTTCATAGATAATTTATACTCATCTATGTCTATTTCATTTTCCTTTAAATTAGAATAATAATATGAAGCTGTTGTAAAGATGAATTACTGATGTTTTAGCAAGGTAATACTCAAGTAGCTTGTCAATACTTTCCTCAAAATGGAATTAAACACTGAGGAATCAGTATTTTACTCTTCTGTTATCTACTCCCAGCTGGCCTGAGCGGCTGTGGTTGGAGCATGTGCATGTGCTTTTATGTGTTCTGTTCCAGCCAGCAGCTGACATTTGACTGATAGATAATGCATCATTCTTAACCTCACTGTCTTCAGAAAGCAGTCCTATAGCCTCTTGCCCCCCACCCCTCATCTAGATTTGTTCACTTGATATAATGGCACTTTCCTCCATTTCTTCAAAGTGGAGGTTGTTTATTCAGTAATTCTCTAACCACACACATTCTTTCTGATTTGAAAAATATATTTTCAAGATACAGTCTGGCAAAGGAATTTGAAATATCTGTGTAAGATTTTTAATAGCTAAATGACCTTTGTTTTTCATGCACTTGCTTTATATTCTGCTGTGAAATAGCTCTACATCAGGTCTTCAAGAGCAAAATGAAAATTTCTTACAGGAACAAGGCTTTTTATTAAACGTTTCACAGGACCCTCTTTCCCCAGAAAACATGATCCCACAAGAAAAGGAGATAATTGAATTTGTGGAGTCTAGTGGGGAAATATGAAAAATATAGAAGCTTAGCCACAGATTTTTTTGTTAAAACAGTGGCTGAAAGATGCTGCTGTTGAACATGGTATTTTGCACATTGTCACATATCTTGACCTTTCTGGAAAGGATACCACCTAAGTCAGTGGTTTTGAATTTTGATGTACTGGAAAGGTGACATCAGTCAGGACCTCTACAAACACCTGCTTTATTGCCATGAAATGGGACTGCAAAAGTTTCCTGTATAGGGTAACTTAATTTCTGCCCAAATTATTATTATTATTATTATTATTATTATTATTATTATTATTATTATTATTATTTTCTTAATTACGATTCATTCTTTATCAGTTCACTGAAAAACTGATTTTTTGTCATAGCAGCTTTCTCCTTCTGATATTTCTTTTTTTTGGTTATTTACTGCTAATCGGAGGTGATAATTCTCAGTGATATACTGGCCCTCTCATTGTTGATCCAGCATGCTGGACACAGTCCTAGATGAATTTTCTCTACTCCTTATTATGTTGAAAGTGGCCTTATGGCTTCAGAGCACAAGATTTGGAAGAGGCTGGTGGGTGGGTATTGTATTTGTGTAGAACAAGCTGCAGTGGATAGGAAGCTGGAATTTCAGATCAGAAGAAATAAGTGGTGTGAGAGAAGTAGTGGGTGGGGAAACTACCTTTTTGGGTTCCTCAGCACTGCAAACATGGCATGCCAATGAAAAATCACAATCCTTGTTCATCCCACCCATCCATGGTGTATGGCAAGCTTATGAGAGGCCATTGCTGCAATGTGGCTTCTGCAAAAGGGGCTGAAGGCTTACAGCTCTCTTAGAATAAAAACAGCTGTCAGGTTGTGCTTCCCCCAGGAAAATTTCAGGGTCTCAATGAATGGAGAGGACACATCCAGATGTCTCCCTTGGCAAAGAGATTCATGTTGTCAGTGATGTGGGTTGAAATTAGAGGGTCTGAAGCTGTGACAGCCACCATCCTGCCTTATTCCCTGGGGAGTGAACTGGAAAATATTCAAAGCTCAAATGTACTGCTCTTGCTTGAGAAAACATCATTTTGACAGGGCTGCAACAGATTCCTCTTCTTTGACCTTGTCTTGGTGTGACTTTATGATGTGTACGCCATATCGCTTCCTTATACCCAGAAATTAATTTTTGTGCCTTTCTATGCCTTTAAACTGAGCCTGAGAGGGGGGAGGAAAAAACTGAGCAAAACTTTTTCAAAGCAGTTTGCAGCTTGTTCAAGGTCACAAGAGATAGAGACTTTTCTTTCAACTGCAGGAGGAGAGGGAAAGGGAAGGGAAGCACCCGGCTTGCTTTCCTTTCCAGTTGGCTTTCAGCAGTTTTTTTCCTCAGCTCCTTTTCCTCTGGAGACTTGAACTTTTGTTTTCCTGGGACTTCATTTTTTTCCTTTTCCCTCTGCTGGACTGTTTCAACATCAGAATACATTGGGAGGAATTTCCACCGAGGCCTTGGCCCTGGAGGTGGGCCTACCACCTTGTCCCACCTCCAGGGAGGGGGAGAGAGAGAGAGAGATCTACAGAAGGACTCTGAAATTTTCCCAGGTTTCTCTCAGCAGAGTGAGAGGTTTTACTATTTAGCATCATTATCCTTTTTACTGGGTGTTTGTTAAATAAATAGTTTTTATTTCTTCCACTTTCCTTTGAGGAAAATTTATTTTTTCCCGAACCTGGTGGGGGAGGGAGGGTTGTAACCTGCCTTCTCTCAGAGGATGTATTTCTAGATTTGGCCAAACTGGAACAGACCTGCATACAAGGAAACAGTCCATGAAACACTTTAACCCGGTTTATAAACTTCCTCTGCTCAAAGACAAACCCAACCTCAGTATTCTCAGCCTATCTACATCCTTATCAAGCCCATAGATGTAAATTGGTCTATTGATTCTTGGAGGACCTCAGGAACAGCAGGTACAGATTCAAAGAGGCAGATGGGCTTTTGTGCTCTAGCGCTGGCTTCCCCCTATGTAAAGGGTTCTCTTTCCTAGTTCCAGAGGAATTTTCTAGCTCTGAATTCCTTCCCATGCTGAAGGTTCCGCTCTGAACTCTGGAAATCCAGAAGAGGTTGGTTTCCTCAGACTCTTACTGGAGTCAATAAGGAGAGAGGAGCTCTCCCTAGGAATCAGTTCAAACTTCGTTACGTTTTTGCATGTAATTTCCTGAAAATCTGATTTTCAAACTGGTCCCTGTGAGGAGAAAGATTGAAGATATTAATCTTTTCATTCTGGCCTAGGATCACAATGAGTTAACTCTGTATTTATGTATGTTTGCATATTTACAAATAACCAGATACTGTGATTGGGCCCACAAGTTGACTTAACAGTTCAAAGCAAAACCAAGGTCTGGATTTGTCTGAAGTTTAGGGATACATAAGGAATTTTCAGGCCTGAAAGTTCAACCTTGATTATAGTTGATTTGGAACTTCACTTAAGATAAAAAATGAAAGGATGTGTTTAACTACAAAAGATTTCTGCTGACAGAATTCAAAAGCAAGCATAGATTGTAGATTCATTAGAGACTCTACTGAGAAGAAGGACAAGAAGCAGTTATGTCTTTTATTTTAAAATCTTACATATATTTTTCTTTTAGATAATAGATTTCTTCCCAAAGAGAAAATGACAATGACATGTTAAGTCAGCACCAGGAGGCCTGCATTTGTTCCTGCTGTGATGGAATAAGAGGCTCATTGAGAAAAAACTTAGTAAAGACAGAGTAAGCAATTGTAGGAGAGAGAACTTGTTCCCAAGCTTGTTTTGTCAAGCTTTCATAGCTATGGCCCTGTGTGTAAATTGCTTCTGGATTATTTATTTTAAGCAATCTTGCATTCTGACTTTGTAACATAGGTGTTATGAGGTAGGTTTGAATTTTTGTCCTAAATAGCTCACCTAAACTGGGCATCTATTTATAATGGAAGACAACCTAAATTAAAAGAATTAATTTTTTTACAAAATTTATTACTGTGAGAATAATGTAATGTGTTATTAAAAGCTGTTGTCATGAAACAGTCATGGTGTCTGCAAGATTGATGATCTCAGGATGGCAGACAGCAATTTTTAACAGGTCAGAAGATGACAAAAAGGTCTGGAAATTTTAACTTCTGAAAGCTGGAAGGTAAATTTAGGAATGAAACATTTTAGTGCATATGGAGTTATGTTTCTGATAAAGAGTAAAATCTGTACAAAATCCTGTCTTTTGCTCCACAGGCCACAGTTTTGGAGGTAGAATGTGGATTTGTTGTAACTATATTAATAAAATTAAAATTTGGGGAAATTTGAAGTTGTTTGCAATCCTATTCAAATATCACCCCACAGATCCATTTCTGGTAATTAGGAAATTCACATCAAAACTACAATATCTGTTTACAGTTCACTTCCACACAGAGCAAGAAATTTAGATTTCTTTAAAGAAAGTTTTCAAAACAGAGGCCAAAATTCATCTGAGAATGGAATAGCACCTTAAAAATTAGGAAGTGCCAACAGGTGTCAGCTCTAACAACTTTCTCTCCTTCAGGACTAGAACTTCATTCAAACTAAACTTCTTATATCTAGAAGGCTTCATATGCCTATAATTTCCTCTATCTATATATATTTAATTTCTGCTTTCAGAAACAGTAAAGTTCAACAGCAAGAGTCAATCTTTGATTTGGAGGCAAGATTTATGTCAGAAAAATGACACTGTATATATATTTTCATCAAAACCAAAAGGAGACAATAATTTGTCTAGGCTTAGAGGCATGAAATGTTCTCCAAGGTTAATTGTTTAGCCTATTAAAACTAATTTACTTCCTTTTTTATAAAGCAGCAGTCCCATTATAAAATGAAGTCCCATTAATGTGCTAAACAGTCTCACATAGTCTGTAGTAAAGAGCATCTACTGAGTAGAAAAAAAACCAGCAGTATGATATATGAAGGTCACTTGAAGCAGTTTATTCCTAACTTGTCATCTAATTTGGTTTTTATATCTGAACTTAAGGTCCCGTATCGGGTTTTTTCACGCTTCTAATATACTTGCTTTTATTTTATTTTGAAAGTTCAGAGAAAGTTTCTAAATTTGGCCATTGTACAGAACTGGTTTTAGCTAAATATTAAGAAAGGCAGCTGCCTGTGGCTGTTGGTTACCTGGGCCAGGCATGGTCCTGGGGTCTGATTGATCTGTGCTGAAAGAGAAGACGAAGAGCAACCTGTGCTGCCTTAGCAGTTGGTGTTTGCTGCTGGTTTTGTACTTTGCATGTCAAGGAATATTCTGGTGAATACCTGCATGACCCAAGACAGCACAGTTCCTATTTCTGTCCCATTGATGGCAGCCGAAGATGCTAGTGTTTAATTCAGTGTCTGTCCCTGGGTTTCCTGACCTAGTCTCCTCCTTCCTATTCATGGTGGGAAGATGTCAGCTCCAGCCCAAGCTCTCTGCATTCCCCATTATGGGCCTTCAGGCTGAGCATGCAGAGATTGGGTAGTTTTTATCCAGAGAATGAAAATGTAGTCGATGTGGGAAGGTGGAGTTTTCAAAGGAAAGCTGCAGAATGGATAAATAGGTCCTGTTCCCTTTTGTCTTTCCTTATTCTTTTCAATCCCATTGGAATACGGTTAGGTCTGGCTCTGCTGGTCCAAGAGTAAGTAGTAGTAGTTTCGTGGCCAAGAAGGCTAAGATAATGAATGGTTGGACTCTAATTATAAAGGTTGTGATGAAAATTGCTTTTTGTGTTGGTTGTTTGTATTGCAGGTGGCTTTGGCTTGCTATGATTATGTGAGATAGTAGTCAGCAGGACAGTACTCACAGGGGGATAAAATTTGGTCAATGCCAGTTCTTTGGGCCAGTGTTTTGAGGGGGGATGTTATGCTAGGAGTAGTGATTGTAGGCTGAGGGTGGTGATTAGGAGCTTGTGTGAGGTGGCCTTAGCTCACAGGAATTTTGGGCAAGGGGATAGAAAGACTGTGGGGAGGAATGCAATCATTGATTTTTAACATTGTATGAGGTTTAGGTTATGTAAGCAGTCAGAACCATGGATTCATGTAGAGGCAGTTAGTGTTGCTAGGCCTGAGTACACTTTGCAGGCTGGCAATACTAACACGAGTAGGGTTATTAGGGTGGATGGTGTTGCTTGGTGTCCAGTAAGCCACATTAATAGGGCACTAGTCCTCTTTTCGACCATGACTAATGCATGATCTACTGGACAATGAGACATTATCCAACTAACCTTTCCCACATCATGCTTCCTTGTGACAATAGCAATCACAACAAAACTAGGACTAGTACCATTCTACTCATGATTCCCAGAAATGTTTCAAGGCTCATCCCTAACCACTGGTTAATGAAATTTTCCCCAATCACCATTCCCTTCCTAACATCTCACTCACTGAACTCAACACTATCAACTGCTAGAGCTGTCACCTCAGTAGCCCTAAGGGGACAAATAGAACTAAAATAAACACAAATTTGAAAAATCCTAGCCTTCTCATCATCTCATCTTCGGCTTAGGCTGAATAGCCATTATCATCATCTATACATCAAAGCTCACTCTACCAACTTCCTTTCTATACTCCCTAATGACCACCACTCAACACAGCCAAGGCTTTAAAACCATCAGCAATAATAACCACACCTCTGTGACACACAGAGGTGGTTTGTATGATCTAAGGACCCCCACCACAACAGTAAGGAATTCAGTCCCTGCATGACTAAAGTGGTTTTTGAACAAACCCTAAAAGTCAGTGGGGAGAACCAGCAGTTATGGTGTCATAGTGTAATAATCAAAAAGGTTTTTCAGATGTGTTTACATAAGAAATATAAGGAGAACTGTATAATGATGAAAGTTTTAAAGGTAGTGATCCTGCTTTTTAAGAAAATACTTTATGGTTGACTAGAAAGGTTGTTTGTTGGCTCTTATTGAAGGGACATTTAAAAGCATTAGTTAAACTATGTTGAATTAGTAAGAATAAACAGAAAGAAAAAAGAGCTGCCTATATCAAAGACATTATTACATGTGCTAAAGAATGAAATATGCATGGATAGCTCTTATGTACCATCCTATTCACCTGAGAACAACTTGCTTCTTACACTTATATTTGTAATATATATGAAGAACCGTTTTTCATTACATTTGATTTCAGCACGGGTGACATCTCAAATAGCCAGAAACATCTGCAGTGTTCCTAAAAGCGATAGAGTGGTTTTATTTCCTTAAAATTATTCCAGCAAAAGACCAGGTATAGATAATTGTTAGAGGCAGGTAGTAAAATTACAAAAGTTTGGGTTGTTTATTTATTTATTTTGTTGACTGGCTTTTTTAGGGGCATTTAGACTCAGCAGCTATTTCCAATTTATGTTTGGAATGAAAGAACTGAATGCTCCTGTCCAAGCTGGTGATTATGAATTAAATGGAACACTTGGCATCTGTAACAAAAGAAAGATGAGAAGATGCTAAAGATAGTCATGTAAAATCACAGGATTAATTTAGGGTAAGAAAGATCTTGGAAGGTTATGTAGTCCAGCCTACTTCTTAAAGTGAGACTCATCTCAAAACTGGACCACATTCCTCAGCATCTGAGTCAGTAGAGGTTTGGAAATCTCCAAAGCTATGATGACAGGTTTTTTCAACAAGTTTTAACAATCCCAAAATTGGAAATTGAATTAGGAATGAGATTCAACATTCAGATAAGATGTATTGAGGTAAGAGGCAGCTGAAAGCGTGTGTGAAGGGCTCATTGCAGTTTGGAGGCTTCTTAATCAGAGATGCTCCTAATCATTCTTTTTGATCAGAGATCCTCTGATCTGTGTATGGGGCTGGCAGGGAAAGCAGCAGATCGGAGAATTTGTCAAGCCTTGATGGTTTTTGTAACTCATGCTCTTAAACCCATGAATTCCATAGAGGATTGTGGAAAGAACAGCATTACATCTGTCAGCTGATGATAAAAGGATGATGCTGACAGCTTTTTATTAGGTTTATAGTCAAATTACATGTTTCAGGATAGTATGTGGGAATCTTTTTTAACTTTTCCATGTACAACTAGTAAAACATAGTGTAGTAAAGATAGCAATGGTTACAAACATGTAAGAAAACACTTTGGAAGCTGGACACCATATGAGGAGAATGTAAGTTCTGCAGTCCTGAGCGAAATCCCTCTTTCTATTGATGCTGGTTTTATTGATGCCCTAAATTAACTCACCAAACTGCTAGACAGGAAGATTTGTTTAGAAAGGAGACGTATCTTTCAACTGCAGAGGAGCATGAGGGCTAGAATAGACCTTCCTTTGCACTGTTTGGGCAGGGAGCAGATAAGTGGTAGTGTGTGTTTTTCGGTAATGTGCTTCTCTATGGCATGGGGCACTGAGTGCTGTGGCGGGGACCACACATCACTGGACCAGGCCCCATGTGGAGCAGTATCTACAAGCCTCAACTCAGTCAAATCTGTGTTAAAACTCCAGTTTTGCAGACAGGTTTATGTTACTGGATATTGTCTTCTCTTCCTTCTAAATTGCTTCTGGTCCCAGAGCTTTCTTAAGTGTGGGACTGTGGATTGACAAGAAAAGTTTGCTCTAAATTTGTTCAGGAAGGCAGGATGCTAAGGCACAGAAAAGTAAGTGATATCTAAACACTACATCATTTACACCTCTTGTTTATTTGAAGGCGTTTGTATGGTTTCTTCTCACATTCGTGTCAGCATGTTGCCTTCTTCAGGGGTGTGTCATCCATTCTTACAAAGGGCCTGCTGGAGGCTGAAGTCACAGTGACTACCTGGAGGGAGGGAAAATAATTTGCTTAAGACTGGAAATACCTACCTGAAATTTATTGTATTATATTTTGTTGTCATACATTTCAAGGGCTGAAGAAGCTTGGATCAAGTCACATCGTTACAAGACATTTTTTAATACATTGGTATCTTTGAAGCTCAAATGGGCTTAGTAAGGAACTATTTGTGTTTGAAACATGCACTACAGAAGGTGTGTTTGTAATATTGTAGACAAAGAGTTGATCTGTGAAGCATCTTCAGGTAATGTCAAATATTCTACCTTAAATTCTAATGACAACTACTCTCTTATTTTTTTCTTTTTTTTTTTTTTTGCTGACACAGAGAATAAATGTTTTCCACACAAGCAAGAACATTGATGGTGAGAGTAGTTGTTTCTTCAGCTCTCAAAATTTGAACTTTTTTTTGAGATTTCTTGTCTTTTTCATTTTTAGCTCATGTGATCTTCACTTTATTCTAACAATTTTAAAACAAATGTTGCCTGTTCAAAGGAAAAGAAATTTCTGTGTCACATACCTCTGTTGAACCAACAGGTTCAGTGCAGAAATGAGGCACTGAGGTTTAACCCCAGACAGCAAGCAAGCCCCAGGGAACCTCTCCCGCACTCCCTCACCAGCAGGATCGGGGAGAGAATTGGAAGGACAAAGCTGGAAGACTCACAGGTTGAGATATAGACAGTTTAATAGAGAAAACAAAATCCATGTACACAAGCAAAGCAAAACAAGGAATTAATTCACTGCTTCCCATGGCAGGCAGGTGTTCAGCCATCTCCAGGAGAGCAGGGCCCCATCACGTGTAACACTTGCTTGGGAAGACAAATGCCATCACTCCAAATATTCCCCCCTTCCTCTTTCTTCCCTCCAACTTTATGTATTGAGCACAATGTCACATGGTCTGTAATGTCCCTTTGGTCAGTTAGGGTCACCTGTCCCAGCTGTGCCTCCTCCCAGCCTCCCATGCACTCCCAACTCCCTCACCAGTGTGGAAGTACAAACAGCAGAAAAGGCCTTGGCTCTGTGTAAGCCCTGCTCAGCAATAGCAAAAACACTGCTGTGTTATCAAACCTGCATTCAGCACAAATCCAAAACATAGCCCCTTGCCAGCCACTGTGAAGAAAATTAACTCTACCCCAGTTGACATCAGCATAGGCAGATAAAAAGGGGTTCAGTCTTGCACAGGCTTAATTAATGAGGACAACACAGTTGTAATTACATAATAGAATCCAGGGTGTTATCAGTATTGATCACAAGGAAAGATCAAAAGCCCAGAGAAAAACACGTTGACAGAAAATGACATGTACTTTTTATCTTTCCTTATCATTGCAATAGTGTTGGCATTTGGCCCTGTCTTTCCTCAAGGTGAGTACAACCTGAATTTGTTAGATTCGTTGAATAAAAAATGTGAACTGGAGAGACATTTAAGAATTGATATGAAGGCTGGATATGATAAACATGAACTTAGATGAAGCAGTCTAACTTTGTTTTTAAAAGTTATCATTATCAAAAATACAAATTCTTATATGAACCTAGAGGAGTGTGTTGGCATTGAGAGACATGCTCCCACCGACTTGATTGCATAGTCTTATTAGTTGTTTTTTGCCAGGTTCTAAATTTTTGTTTCTTACTGCATAAAAAGAATATTTTTTGATATTGCAAAATCTGCTCCTCAAAATTTAGCTGGATCAAAGTTATCTTTACAGATTTTATAATTTTTTTCTTTTTTTCCCCTGGTCTTGCACTAAGAAGTAGTGTTTAACCTTAATCTAACCTCCTCATCTCTTTTCCTTTCTTACCTCAGCTCTTTAGCAGGTGAACAGAATGGTTGGTGCATGTCTCATGAGCAGCTATTCAGTTATTTCTGTATTTTTTTTCAGGGTATATAGGTAATTATTGCATGATATTCAAATGCTGGTTTGAAGAATGTTAATGCAGATCTTTAGAGGATTTGGGTGAGTCCTGAACACCAGTAAATCTTCTCAAAATTCCTGAAAGTTGAGGGGATATTGTCAACCCCATTTTATAAAACTGAGGCACAGAGACAGTTGAGACTTCAGCAACTGAGAAGCCCAATATATTTTTTAGAGTGCTTAACATTATGTAACACTTACTGTATATGAACAGCAACTAAAGAGTGCCTTCAGTTGTAGGCTGGATTATTTGGTTCTTTAATTCAAACCTTAAAGAAAGACAACTTTAGAAAATTTAAAGTCTAGAAGAAGGGATCAGCTAGCTAATAAAATGTCTAGTGTACTTGGAAGTACCCTGTAAAACCCCCTGACAAAGCAGGAAGAGAATTTCTAATCATCTAATAATTTAACTTCCTAATTTTCTCATTTTCTAACTAGACCCTCATTTTGTAATTTTACATCTAATTTTCATTATGGATTGGAATCTCTTTGCAGCATGACACTGGCTCTTTCACAGAAGTACTGAATCATGGAGAGATTTAGTGCAAAAGTAAAATATAGTCATGCAACTATTTTATGGTCTCTTTCCAATTTGTCAGAGTTTTTGGAGGACAGAAGGGTTGAGACAATCCAGAGAAAGTGAAAATACAGATTATTTAACACTTCTGTAAATTAATCTGTAAGAGCATGCGTAATGGGTTTGAAAGTTTAGAAAACTTGTAAAGTGTAGCCTGGAGACAGCAGGGACAGCTGGGAAGAGCAGAAGGCAAAGTGGAGGTGATCTGAGAATGATGTGCTTCATATATGTCCCTGAAACTGACATTGTGGCACAGGCTGGTCTGTGAGTACAAAGCAGCATTACCTGCACGTATCAATCAGTTGCTGAACAATTTAGGCTTGTCTGATCGATAATGCATGTGTGCCAAGTTGAAAAAATACAGCACAAACATATTTTTGTATTACAGTGTGATTGCTCTAATCTCTAATCTAGTCTCTAATCATCTAATGTAAATAGGGAATATCTCCACTGATTTAGGAACATGAAAATGTTTAAAAGTTTTCTGAGATGAGGGTGAGGCTGTGTCTTTATCCTATATGGAGCGCTCGTTACCTCACAGTTAAAGTATTTGAGTCTGTAAAAGATTTTGCGAACATTCTTTGACTACTCCACCATAACATGACGAGCCTCTCTTTTGTAAGCTGTGTTTCTACAAACAAAACTCACTTGTTACTGCTGCAGTTTGGGAATTTGTACTTCTCCCTGTGTACACCAGCATCTGGGACAAGGGAATGAGGCATTGGGGAACCATCTTGGCACTTATCTGTTTAGAAATTCATCACATTCTGTGGCAAATGCACACTTCTGTCTGATTAACTATTTACACTTTGGAATACTCAATTATTTAGGAAAGTAAACCTTTTAGGGTGTAAATATTAAATATGTTTTTATGTAGTAGCCATTAATTCGGCAATGCAGAAATGTGTACAGTTGTGTTTTGTTTTCTATCTATGCACCTGTATTGCTGAGTTGGATGTTCCTTTCCGCATATGAGACATGGAACCTATCAGAGGTTCTGGACCTTGATGTTGCTAATAAAAGGCTTTGTTTTATTTCAGGCATGAAGTCTATACTGAATACTAACGTGCAATGAAGTCCCTGTGCTGCAACCACCATGCTCATGAAACTCCTACTGAATTTAAAGGAATTTTGAATTCAAGTTTTTGATTTGATAGTTGCTATTTGATTGTTCTCTGACTTGTTTGAAGTCAAGAATTTTAAGAGTTTGTCTTGATTTTTAAATCTACTTTCATTAAAAGATGAACTGATTTTGAAAAATGTAGCTGTTTTTGAACAACCTGGCACTTAGGGGTATTGCGTTTTAGTTCATAGCTTACTTTGTAATTTTGACAGGGTTATTTGTGAAACCAGTTGAAATAATAATTCTGGCTCAGAGATTTTGGTATGGGTGTTTTGGTAGGATGGGTTGACTCAGGTGTCTAGCTGTAAAAAAGAAAAGCAGAAGCTTAGTGAAAAATTTAAGACAAGGCAGTGAGTAAAGCAATTTATTTTTTTGTGTACTGAACGGGACATAACAAAATGAGAAAGCTCATACCAAAAGCTGTAACATGGAAGTGTTAAATGAAGCATGAGTGCTAAATTATATCGCACATTAAATGTTTCATTTGCCTCATAATTACAATAATTGCAAGCCTTTTAACTTTTATGGCCCACAGCTGGAGCTTGGCATAGTATTCTTGAGGGGGAAAGCCCGAATGAGGCTGGAATACTTTTAAATAACATCTTCAAAAGAAAGGAAAAACAAGGACACCTTGCTTGCAGGTCTCTCTTAACAACTTTTGTTGATCCCGTAATCAAATGACAGAAAACATTCAGGGCATTACACACACTACAAAAGTGAGGTACCATAGTTGATGATGTAACACAGGGACCTAACTGGTTTTCTTTGAACACACCTTGACACTAATCATGAGATAAAGTCCTCAACATCAGGCAGGGAAGAAAAGGTGTGATAATATACTAGTTAAGTTTAGCTTTTGCAGCAGATTTTAAAGTTATTGACACTGTAAAATTTTTAAGATGTGGCTTGAATTGAGTATAAATTAGTTGCCCATCTTGCAAGAACTATATTAATTAATTTACAGCTATGTCAGTTGACAGTCTTTTCCCTCCATTGGGCTGACTGAGTATTAAATTCCCTTACTCTGCAGATTTTTAACACTGGTTGCTAGGGAGCTGTTGTAGCACAGAAGTATAAGGCAACTACTTCTCCTTCACCTTCTCCATTGTGTGCCTTGCATAAGAATATGTCAACAGCAAGTGGAATCAGCCTGCTTAAAATCAGCAGGATTTTAATTTGGAGGATGTTCCTATGACACCAAAGCTGAAGCCTTCATCTGATGTAACTGTCTTCCCACAAGGGTTTTATCAGCTAGAACACATGCTGTGTGTTTTTATTTGTAGACATTTTTAATCAATCAGTGTTTGTGTCAAAGATACAATCTGACCAGACAGGTCTGTGTCAAGAACATTCTACAGATCTCTTCACTTTCTTAAATAGAGGAGGCCTCTAAGTGATTTCCTAGGGAAAATGATGCGTACAGTAACTGGCACATCTTAGGAAGGAATGAAATGTTGGAAACCTTCAAGAACCTAGAAAGGGGTCTGAGCACTTTGGGTATGCACAGTGAGCGGGAATTCTGGGTTTGCTTCCTCCAAGAGGAAGCTACTGTATACACCCAGACTGCTCTGTGGCCTGGCCTGGCACTTGGAGACGGGACATTTGCTTTGAAACTGCTTCCGTGCCCAACCCAAAGCACACGTGCAGATTCAGCAGTAATGCTTCAGGCTCTGCAGAGCTGGGCTGGAAGTGGGTGCTGGGAAAGGCAGGCAGCATGGTTTACCTTCAAATTCCCATTGCAAATAACTTGCATCATCTTTTAATTGCTGTTAGGGAAATTAATTATCAATAGTTTAAATTCAGATCTAATTGCAGGCTGTTCAAATAGCATTTCTTGTTCCTTTTTCATAGTATAATAATGTTTATGATCAGCATGATAAAATTCCAAGTCATTTTTCTCTCTGCAGAGAAAAATTCTCTCTGCAGAGTGTAGCAGAATGTTTAGGAAAGGAGTTGGAATTCTCTTAGATATTACTGAGAAGAAATGAAGACAATTTTACAGGCTTATAAGGTCAAGGTTACAACACCTTTTGAGACCAACAGGAAAAAAAAATAGTATTTTTGCCATCATTACATAGTATAATACCGGCCCGTGTACTAGCCAGAGCCTGGCCAGAAGATCATTGCATATTGAGGAGGAAGTGATCCCTATAAGAATTATCCATAAGTGCACTGTGCCACATGCACAGCTGGGCCTTCAGGGCTGTGCTGCGTTGCACAAATTCCCTGGCTCCAGGATGAAGGGAGCCAGCTCACTGAAATGGAAAAGCCCGCAGACAGTTGCCACTGGGTACTAGTGATTGCATCACTTGTGTGCCCCAGTTTGTATCTAACAGTGCAGCAAGAAGTTTGCGTGTGAGCATCCTTCCTGCTTGTCAGTAGGAGGGGTGAATATAGGATGGTGAATATAGTTCTATATAAGAAAATCCTATAATAGTTTGAATGATCCAAATTATGGGAATCTCTTTTAGACATAGGGTCTGCACAGTGTGCTGTGCGTGGGCTGGAGGTCCTGCACTATTTGGGGTTCTCAATATAGAATCAGAGAATCAAAGAGTGGTTTGAGTTGGAAGGGACTTTTAAGATCATCTAGTTCCAACCCTCCTGCCATGGACAAGGACACTTTTCACTAAATCAGGTTGTTCAGGGCCCCATTCAACCTGGTCTTGAATACTTCCAAGAACAAGGCAGCCACAATTCCTCTGACAACCTGTTCCAGTGTCTCACTGTCATCACAGTTAAGAATTCCTTCCTAAGATGTAACTTTAACTCATCCTCTTTCACTTTAGAGCCATTCCTCTTGTCCTTTCTCTTCATGTCCTAGCAAAAATTGCCTCTTTAGCTCTCCTATAGCCTCCTTCAAGTACTGGAAATTGCTATAAAATCTTCCTGGAGCCTTCTCTTCTCCAGATTGAACAACCCCAATCCCTCAGGCTGTTTTCATAGGAGGCATATTCCAGCCCTCTGATCATCTTCATGGCCCACCTCTGGACTCATTCCAAGAAGTCCACATCCTTCTTATGTTGGAGGCCACAGAGGCGGATGCAGCACTCCAGGTGGGGTCTCACATGGGCCAAGTGGAAGAGCAGAATCCCCTCCCTCGCCCTACTGGCCACACTGCTTTTGATACAGCACAGGATATGGTTGGATTTTTGGACTACTTGTGCACATTGCTGGCTCATGTTGAGTTTCTTGTCCACCAACACTGCAAACGTCTTCTACCCAGGACTGCTCTTGATCCATTCCCCGCCCAGCCTGTATTTGCATTTGGGATTGTCCCAGTCCTGGTGCAGGACCTTGCACTTGACCTTGTTGAACTTCATGAGGTTTGCACAGATCTACCTTTCAAGTTTGTAAAGGTCCCTCTGGATGCCATCCTGTCCCTGCAGTGTGTTGACAGCACCACACAGCTTGGTGCTGTTGGAAACATTGTTGACGGTGTGGCTGATTCTGTTGTCCTCGAGGCTGATAAAGATGTTAAATAACACTGATCCCAACGCCAACCCCTGAGGTATGCAATTACAATAAATGTATGGAATTTGTGAACAATATTTATAAGTGCAGGTCAGAATTGCTAGCTAAAATGGCAGATGACTTCACTCTTCCCAAGAATTGGCGAATCTGTAGTTAAGATTGCCCACCATTAGATACCATTCTCTGAACACCTAATTGCCTTCAATAATTATTTAAAAGACCCATAAAAGCATATATTTTCAGGGAATTCCAACTTGGAATTTCTATTCCAAGAAGAACTATTGCCAGTAGTATATAAAATCAACTATGACTTTGCCTTGCTGACCTTGCATTGCCTTGTTGTATTGAGGTATATCCTAGCTGTGTTTATTCATTGCTACAGATAAGTTGGTAATTTTTTATTTCTTTCAACTTGGAAATTGTATTGTAGCAATGAGGAAAAAGGGAAAAACCAACTCCCATGTGACTGGCTGCAAAAACAGTGGCAATCAATCTATGGATAATTTACAGGGGTGTTTTTGCGATTGCTCGTCATGGTGCATGTGAGTATATACAGATTGGTAATATCAAATTACAGTGGAGGAAAGGATTAGGCTTTTACAGTAGACTATACACAATGACAAACTGATGTCATGCAGTTGGGGAAAAAAAGAGATTATTTGTGTAGTATTAACAAATGTATTTAAAATCTGAATGAGAATTCTTGGGCTTCGTGATTGAGAAACTTCAGCTGTAGTTGTGTGGCTTTTTGACACCACTCACAAAAAGGAGATAGAGATTAGAGAATGATCAGAAGAACAGCTAAGAACCAAAAATGATAATTTTATGAAAGACAGTGAGGGATAAGCAGTTAAACTAGAGAAGGTAAAACTAACATGGAAGAGAACATTTCAAGTACAAGCAGTTCTCTACTAAAGATAACAGCAGTCAACTATACTGACTATCAGTTAAGAACTGGGCAGAAAGAAGCTAGTTGGTTTGCTCTGAAGGAGTTTAAGGCTGAGCATCAGTTCTAGATGTGGTTATGTTACAACATTATAGAATTAGCATCACAAGAGGCTTTTAAGAGGGCATTAGCTAAAATCTGTCTGCTTCATAAGATCATGCTTAAAATATAGAGGGTCTTCATGCAACTTGAGTCTTGTTCACTTTATGTGATTTCTCTGACTTTGGAATGAGGAACGGTTTGAATCCCAAGCCAACACACAAGCTATATGGGAACTTCCTCTTCACAGGTGTTTGAGTTAACATCAGACCTGGCACATCAGCGGGGAGTATGGCAAATTAGTTAATCTAGTATGGCTATAAAGAACACCATGATCCTTTCAATTTATCTCAGCACTCTGAGTCTGGAAAAGGTTCAGTGAGTTGTACTTGGCTAAATTTTCTGGCAAAATTCTTGTTCGTGAAACTTCCGCCTCTTTGTGCCAGCTGGCAACAGAAATAGCAACACAAAAATGAATTTGTGTGCCTTTCTTCCACCAGTTTTGTGCAATTTAAGGATCCATCTTTTGGAGGAGCTCATATGAGCTGTTAAGTTTCTTTTATTTTCATGCACTCTGCAAATCTGAATACTTCAGGCTGAAGACGCATTTAATTCTTTTTCACACATATGGTAATAAGGCACTGGGTGCTCAAGGTGTCCTGGTATGAGGATGCTGATTATGAAACCAAGGGTTTCATGCAGAAACTTCATACTTCCTAACTGGCACTGCAGGAACTTAATACAGAGTCAAGATTTACTTGTGCAATGTTCATGCTGTATTTGGAACTCTGCCCACAGCAATTTAAAAATAAATTAATTATGTACAACATGTAGTTTTGCCCCTGCATGAATGGCAAGTCTAAGAAATGTTACATTTGTCTACTTTCAGTTTTGCTTTTCCATTTTGCATAATGAAAGGATATGAACACTAAATAGACCTGGTGTTTATGAGATATTTATGTTCATAAGTAGTTCCTTGTCACTTTTACTGGTGGCACCCTGCTAAGATGCTTCAGTATTATTATTATTTCAGTATTATTATTTTTTAATTGATGTCAGAAGCACTAGTACTGTTGTGATTGGAATGGCTCTGCAATTTCTTCTTCTCTCTGTTTTGTCAGAAGCAGTTTCTGAAAGAAAACATCAGAATGACAGCAATTTCTGACAGAAAAATTCAGAAGCAGTGTTAAGAATACATAGTTTATTGGTATTTATGACTTTGGAAGATGGAGAATGCAAAAGGACAATTTCGCTACCTAAAAAATGTCTGTCTGTCCTTGTTTCCAGAGCAAACTCTAGATTTCTCATTCCCAACAAAAGATATTACTGCTTTAAAAAACAAATATATGGGAATAAATAAAATTTTGGCTTCATTATTTGGCGTTTTTCCCCTTTCATACTTGAGAGGCTTTATTAAGCTGCTTTGCAAATATTAGAGCATGTAGAAGAAAGAAGAACTGACTAGGTAAGTGTGCTGTTGGCTAGACATTTATCAGCCATTCATGCCTGCATGACTGGATAGTTTCACTTTCCTTGTGAGTGGATGTCTGTTAGCCATGTGCAGCTGAGGCTCTGAGGGGTAATTGAAACTTTTGGATAATCAGTTTTTGTAAAGAACTATAGACGCTTTCCTAGCAGTCATGGATTTGTGGAATGTCTCCAGATAATATCAAAATGGCCAGGTAGGATTTCAATAATTAGAAGTTGCTTATTACAAGAAAGCACGGGCCACGAAATGAAGCTACCTGTCACTTAGAACCGTGACAAAATTGTAAGTGAAATATATTGTCCACCAGAGAAAAAAAGTTCTCTGTCTGAAGGTCAACATTTATTAAGCTTTAGGAATCAAAGTAATGATAACTGTATTCCTACCTTAAGTATCAAGTATTATTCCCAGGGATGAAGAAAAGTTCACTCATGGGCAGCCAATTAGCCACTGTGCAGTTTCGGTACAGTACAAAACCAGCTCATTCCAATTTGCCTCCTGTAGAGGTCTAAGAGGTTGATGTGATAACCTTGAAGAATGTATGTTACACTATAAACATGCAAGTTTTTCTTCATCCAGCTTCCTGTCACCATGGTAAGTTACTCTCATGCAAATTTTTTTCAGTGTAAATGACAAAGAAAATTCTCCTTTTTGAAGTGAAGCATAGAGGGGTTGTTGGGCTTTTTTGTGCATTCCAAATGCATACTCTTTCTCATGCCTTTTCCGTAGATGTAAGAGCACAATGTGGAAACTGGAATAGTATGACAAGACCGAATACCATCTCGTTTTTCCTCAGTGCATTTCTTTAAAATACTCATTCAACATCTGCATTTTAAACCCTCTGTTGATGTAAGTGCTTATTCCTGAATTAACTGTTGTGTTTCAGAAAACTTGCCTCCATTTATTTATAAAGAGGAAAATTGGTAATTACCAATGGCACAGAAGCACAGAACTGTGGCATAAGTTACATGGATCTGATTCTTAGTTGTGCTGCAGACTTGTTTTTTGACCTGGCAAATGATTGTCCTCTAGCTCCTACCAATTCCTGTGGAAGGTAAACTGCTGATTACTGCATCACTCCATGTGAACCTAGGGGATGGACCACAGGGAGGAACAGGAAGGGAGGAAGGGAGCGTGCCTTAGGTCACCACAGACAAAATTGATATAATACAATTGCTGTATTATATTCTTACTCTATTATATCCCATTTATAACTTGGAGCAATTTACTTGGAGCAAAGTAAAATCTCTGGAGCAGCATTGTACTTTTATTGTCTTGTACTTACTCTTCAACACAAGATTGCAAGGCAGCAATACCACTTTAGTGCTGGCCAGAGCTCCTGATGAGTTCTGTAATGTGAACAATAGCAATCAGAGCAGGAAGGAAATAACACACTGCAAACCAGGGGTAAAATGACATGCTAAAACTTAAAAGAATTACAAAAAAACGCCACCCAGAAAAAAAAAAAGAACCAACAAAACCAAACCCAAACAACAAAACCACTGCTTCTTTTTCTGCAGTCAAGGGTTTCTAGAGTTTTCTATAGCATTTTTTATAGTTTCATCAATTAGGTGCAAGAGAAATTAGAGCACTCCCTGTTGGCAAAATGGGAAATGAGAACTAACATGGCAGCTCTCTTGGGTCTCCCTGTTTCAATTTTCTTTCTACATGTTGTGATCACCTATGAATAAGTTGGACACTCATTTTGAAGTCCAGTGGAATAGTTAATTTTTGTGTAGTTTATCAGCAGCAAATGATTCCTGTGAATAGTTGTTTATAATTCTCTGATTTAATAGAGATATTTTTTATTCAGGCTTTCTGCCTGATTCTGAAGTTCACAACAATTTTTCTGAAACAGAAATATTCGCGCAAGGGTAATTTCAGTCCTGAAAGGAAAAAGAGCTGCTGTAATGCAGGTAGCAGAACTAGGTCACTATTTCTGAGAGAAATCACTGGAACACTTTATTTAACTTCTATTAAAAAGACTTTGATGGGTTATCCCACCACTGCTGAAGGACAGCAATACTCACTGTCAGAGATAGAGGTTTCCATCAAAGTTCTAAAAGGAAGGAATGTTTCCCCTCTTCCTCACAGTTGTTTGCAACGCAGGGTGTATAAACAAGGCATTCTTATTTGTTCAGCTTATTCAAACAGATGGATTTAACTCCTGCTTAAGAAATAGTCCAGGAATCAACTGTGATTATTTCTGTTTCATAGTAAGACATAAGGAGATAAGAGTAGAATCCCCTTGGGAAGGGACAGTCACAAGGAATGGGTTCTAAATAGGAATTTCGGGGGACAGAGTAGGAGAGAAAGGTGTGTTCTGGGAGAAATATTTGGGCAGTAGACAAATGGTGCTTGTCTTGACACTGTCTTGACAGTGAGATTTTGAAAATATTAGTCTATTAGGTAAATGTATCTTGGGGCTTGTGGGCAGATAACAGCTGGTCTCTGTGCAGGACAGCTCCATGAACCCACTTGTGATTTACATTTTTCCAGTCACTTCTGTTTCCTCTCTCAGGAAAGAGCACACACTGTGATACCAGAACATATGTGTGTTTAACTTTGTGGATGTGGCTGAAATCTATCTGAGTGCTGCTAGCTTTAGGTTAAATAGTCAGTGTTAATTAGGACAGCTGTAGTCTTGAATGCTGTGCCTAGATATGACATTGCTGTTAGCTCTAGCTGGCAAATACATCTGCTCTGAGAATTTAGTGCTGCAGAATTCCTTAAGAACTGGAGATGGAAAATGTTTTCAAGAAGCACTGGATTTTTCCAACTTGTACTTTGTTTGGAAAATTTACCCAATGAGAGGTATTTAAACACCACATTGTTTTTAAAACTCTACGTGTTTTTATTTTTCTGTTATTTCTTCTTTGAACCTTACATTTGCAGTCAGAGGTATTGAGGATGAGCGCAGGGGAGTTGTTTAGCAAAAGATAAATAACAGTTTTTAGATGTCTTCAGTTTTTTTCATTTTTATTGGACTGTCAGAGTCTATGCATGAAGTTAAGATATCATATTCAGATTTCTTGAAGTAGCTTTAGTCCTTCTGGGCTGGGTGCTGCTTACCAGTAGATTTAGGGAGTCATAATGAAAAATGCATCAATTGCAGCAATTTCAGTAATGGTTAGACATTGCACTGGTCTAACATTTTCTGAGCTGTTCTTGGTGGCTGCAATTGAAGCCATTGTTAAGGTAATGTAGGCAAAACGATTTTGTTTCCTGGACATGTATAGTCCCTATTTGTTGCAAGCCATGAAACTGTGCTTCCAGTTGTCAAGGAAGCTCTCTGTCCCAGGTTGTTTTTAGTGAGCAAAAGTGGTCAAATTCCATTCCAGTATACATCTCATGTCAACAAAGACAGACGCAGGTAACCTTATGAGAGTGACTTTCCTTTTCTTCTTGTGTCTTTGTCTAAATGTGATTCTCCCTTCAGGCTACAGCACTCAACCCAGACATACAGACGTCTGAACAGGTATAAGCATACATATATGTGGACCACTGTGGGTTTTTAAGGCAGAAAGCTGAATAAACTAGACTTTATTATACTAAATAACTGGAAAATCTGTTATTTGAAGCAAACCTGTAATGTGGGTATCATCTTTCTTCAAAAGACATAAAAAGGGAATACGTGTATGTTACATGCTTTAATTATGGTTAACAGCTGGTCACTCTTTTTGTTTTTCTGGGTGGGACTGAAACTGAACTCTCCTACATATTCCTGAATTTTTGACTTTTAATAGTGTTACAGTGTTTAACAGCGTTTGACTTTTAACAGTTAAGCCCTAAGAGGAAAATACTGTGTTTCAGGCAGTTACTGAGCTGTGTTTTCCACAGCTAATTTTCTAATGATCACTAAATGGTGGTTATTAAACAGGTCATCTTGTAAATAGTCACAAGAAAATTTTTAATGTAATTAAGTGTTTTGAATACAGCTGGATTACTGTTCTGATTATCTAGCTGTTTGTTCATGTATTGTATTTTTATATAATAACAGCACCCTGACATATATTTATGGTTAGATATATGTAAGTGAGTTCTGAACAACAGCAGCTCTATGCTTATAGGAGCCCTGGCTGGAAGTGGTCTGAGGGACTACAAAACCCATCCTATGCATGCTGAGAAAATCAGCAGAGCCTTGAACCAAACAAGTTCTCTTGTACACAGTGCAGCGTCTCACTCTGTCTTGTGCCAGGCTAGTGCGCTGCTGCAGTGACCTTCTCCGCACTTGAGAAGACAACTGAGAATCTTACACATTTTGTTGTGTGCAAGAATTGCATTCCCTTCCAGCTTGTGTATCACACATTGTGAGACCTCTATAGCTCTTTAAAATAGTATGGATACAGATCTTCTATAAACAAGAACTGTTCCCAAGCCAAAATGAATAAATAGAACTGCAAAGTGATTGTAATGCAGCTCCACTGATTTTACACATAATGATCCTGACTAAGATATCTTTGGCTCTGTCCATAAGTGGCAATCATTTTGCCTTTTCGAGTGTCTGGATAAGGCAAACTGCCCAGCATGGTCAGCTTCACAGAGTAAAATTTTAGGTCTGCCAATGCTGTTTGATTACCATATGTAAGCAAAATATGCAGTGTGGCTATGTTCCTAGCTGTCTACAAGCATTCAATGGAACCATGACTGGGATGGTTTTTAATTTAATCCATGTTTAAAAATTTGTACCTTTTTCTGTGTTGTGTATTTTGGTATCAAGGTGTCTTTAGTACATCTCAGACTGGATATTGCAGTGTCTATGGGGCTGGAAATATCAATCAATCATAGAATCATAGATTATAATGAATTGGAAAGAACCCACAACGATTATCAAAATTCAACTGATGCTTCTGAACAGGACAAGTCCAAGAGTCACACCATGTGCCCAATAGCACTGTCCACAAGCTTCTTGAACTCTGTCAGGTTAGGTGCTGTGACCATTTCCCTGGGGAGCCTGTTCCAGTGCCCAATCAACCGCTGGGTGAAGAACTTTTCTTCTGATATACAACTTAGACCTCCCCTAACACAGCTTCAGGCCGTTCCCTTGGGTCCTGTCATTGGTCACCACTGAGAACAGATCAGTGCCTGCCCCTCCTCTTCCCCTCACAAGGAAGTTGTAACTGCAGTGAGGTCTCCCCTCAGTCCCCTCTCCTCCAGGCTGAACAGACCAAGTGACCTCAGCCACTCCTCACACGGCTTCCCCTCAAGGCCCTTCCCCATCCTCGTGCCCTCCTTGGGACACTCTCTAACAGCTCCATGGCTTTTCTGTGTTGTGGCACCCAGACCTGCCCCCAGCACTCGTGGTGAGGCTGCCCCAGTGCAGAGCAGAGCAGGACAATCCCCTCCCTTGCCCGGCTGGTGATGCTGTGCCTGATGCACCCCAGGACACGGGTGGCTCTCCTGGCTGCCAGGGCACTGCTGGCTCATGTTCAACTTGTCATTGACCAGGACTCCCTTTCTGTGGCTCTGTTTTCCAGTCTATCCTTCCCTAGTCTGTCTGTACATGCAGGGCTGCTCTGTCCCAGATGCAGAATCTGGCACTTGCCCTTCTTAAAATTCATATGGCTGGTGATTGCCTATTACTGAGCCTCCTCTGGCCCTGTGGCTCACACGCATGAATGCACAGACACAGGGATGGCTTCAGTAATATTAAGTCAATGTCAAGGAGTTGAGAAGGGTTCTTGCGTAAGAGTTCCACAGAAAGCAGTTTATTGCTACGAATTGTGAAGGTTTCCAGAGGCAAATGACCCCAAGCATGTGACAGCTCAGGCTTAAGTACAGGGGTGTGGCTAACACCAGGAGCCAACCAGGGAAGCAGAACGGGGGTACATTACCACAACCGAACAAGGTATCCTGGGAGAGGTTCCTTTCCCTCGCCACTACCGGTAAGTCTTTGGCACCAGAGACTGTCTTACCAAGAGCCCTCTCTGTTTCTTGTACCACTGGTCAATTGGCCCCCACAGTTGCCCATCCCTTTAATTTTTGTAGGTCTCTGTGCAGGGCGTTTCTATCATTGAGGGAGACAGAAACTCCTCCTGATTTACTATAGTCAGCAAGTTTAGATAGGATACCTTTGCAAGGCTTATGTTCGTGAATCTATTCCAAAGAATTTGAATCAGTTAGGGAATACCCCTGAGTGCAGAGATGGGTTGTCTGCCTGTGTACTTTTAGAGGAGTAGATCGTGACAGAGTTAGGTTCTTGGAAAACGATAGCAGTAGGTAGGTACAGTAATAAGGTCTCCCCTGAACCTCATTTTCTTCAGGTTAAACAACCCCAGCTCCCTCAGCCACTCTTTATAGGATTTACTTTCTAAAATAACTGTAGGAGAAGTATCTTGAGAATTCGACTGTATACAATAAAATATTAAAAAAGGTAGTTATACCATTTTCAGTTAATGAAAAGGAGTTGCATACTCAAAAGGCCTTTTTGATCCAATTTCCCCAACATTAACACTGGATGAATGCTAATGATCTACCTGTAAAAAGAGCTGTATAGTTGTATAGCTCAATATATAGTTGTATAGCTCAATATATAATGTTTATAAATTTGAGGTACCCAGCTATACCAATATATTATATAGATATTCATATATATAGTTATGTATTTTAATGGTAGCTACTACTGACTTCTTTCTTGATTTTGATACCTTCTCTCCTGGATCAATACAAGAGACACAGTGATACAATGGTAGTGAAAACTTTTGATTTTGAATGAACAAGAAGCCAAGATTAAAGACACTGACTGAAATGGGTAAAAGTTGAAAATAAAAGAAGGCAGCTGTGGTCAGGAAGAGCAAAGTAGACTTACTGTGTCTGCTGGAAATTAAATCCTGTAAATAAGTAAAATTTTACTGTGCTCTGAGGCACATAAAATACACATGTGAAAAAATGTCTAGGTCCACTTCAGTATTACTGTGTGAGAATCACGTATTTTAGGGTCAGACCAGACAGCTAGAACAAGTAGCCTGAGATTTACAGGCCAAATCTGAAATGCAGTTCTGTATTCCCAATTTGGTCCATTACTAAAGGAAAGCATTGCTGAAATTTAGATGTGATGAGGACCTGGCTTTTGATACTGAGGAAATTCAAATTTATGTCTAATACAAACAGATCAAACCACCACAGTGAGCGTTCATAGAAGAGTGTTGTCAAAAAACCTTTGAAACTAGTATGGAGCGGGCAGTTTCTTTCTGGCCCACTACTTGCTGAATATGTTCCATCTTAATCTATAATGATGGCCCATTTTAAATATGACAAATAAGCAGAAATGGAAATTAATGAGAAACAAATTCGGAACGGATGGGAGGAAATGGTTTTTCATGCACAAAATGTTAAGCTTTTGTAATGACCACAGAGGTGGGGTTGTTGTGGAGGTAGTTTAAAAGGAAAGAATAATGGAATGTGTTAACTCTTCAATGTGCTAAAAATCTGAAATTACGTTGTACGGCCTTTCCTTAGTATCTCAGCCTTGTTTTAGGTTGCTGTCTTTGCATCTCCCAAGCTTTATTTTACTGTCCCTTATGTTGGACAGAGACAGCAGATTTCTCACTATCATAATGATGCCAGAGATCTGACCTCCACTGCCAAAGAGTTCTGTTTCTTTTTCTGAGAGGAAAGGAAATTATGGGAAAGCTGCTAAAAGGACACTCTTACTGTTGGCCTAGGAGTCTAGAAATGTATTTGAGTTGCATTTGAAATTTACTGAGTGAGCGACAACAGAAGAGAGTGAAGTGTGACCCTGCTCCATCAGGTTATAAACAGGTTATTTCACCATATTAAAATATTGAATCATAGATGAAAATGAAAATTTTTTTACTATTACTGTGCCAATTCATGCTAAATGGTGCTGCCTGTTACACTGCAGGAGTTTTCTGAAATACCTTTAACTTAATTTTTAGCACTTCAGGTAAACTGTATGAAAATATAGACTCACAGGAGATCATTGTGGCATCAGTTTCTTGTACATCCAAGCAAATGATGAAATGTGCTAGGAGCCAGAAGGAAATCTGCAACACTGTAGATAAAGCAAATAACAACGCTAACATATGGATTCTTCGCATTTCTAAATTGTTCTTTCTATTAACATGTAGTATACAAATTTGTGGAGAAGTAGAATCAATTGTGATAAATAATGTAATTATAGATATGAAAGGTTTATAGCGAACAAGAAACACAGCTGCTACTTGTGGATTTCCACTTTTAGAAAACTAGTGTTTTCCAGTATTACTTTAGAAAATGCTAATGAACAGAGGTGTTCCTGTGAACAAGACCTAATGTTCCACTGTGCTTGTAAATCACTGTTGAAGCAATGAAATAGAGAAAGAAAATTAAGAACTTCTTTTGTCACTGAAATATACACTCTAAGCAGGCAGCTTCAAGTTGATAATTAGATGTTCTGATCAGCATCTGGGGAAAGACAAAAAAGACAGCTTGGCTTTTTGTTCTGGGGAATGTCCTGTTCAGGAACTGAAATGCAGCTGCTTGTTTGGGCTCTGTGTCATCAATCTCAGGTGAAAACACAGTAACGTTTAAAAATATTCAGTTTCTTGAACATTTTCAATTCATTTCCTAAATGCTACTCCTGCTATGCAACCTTGCAACTACATACAAAGATAAAGCTTTCAAATTATTCAGTCTTAGGAGGATTATATTGCACTCACATGCTTATTTTTCAAATGTTCTCAGAATGTGATTTCTTGAGAGTTTTTATGGTTATGAAATATAACCTAATTTGCTGGCCAGATCCTGTCATACACTTGAGTTAAAATGAGAAGCACTTTTCAAGATTCATCATAAAGCAGTTAATATAGGGAGCACAGTAGAGAAAACTTATTCCCTGTTGAATTTAAGGCAGTTTTATTTATGAAAGTCCTGATACTTATGAAGCATAGTGGGTTTCTTTTCTGTTTGAGCAGCAGAGATGACTGCTGTGTTGCTATGCCACCTACATTTGACAAGGCAGTGGGCTGTCTTGTTCAAAATAATCTGGTTTTCTCAATGCTCCCTGGCTTGGTAATGACTGTTGTTGCAGACCCTGATTATTATGAAATATTGTATAACAGTGGTTACAAAGTAGTTACGGAAACCTTTGTGGTCTTAAAAAATTGTTTTCTTGGCTGCATTTCAGTTTATGATATGATAAGTGAGATTGCCTCATATTTCTATCAGTTTGGCAAAACCATCGTTTTTGTACCAGTTGTGATAATTTTAAGTATATTGTGTCTCTCTGAGATTGCTGATTGCAAGGTTAAACTGACCCTGCTGCTGGTCAGTTATTATGCTTGATGTTTGCAGAGGAGATGTGGAAGGCAGTGCATTGTGTGGTCGTTGTAATGGTCTGAGGGAATCAAACAGGCAGCAGAGAGACCTGTTCTGCCCAATCTTCCACTCATATCTTCCTGAAAGCTCCAGAGGGTCTTCTGGGAGATAATGGAGTTGAAGTTTTGTTGTAGCAATTATGACAGAATCCTTTAGTTTGGAAAAGACCTCTGAGGTCTTTGCGTCCCACTTTTATCTGATCACCATCTTGTTAATTAAACCATGGCACCAAGTCCAGTCATTTCTTGAACACCTCCAGGGATGTGACTCCGCCTCTGCCTTGGATAGCCCCTTTCAATGCTTAACCACCCATTTTGTGAAGAGACTTCTACTGATGTCCCTTTATTTTATGGGAAATTAAGACCTTCTGAACATCCCTTGATGTCCCATTTTGTCTTGTGGAAGATATACAGCTTAGTGAAAGTGTTTCATTTAACATAAGCTGCTGAATGATTGACTATCTGTCACTTAAGATTGTCGTTCAAGTAGTAGCAACATGAATTAAGTACAGGTAAGACAGAAGTATATTTATTTGCTTATAGGGATCAATTGGTAGTAATAGACTAAAAATCAGCTCCCTCATTTCATGTGGTTTTTTGTGTTTTTTGAGCCTGATTCCCTTAAATAGAAGCAATAGTATGTGATGTATTGGAAAGAAAGAATATATGGCAACTACAAGAAGGGTGTGGAACATGATCTTTTCTTTAGGATGACAAAGCCCAGAAAATAATTTTGTATATGTATATATATATATACAAATTTTAATGTAGTCAAAGAGTAAGGTGGCCAGTCAATTACAGACAGTCAAGAATTTACCTGCTGGTTACTATATTTAAGTAAATATATCATTAAACATTTTTTTAAAACTTAAACTTCTAAGCAGACTGTTAACTTCAGCTATTAACAAAATTAAGGTGTTTAAAATAAGTAGCGACATCCTCTATAAAATTGGTAGTAATGAAGTATTGTTTGTTTGCTGAAGCTCACTGTGTGCATGTTAAATTGTCTGCCAGTTCAAAATCAGGATGGATGGTTTCTTGTATTCTCAAGCATTTCTGGATGATAAAAAGTAAATTGTTGTAGATTGAGACCACACATTACAAACAAAATAGTGGTTGATTGCCATATATACAAAAAATGAGAATGCAACTTAATTTAAGAGTTTTTTCCCTGTAAAAATGTCAAAATTTATGAAAGCATAAAACATAATCAATTTTTGAAGGCTTAAAAAATCAAGGACAAATTTATAAAGAATTTTGAATAGAAGTAAGAATATATTTGCTATGAAGAATTTTTTCCCTGAAGAAAGTTCATGTTTTCAGACCACTTTTAATGGCATGCCAGGTGCTGTCTTTGCATATTAAAGTCAAATTGTTAATATAAAATTGTCTGTTTACATAATCATTCCTGCCCTAGGCCTAAGAATTCAGTTCTAAAAACGCTTATGTGCAAAAACAGTTTGGCATGGAAAAAAATCCTTCCGTGTGAAAAAAGTAATTGTACAAAGAAAACCTTTGTGAAAATTATATAGGAAAGTTTTTTTTGTCTAATTGGAATTCCATAAAGGCTACCTTTGGGTATATTTAACAGCTTAACTGCTGGGATAATACTTTTTTTTATTTTAAGGAGACATGAGGAAGTTTAAATTTACTGTCTCACCTGCCAGCAATTTCACCTTTGGTTTTAGCAGCATCAGAATATTCTGCTCTTGAATGCTTTTAAAACTTTGACATTATATTCCTGATTGTATCACTGAGTAATTTTTTTCTCTTTATTTTGATTTATTGAAGCCTGTGAACCGGTTGCCGTTTCAGAGTCTTAGTGGGGTAACTTGTGTGAAAAATCACGCAGATGCAGTAAGTCAGCCCTTCATTTTCTGCAGATGGAGCTGACTCCTTGTACTTTTAACAAGTACAGACAATGAACTGTATTTAAGTTCCCAGATTCATTGTCTTAGAGTTACTTTCAGAGAGTCTCACCCAGTAGTCAGAACCTGCCTCTGGATGAAGGGATTTTATGAATAAACTGTGTTGCTCCTTTTCCTGACTAACGGCTGGAATTGCTGAAAACATCCTTCATTCCCACTGTTTATCAGGTGGCACTGTCACTTTTTATTTCAGCGTACTGGGGTTAAATGATGGAAAATTGGAGAACAAAAGATTTGTATTCACAGCCGGTATTTTCAGCTGGAAAGGAAGATTCTGCAATGTGCATTTCTGTTCATTTTCTGAAAGATAGCTTAGTAGCCACATATTAAAGAAGGTTAATATGAAATTGGTGCAAAAATTTGTTTCAAGGAAGCAGTGAAATATTTGGTCTGTGCATACTTTTATATGATTTTCTAAAGCTGTTTTCACATGAATCAGTTGCCTTTATTTTCAATTTGATGTTATTTTTATTTCAGTGTTGCTGCATGTGCAGTGGAAATGCACTATGTTATGATTCTTTGCAATGGCGTTTTTAAACACATATCATACAACTTCTTCCCATTTATTATTTTTATATATTTATATATATATATATACACACACATATATTCTTTTTCAAAGCTGATAAGTTCCATTTTCCATCTCACAGTGGGGGTCCTCAGATTTGAGGAGTGGCCATCTTATAGAAGTGACCTGTGTCTTGTGTCTAATGCCTGCATGGAGCTGGCACTTCAGCCCCATTTTCTCAGCCCAGGACAGATGGGGAGGAGTGGGTAACTGCAGTGGCTGGTGAATTGGTGACCATGTTCTTGCTTTTTCCCTGTCTCCTTTCATGATGTGCACCAGGAGTACAGCACATAAGTGATTTTACCCTCTCTGTGCCATTGCCAGAGCCGTCCAAGTTCAAAAAGGAGAGGTCAGCTCCAAAGGACAGCAGTAGTGTACTGATTGTTTTTTAAGTTCTTGGTCAGCACACTTTTTCTTACAAGCTGTCTAGCAGTGGAAGGGTGGAACAAGCTGCATGTGATGTTCCAGAAATTCTTTCATGGTACACAACAGTCTCTAAGGTAATCTGATTTGATGTAGATGATGAAAAAATAACTGCCAAATCATCTTAATCTCTTTTATTGCAGGCTAAAATTTTCCCTTGCCTTGTGGGACACAGAGAGCGAAGCTCAAGATATATTAAGGGCCAATCATCTCTAATTTATCTTTGGGGGTATTTTTATTTGTTTGCTTGATTGGTTCATTGGGGTGCTTTGGGGTGTTTTTTCTGGAAAAATGTGTATAAAAATTATTATGAGGAAGACAGAAGTTCTAGAATGTGCTGTTTCTTCTGAGCCTTATCCGTAGCATGCTTGTCTGTGACCGTGGGGGACTCAACTCAAGTACTCCATCAATCCCTTCTGATCTTACATATGAGAACAAAGTTTAGTATTGCTAACATAATATTTAGTTGGAACCACCAGGAAATTTCATGGATACTTTTGGAACAGATTGAACAGGAAGAGGAACCGCGTTCCCTACCTTCTTTTGTTGATTCTATTCTAATCACATCTATTGTGTGATTCAGTGGTACAAGTCCAGTACAGGGGAAAGTTTACGTTTATTCCAGCACTTGCAAAAGGAGCCATTCCTTGGTCTTTTGGCTAACACAGATAAAAGGAGACTCAGCCATTTGGTATTCTGGTTCTGGGTGTCTTGTCTGCGCTCTGTACCTTATTAAAAATAGTTTGCAGTAATGTTCCTGAGCTGTTTTCTTTGGAATTACCGGGGGGAAGATCATCAACCTTATTGTTTAAAGGACCTGATGTTTGCATGGAAAAAACTGGTTTTGGTTAGCTGTGCTAAACTCAATCTGTGAAAACAATGTTTTCAGTATTTGGGAAATGCTGACATTTCATCTCCCTTTCAAGTTGTTATGGAAACTCTGAGTATCAGATAATTTTAGAGAATTAAAAGTAGTATTTTATTTGAATAAATAATGTCTAAATGGGTAGCTCTGACTTTATTTAGAACAAAATAGACTATTTCAGAACAATACATATTTTAAACAGGTGTTTGAAATTGGAAGTTTCACTTCCAAAAAAATCCCAAACCAACTTTTACTTTTCTGGTTTGGCTTTCTGGATCTGGAAAGAAAAATAAAATTGTTGAAATTGCCAACAATAATAATGCTTTAGACAATGTAATTTTTTGGGGAAAAAAATCTTGAAGTGTTAAATTTCACCTAGCTGTTAATGTTGAAAGTCCTTGGTGCTGACTGCCATGTTGTACTGATGTCGTGGGTTGGGTTTGTAACCGGGCGGAAACACCAATTTAGTGTAGTGGTTTGGTCTAAAATACTCATTACTGTTTATCTTCTGTGAGATAAGAATTAGGAGAAATGCAAAGCAGGCACCAACTTGAATGAATATAAAGAAGTTTATTAACAGACCTAAAAGAAGAAAAGGAAAAAGAAATTATACCACCTTCAGAACTCTCCTCCTCCCCCCACCTTCCTCCCTTCTCCCACTGACAATGTAAAGACAACCCTTAAGATGTTCAGTCTGTTTACCACTTCCATAATAACCTTGTTCAGTCCATTTAGAAAGAGAAGTCTCTTTTTGCTCGTGCTATGAAAACATTATCACACCGAGACAGCCACCCACTTCCAAATATTGTTCAGTCCATTTAGGAAGAGGAGTCTCTCTGCTCACAATGTGAGTCCCTTCCCCCGACTTGCAGCTTTTACTGCAACTGCTTTCGAAGGTCCACTCTTGAAAGTTTTCTGGGGTACAATTTTAAGGTTGAGCTGTTCAGAAACAAAGAAACAGAGGCCCTTCTCCTTCCTTGGGAGCAAAGGGTCTTCCTCATCTTCATCATTAGAACTATCTCTGGGAGCATCTCTAGGAACTGAGGTTTTTCTCCTTTCCTCTTTGGAGCAAAAGTCCTCATCTGGTTCATCTGGTTCATCTCTCTCTGTCCAAACTTCTCATGAAATTACAGCTGCGTCAGCATCTGCCTATCTCAGCGCAGGTGCTTTTGCTTATGACTTGAACACTCCACCCCCCATATCTTCATGAAATTACAACGGGATACTCTGATATATCATAGCTTCACAACAGAATTTCAGCTTTAAGCATCTCCTCTCTCTCTCCCCTCAGGTTTTCAGCTCTTCACAGCAATAAAAGGGTTAATCTCACCTCGGCCTTGCAGCTGGAATGTGGCTTATCGCTGTTGGTCCCCTGACCTCTGCCGGACAGAGGTGCTGCTTTGCTGAATCTCGGCCGCAGTGGAGGGGGGGGTTCCAAGCCGCTCTGGCTGCCCACGGCAAGGCAGTGGGGGGAGTTCCACGGCTGGAACAGGTCCATCAACTCCAGGCTGGACGTGGCCCGGCCCGGCCTGGCCCAAGCAGGGCCTGGCCGGGCCCGCTGGCCCCCACACGGGGCCTGCAGCCACCTGTGCCAGCGCCGGAAACGAGAGAGAGCTTGGGGGGGAGTTTGTCTATTCTTAAGTGTGCATCACAGAGGCGGTCACAACTTTAAGTGGCTTAAAGAATTGTCCATATTCAAACTGGCCAGCTGATAGGTTCTATCAGGTCCCAGAGGAAGCTGTAAGCCCCCCTTAGCAAGGACATCCCTTCTGGGACTATGCTTGCTAACCTATGACAACTGAACAGGTTTTTTACTGAGATACTGCTCTCCGTGGCCCTCCTGGTGACATGGAGGAATCTGTCAGTAAATGGATGATGGGGGATTCCTTGGATAAAGGAGAGCTTCTTTATCAGCAAAATAAATTAGAATTAGGTGCTTCTCCAATGTGGAGAATAATCATGCAGTGGTAATTCACGTGCTGCAGCAAGAGCATCTAGTCATGGAAAGATGGTAATATTACAGTATTAAGAAGTAAAAATGGTTAGAATAAGATGTAACAATCAATTTTATTTTGTTGGAAGTTAGAGTTCATACTGAATGCTTCTTGAGTTCATGAAACCAAATTTATTTAAACCATTTCATATATAGAACCTGAAGAAAGTTAGTGGTTCTAAGACAATGCTTCATTTGAGTTGATTGATAAATTCTGTTGAGGATATACCCTAGGCAGAGTGCAGCAGTAGCTCATCTTTCCTGCTTCCAGCATCTTGGCAGTGTGTGGTGCTATGCTACACAGGCATACAGGTTTATAACTTATCCAAATATCTCTGCACAGTGCTGCATTGCACAACGCAGACACATTCCTAAATATGAAAGAAAAGTGGCAGAGAGATTTAGGATAGTTTATTTAGATGAGATGTGGATTTTAATGCATTATACTTTTTGCATTCTTTTCACTTCAGTGCACTCTGAAATGACAAAAAAATGTATTTTTTTTTCCTGATCTGAGAAATTATCCAAAATAGCAGGTATATTTTGAAATTTTTTTTCAGATAATAATTGAAGAAAAGTGTGCTCTTAGTCAGTGACGACTTTGGGGATTGTAGTCTAATACCTACATCTCTGTTCTTGGGATAGAAAGAAAAAATTTCAGAATTAACCTTTGCATTAGAATGAGCAATAAGATGCTGTGCTGATCCCTGAGCAGGCCAAGCATTCTCAGCTGTGGAGAGGTGGCCGGTGTTGTGAGTGAAATTTTTGTGTAGTTTATCTCACCCCAAAGTGGGCTCCCATATTGGCCAGGTGGAAGAAACCCTCGGTTGCATTGGTGGGATTATGACCATCTCTGCCTTGACTGTAGAAGAAAAATAGATAACTCAAGTGTAGACATGTATATGGTAAGCACCTTAAATTAAGTGGGATGAATTTCACTTCTTTTGGGCTCTTATCTTCCATTTCCCTTTTCTGTGTCCTCTATCCTTTTTTATTCCATTTTCCTATGTATGTTTCTTTTTCATTTAACATTTCTTTGTCACATGTTGCTTCATTGGAAGTTCTTGAAGTCCTTTCTTCAGCTTTTTTTAATCATCAGAAAATGCTGTACTTCTTACATATTGGCATTATTTTCATGAGTGTTTCTGTGCCAAATACCACTGTAATGAGAGTGAAATATCCTTGGCCTCTGGCCAATGTCTTACTCCAGTACAGACAAATAGTTTCTTCTTTTAAGATGCATCAGACCCTCCTGAGAGAGCAGAGTATGTTCCTCAACTGTCGTTCTGCTATTTGTGCAAAAACATAGTTCTAAGAAAATTACTATTTCCTTAATTGTGAGTAGGTTTCATACCTCTGCAATTCAGGAGTGTTTTATAAGAGTGTGTAGAGAGAACCATGGGTGACGACAAAATCCCTTTCCTAATATAATATTAAATGTAAACATGCAGCAAGGATTGCAGAGTTGGAGCATGGAATGTTGACATTAGTGCTTTTCAGCTGCTTGTGCCAAAGCTTTCCTTCCACTGAGTTTCCATTTCCTTTGCCAGGTGTGAAAAGAAAGCTTCAGCTAGAAATCCGCTGTGGTTTCAGTCAGTCTTGCTAGCTCAGAACAAAGCTCATGTCCTTCTCCTAGCAACAGCCGTTCTGTGTTCCTGGGGCTGCTGCAACATCTTTGCACAGAGGAATGAGGGCAGGAGGTCATTGGAGGCTCAGAAGGGGCAAAGCACACGCCCCTCTGCTTTAATCCTAGTGGTGCAAAGTGGGAATGCCTTGCATCAAACATTTCCTCAGGGGTGTTAACAAAGGTGTTGTTCCTTTGATGTCACAACCTATGATCCATGTGTGTTACAAATATTTTGGGAGGTCTGTGGGGATGCCTGACATGGATACAATTTGCAGTGCACAGTTAGTCAGGGATGTGGTGAGAGTTCCTCAATGCCTGTCATTTGTAGAACTCGCAATGCCATCAGTCCACTCTGTCTTCTCATCTGCCTGACTCCTTTCATGTGTGTGTAGGGGGCTTTGCTTGGGAGAGATCTGCTGCCTGAAGTTATGTCTGGTTTCCTTTTTTTCCTTCCCCTTCCTTTGCTGCTGGTTGCTTTGCTGGAGACAGACTTAAAATGTATTCTGTGTTGTGATATTAGAGAACTTTTTTTACAGTCATCACTGTTGTTTCAGTAAACACTTCCCATGGGAACAGACACTGTAGCAGAGCATTACTGACACACAGCCCGCATTCAGGTACTCGAATACAATGGCCAATGAGTATTTTACCCTGTTTTTGCCATGATGAATATTTACCTGGAGTTGAACTGCCGAGGTGAAACCGAATCATGAGTTAAATTCTTCAGTTTGCTGATTGTAAGATGAAATGAACAACGTATTTTGTTATTGGGTATTGATAATTGGATGATACTGAGCAATGTGAAGAATTGTTTTTAACTCATGCTGAGGAGTGGTATGGTTAAGATTATCAGTTTCAGTCTTCTGCCTCAGACCAATAGAGCAAGTACCTTTTGTAGGACTAGTTTCCTCTTACCGTCATCTGACATGCCAAATAAGGCTGAAACTTATGCCTTGGTGATTCCTTCTTACATGCTTCACCAATATACAACCACATATCTTCTAATATAGCAAGGAGAATTGTGAGATATAATGAACTATCTCTGTTTACCTGTAGGATTTTATGAAAACTTCTCTGGCTACAGGAACCATAGGATTAGCCAGGAGGAATCACCCAAACAGGCAGTGATGCAGAACTTAGCCCCTGGCTTTAGCAGTTGGAGGGAGGAGAGAATCATTTCCAGGAACTAGTGCTCTCCATGCAGGGTGGGGAAGATCCACTTTCTCAGTCCAGCAGCACAGAGAGTGTTTCCTAAATACTACAGAGAAGACTGCACAAGTTAAAAATACCTCTCCGTGTTTCCTCACATCTTAAAATATTTGCTCCCCTACACAGGTAATCTCTAACCAGTAATGTAAGAAAACTTCATATGAAGGGGTTCAGACTCCAGTAAGAAACCCCACAGCCTTATTGAAAATGTAGTGCTTGCTGATTACATGAGAAGGCAATTTTGTTGTGTCTCAGCAGACCAAAGAAGATTTAAACTTGATGACTTGTAGTCTCTTAAAATGCATCTGTTTGCCCTTTCCCTTCCTGAAAAATATTCCTGATCCATTTCCTTTAAAACATAAAAACTCAACTTCTGAGTTAGGTACAATATTGTAGGTTTTACTGAAATAATTTTAAAAATTTGTACTATCTAAAAATTTATTATCATGACAAGCAGAAAGACTATTATACTCTTTCCTATGAACTTATTTTGTTAAACAAGGTCTGAAAGCATTCTCTTCTTTGCAAAAGGATACTTTTGAAATATCCATTAATCCGAACTTTGCTGTGTATCAATAGTGTGGTTTTTTGCAAGATGTAAAGGGGCTGTTTATTGTCTCACTCTATAGCAAAGTTTGGCAGCACTAAGAGAACAGATATAAACCAATGTAAATTGCATGGAGTCAGTTTTATGTTCATATAAAGGGAAATAAAGTGATTAACATTCTAATACTTGTAAGAAACCCTAGAGATATGAAAATGCCTAGCGCAGATATTGGAAATATAAGTGTCTTCCTGGCTGGGATATGCTTTGGACATGGATGTGCAACATTTCCATAACAGCCTAGAGGTGCAGTTTAGAAATTATTTTATGATCAACAAGAAGGAAACTGACTTCCCTGACTCTCTGAACTGTGTGTCAGAATCTCTAAGGATGGGGTGTGCACTCCATCTCACCCAGGGCTGTTGGTGCTGTTCTCAGTGCTCTTTGCTGGTTTGCTTCCTGCTGTACCTGGGAGTGCTGATCCCATGGCAGCCCCCATCACTGTCATACCAATATTAGAACTGCACTGGAAGTGTTTAGTTGGCTGCTGCAAGCTGGATTTTCCCAAGAGCTGGGAAGTCAAGCCACTGAACTTGACCACTGGGTCATTTTCTCTATTGGACATAGCTGGCATGAAGAAAAGAGTTAGGATATAGGAAACAGTCTGCTGAAAAACTCTAGTTTTTTATAAGACTTTGACCCTGAAAAAGCGAAGTAGGGAACTTTGGAAAATCCCCAAAGTACCAATGGGAATACACAAAGGCTGCCAACCAACCAAATGAATGTTAGTGGTTTGTTGGAGATGTAATGAGTAGCAGTGGAGCTAAACAGAAATTATTGACTATTGTGTCCTCCAAATACGTTTCAAAACTGGTTTACTGCAGCTGCATATTAGAAGTATTTTTCAGCTTATTTTTTCAAGGTAATGATACCCATTTTGTTTGCAAAATAATACTCAGCAAGATGTTAAAAATGATACCTAAAAATGATGTTGGAAAGAACGTATTACTTTTATAAAAGTTAGGAGATGTTGTTATTAAGGACTTGATTATATTCTATTCAGTACTCTTTTCCACAGAATGTTTCTTTCTCTGCAGAAGAAAGGCTTCTCCAAAGCTTAATTAGGATTCTTTTCCAAACAAAGCTGCTGTCTGTCAAACTGCTGCCTCATTTATTGAACATTCTGGAAGATGGTAGTTGACAAAGCAGGGAATAGGAGGAAGAGAAAGGATGACCTAGCAGTTATGACAATTCCGTGATGGCCTGGAGATCTCTGCATTGCAGTGAAAATGGTAAAGACTTGGCAAGGTTTTAGGAAATCGAAGAAAGTGAAATGCCAGAGTGCTTAAATAACAATTGTGTTCACAACCCCATCATTAGAGCAGTCAGATTTTTTCTGTTCCAGTTTTTCTGCAACCATATGTTCCTCTACATAAATAGAGTAAATCTTCACTCATTAGAAACCTTCTGCAATTTTCCATTTGCTGTGAGCTAGATTTGCTTGTGATTATGTAAATAAGTGGCTAAATCGGTTTTCCTGTATTTTAAATTTTGTTGTCTGAACTATCTCAGACTCCTTGAGCTTCAGAGACAGTCTGCAGAGTTAGAAAGCTTTCTTACCTACTTTTAGGAACAGTAGTATTTTAAGAATGTTCTTCTCTAATGATCTTGGGGGTTCTAAGTTCTCATCCATAGGAGCCTACACATTTTAAAAATTGTTTACTTTCAATAATGTTAAGTGGATATTTGACAAAATTCACGTTACTGAACTCCCATACTAGCTAGAAAAAAATACTAAAATAAAACAGGTTTTTTTCAGACTAAAGAACATACATTGCTTTTCATGCTGTTGTTCAGGGGAGGAGTTGACAGTTCCTGGGTGTTACTGAAACAGGATGAATACTTCTTTGGAGCTGAATTTTTGATAATTTCTATAAGATGGTGAGAGAAAGCTTCTGGCGTTACTTGACTTTACTTTTCTTGAAGAATTTCAGACTAGAGAACTTGGAAGGGTTATGCCAGTACCCTTGTTTGAGGAAATCTCTCCTGATGTCCATTCCCTGATGTAGTGATCTTAAGGAAGAGTGTTTCTTCCCACAGTTATTTTTTGATATTTCTCAAATAAAAAACCTCTTATTGAACAAATCTCCTCAATAAAATGAATCCTTTTCTTCTGTACAAATGAAAGCACTACAAAACCATTTCAGAACTTTTTAGTGGTAGACTTAAGTAGGTTTGTTTGTGTGGGTTATTTATACTTTTTTTTATATTAACAGTACTAATTTTCTATTCTGTCCCCTTCTGTGTCTGTTAATCAAAGAAATGCACCCAATTTTTCATCATCTTATCTTTGCTTGATTTTTTTTTCATAGTAATTCCAGACCAGCCACTTAGTAGCCATTTCAGATGGGCATTCAGCTATCATATATGAGTTTTGTTTATACATTAAGTAATTTCCTTTATGGTCATTCAGCTGTGAAGAGCATAGGTTTGTGACAGATAATATTTACTTGTGTTTTAATTTACAGGTTGCTTTGCTGTAAGCTGAGCTCCTCTGAGTAGTTGACTTTCTGCTACTTTCTGAATCCATGTGGTTTATTCAGATACAGATCTCCTACACCTTTGTTTTGTGCTATGAAAACTGAATTCTTTCTCCCTGAGGGAAAGATGTTTCCTATTCCACTGCAATTCTTCACAGGATCTTGTTTAGCCAATGAATCACAAGGATACTGGAGCTTCCTAGAATGTACTTCCCAGGTGTCTTGGGGTGACATTATGATGTGTATCCCATATCGCTGCCTATGCCCAGAAATTAATTTTTGTGCCTTTCTATGCCTGTAAACTGAGCCTGAGAGGGGGAAGAAAAGAACTGAACAAAACTTTCTCAAAGCAGTTTGCAGCTTGTTCAAGGTCACATAAAGATAGGAGGTTTTTTTTTCCCCAGCTGCGGCAGGGGAGTGAGGAAGCACCCGGCTTGCGGCTTTCCAGTCAGCTTTTGGCCAGCTTTTTTTCCAGTTTCTTGTTCTCTGGAGAGAGACTGAGAGTTGGACCTTGCTTTTTCCTTCTCTAGAATTCCGGATTTTCTCCCTTTGCTACTGGACTGCTTTTCAACCTCAGAGCACATTGGGAGGACTTTCCACCGGGCACAGAGGGCCTGGCCCTGGGCCAAGCCCCAGCTCCGAGGAGACCAAAGGAAGGACTCTAACTCTTTCCCAGGTTTTTTCCTCCACAGCAAAAGATTTTACCATTTCACCTCATTTTCCTTTCCCGTGTGTTTGTTAAATAAATAGTTTTATCTTCTTCACTTTCCTTCGAGGAAAATTTTTTTTTTTCCCGAATCTGGTGGGGGAGGGGTGGTTGTGCCTTCTCTCAGGGGATATATTTCTAAATTTGGCCAAACCAGTACACCAGGTCTTTTGGAGTGTCTGGTCCATACAGGGTAGGTAAGAGTAGCTTAGAGTACCTTAGAGGATTACCAGTCAGCATGAGGTAGTGCGCCTGTGAATCCCTGCGTCTGTGCTGCGGAACTGTGCTTCAGCAGGGCACCCGTGTATGGTCTAAATGCTCAAGGCTTTCTGCTCTGAGAGTAAATTCCACGCATCTGGAGCAAGTGCCTGTCCTGTCCAACAATTTTAATAATTTTGTCTGGAGATAGGAATATTAAGAGAGTTTTACAAATGTGAACAAGGGAAAAAAAACCATAAAAATGCTAATAACTGAGGGATTATTTATTGAAGAAAATAACTAGAAGATGCAAGAGGAACCAGCTATTGATCATCTTAGAGAATCAGCATTCTGGGAGATGAAATCCTTCATAATTATGCTCTACTTACTATGATCTTCGAAACAGAAGCTTCCCAGAGGCTTGCTATACTTCAAAAATTACTTTGAGAAACATTTAATGACTTGTAAGAGGTTGTGAAGAAAAATGGGAAGTAACTTTGAGACTTTATGACTGTAGTAACTGGAAAATTGTATTCAAATACAAATAATGGCAAAATGACAAAACCCTTTTTAAAATTAAGGTCAAGAAGCATGTTAATTCCACTCAGGTCATCAAAAATACAGAGCAGAATATAAACACATAAAAATAATTAATGTTGTCACTTCCAGTGGTGTTATTTATCTGTCAAGGTACTGAATATGGTCAATGTTTTTGTGTTTAACTGTTTCTCAAATTTTCCATATGGAAGAAAGACCTGCATATTTCCTAGATCTGCAGAGACAAAAATACGGCTAATGCCACACTCATGACCTTGTTGTTGATCAGCATTTGATTCTGATTTAATTGTTCTGTGGCAGCTATTTTAACTTGGAAACCGAAGGCCAGGGTTCAAAACCATGAGGGAGGGAGAGCTAGTGGTGTGAATTAATGTTACTCCAGTCTAAATATGGAGGTACAGTTACCTCAGCTATACATCTGTGTGATGTGGAATTAATGCAGAGGACGTGGTTGCTAACAGTTGTTCTTTCCTTCTGTTGATTATACAGGGCCAAGAGTAAAGTGCTGAGTTGTGGATGACTAGTTCATAGATACCTGAAGTTAGATGAGGTAGATCCATCCCATCCTAAAATTTGAGAGCGCTACGTACATTTGCGTGGTACATACATATGACATGGGTACATATACCTGGTACATATATACATATAACACTTATAATTTTGTATGTTCATGTACCCTATATGTATTTTATAGATAGAATATGAGTTGAGTAATTATTAATGATTAATTATACATATTATATACATGTAGATTTATATGCTGAGTATTTCTTATGCTATTAAAGAAGTATGATTAAAATGTGTTGCCATTTACAACCACAGCTGTCATGTGTCATGAATAGCCTGTCAAAAATTTAAATATTTATTTTCTCATTATACCTTTCCCCTTTCAGTGATGAAGATGTTTATAGATGCATTGTACAGATATGGAACCTCTTGTCTTGTCTTCACACAGAGCCATAAACTTAACTGTGAGAATGCCTTTTTTCTTGTGACAGTGACAGCAATTGTGCCACTGTTCTGTATTTGAATCCTCATCTTTTTGTGGAAAAGACGATGCTAATATGATGAGTTTCTTTGTGAGCACCAGGGTACTTTGGATATCTTTCTTTGTTTATAGTAGCCCAAATGTGAGGATTAGCCATATTACAGAAGCTTTTTCACTGCTTGGGCTGTTAAGATAGAGTTGGGTATAGATTCCTGCAATGAAGAGTAACTCAAACTTGAAGCGAAATTCATATTAAAGTAGATCAGTAGTTGAATGGCTGAGTGAGGGTGAAAAACTTGGACTGCCTTTTTCTGAATAGTTGCTCTTTTTTTTCTTTTAGTGCTTGCAGGAAAATTATATGTTCTTTTCAGTAAATAATAGGGTGCCATTAGCTCCTAAATATGCCTCTCTTTTTTACTGGAGTGTAATTAAACAACATTTTATCAGAGGAGTGCTCATAGCCAAGATGTACTCTGGGGCGTTGCCATAATTTATTTTCTCTTTTTCTTTTTTTTTTAAATGCTGCTCTGCCACTGAACTCTGCCTGGCAGGTGTGTCTCTGGTATGGGTAGGACAGCTTTTTATTTATTATTAGTATTATTGTTATAGCTCTTTGGGCACAAAATGACGATTCTGTGGGAAAAAAAGAGGCTGAAAAGCAAACTCATTGGTCATTATCACTCAGGATGTGTGAAACAAGTGTTCTTTTGTATTGATTAAATTTTCAATTTTGTCTACCTGGGCACAAAGTAAATTAATTCCACAGAAGGACTATTGATTTGGCATACTGTTGGAAAGAACAAAAGTTAAAGGTTTTTTTCTTTTTTCTTTTTCTTTTTTTTTTTTTTTTTTGATTGTCTTTTTCTCCCTAAGTTTTCGTTTTGTAGTGCTACATAAGCTAAGCTATCTTGTTGAGAAAGAAGTTTTGTCTTGGAAAATGTGTTTCTTTCACTGCATTTAAACCTACTGAGCTGATATCTTAGGCGGTTAAATTTACAAAGGCTATTTGGGCACACTCAGTTAAATCCTGTTGGCTTGAGTAAAGGATCTGAGATAAGTCTTTGGATCTCAAAATACAGAGCTTGTTGAGAGAACGCATGCTAACACTTTGTGATGGGTGGTAATGGAGATGATATAGTAAGCCCAACACAAGCCTCATAGTATTTCTGTTTCTGAAAGAGGCTATTTCTCCTCCAACTAAGGTGTTATTAGCTGGAGCAAAAGTCACCTCAGAACACATTAATTGCCTCGTGTTTTGGGGTTAGGAGGAGTTGGTCAGAACGTCTCTGCAAAGGGGGGTGACTTATCTAATACTGGTGGTTTTTTCTACTGGTCTCTCTCTTTTTTCATCTGTTGTAATCTCTTATGCAAATAAGAATAGTGTCTATCAACTGCACTCAGGTATACCACCCCAGTAAATTACTTGCAAGTTATGGAGTTTGCTTAATTAAGCTATTATAAAGATTTTAATGTTAGTCATTTTCTAATTTGAAGTTGCAGTTGTAAGCAAGTGATTTCAACAGCTATAAATATTCTTGCTCATGAGTGTATAAATATGCAGAATCCCAAGACAGTTGAAAAATACTTTCTAATTTAATATTTATTCAATGTTTTGTTTTACAGAGAGTTGCAGAAAGTTTACTTGGCCAAGCTAGATTCCTAAAACATATTGTGTACTAAAAAACCTATGAGATTGATGTTCTTAAAATGCTTTGTTTGGGGGAAAAACCACCAGATCCAAATGAGCAATAAAATTGAGTTCACAGAAACACAGAACACCTCGGGTTGGAAGGCACATCTAATCCAACACCCCCAATATGCTGAGCAAAAAGAAGTTGTCTTTCAAGTATCAGAGTTTTATTGATCTGTAAATATACAGACAGACCTTTGGTTTTCTGCAATTACATCTTTTTTTTTTCACTTGAAAATATGTTGGTGGCATTTGTCAATATGGAGAATTTATTTCGTTTTCCCTGAATATGGGATATACAGAAATTTTGATCATTTCCCTTTGGCTGTATGTAGGTTGGCAGAGCACACTGGCAATATAGAACTGTTTGGGATAGAGTAAATATTGATCTCACATGAATCAGCGTTTCTTTTACAGTTTTCTTATTCCTCTAAAAAATGAAATCAAGGGAGTAAATGTGAGAATTTGTTCGTGAGCTGTGAGAACAGGGACTGTGTGTTCAGATGCACCAAAGACATTCCTGTTTAGGAGAACTTTGTAGCTTGTTCTCACTTTGTCTCTTATCTCTGTCTTTTAGGGGATAATGTCCTTCAGTGTCTTTCCAGGCAAATTCTTTCCTTTAGAAATAAGACAGAGTCTGGAAAGTGAGAAGATGCTTGAACTCTGATGTATTTGTCAGAATATTTCACTATTCATCCCCAGATGTTCTGGTTGTGACTGATACAACTCAGTACAGAGTTTCATCTGGTCTCACTGAGCTGTCTTCTTACTCCTGGAGCATTGATAGCAGCTGACAAACAGCACTGGGTTTTTAATCAGGGGACCTCTATTTTCTGGCATTTTAAGCAGCTGCAGAATCAAATAACAAAAAAGGGGTTTTTAAAATTCATTCTTTGAGTAAGATTGGACCCAGTCATTAGCTAGAGTAAATAAGCAGAATTTCTTTGACTATTCCCAGAGGAACTAGCAGTGAAGATGTTGCTCAGCAAGGCAATGCTTCAACTAGGGCTTGTGCAGAAACAAGGTGCTATGTTATTACCTGGATCCTGTGGGTTCTTCAGGGCATGATGGTAAAAAGTGTTGATTTCATATCAACTCTATTTTAATAACATGTATTTCCAATTGTCTTGTATGTCTTAGGATCTTCTGGATCTTTTCTACTACTTGAAAATAATTTCAAGCTTAATGTACTCCAAGAGGCATTTTTTCTTGCTTTGAGTCTTAAAATAGTTTGTTCCTTTATGTCTCCAAATGCTGGAAGAACTGGTAACATACTGTCCTTCTGCTGGCTGTTTTCTATCTTAAACATTGCTAATGTTAAGAAAAGTGTCCTAGGGTGCAAAAGTCCTGAGACACTGGCAAACATCACATCAGTCCCAGCAGTGCTACAAAGCTGAAGTCACATGTGGCTCTAAGCTACCAGGGAGTTGATGTATTTGCATTGTTCCCCTTCCATACTTTAGATTCCTCAGAACTACCCTGGGGTAGAAGAACAACCACAAAACTTTAAGTATAGGCACACTCTAATTTCCACAACATCCTCTCTGAAGCATTTGGTGAAGCACTGTGTCAAAGATACTTTTTTTCTGGAATACAGAGGTGGCCAGTGTATTTCACAGAAGTGATTTTCCAGGTTTTGCTTCTAATTGCCTCTTACTGTTATTCTTTAAAAGTCCTGAGACATGAGAGACTTTTAGTACAACAGTACAGTTTTTTCCAGCTCACAGAAATAAAATGAAATGCATTATCTGTGAAATTCTTCAGAAAATTATATATTTTGCCAACAAAATTAACATGTAGACTGCCACAAGAAGTTATTCATGTGTTAAATTGCTTTGTACAGATTTTATCTGACATAGCTTTAGATTGAAATCTGCAATTTCTCCTTCCTAGAAATTGGATTATTTAAAACCTCTTAAGTAGCACTGTGCTGGCATTAAATTACTGATGGCATCAAACAAAAAGATGATTTAAATTACATATTTTTAGTTCATATTCAAATTTCTTGGACTTCTGTCAGAACTGGTAAAAAGTTACTGTCCCAGAGAAGGGAAGCTGGGTGTAAGGTCTTCTAAAACTATCTTGAACAGAGTTCTAGAGGACAGATGGTACTGTGGTCAGCATAAGTGTAATTTCCCTTTTGCATTTGGATTCACAGTTGGACTCAAAATACTTTGGATTCCTGAAGCATGCAATGAATACTAATTGAAGCACTTAGAGAAGGTTCCCAGAGCACACCTTTCTGTTTCTAGCCTCTCAAGAAATTTTGTACCTTCTGCTTTTTCTACCTATTTGTGCTTTTTAAGCTTGCTTATTTTTTAACACTTTTGGAGAATATCCTCCTTTCTTTTATTATGTGTTTATTGATTGTCCTTTGCTTCCAAAAGATGGTCAGGGGAAGAACTTGAAGGTGCTAGCTGGATGTAAGGCTGCTGCTTTCTGGAAAGTGGAGTTGGATGCCTGATTGCCAATTAAGAACCAAGATGGGAAGGAAAGCTGTGAGTATTCACTCAAAGAAAAAATATTACTTGTGCCATTATTTATTCTACTTTTCTATGAAAATAAACAATGAGCATGAATTATTGAAGGTTTTTCATCTGCTAACTCTGAATTATTTTGAACCATACATTAGTATTTTGTCAATCCTTTTTCTTTTCTCTGCCTAAATTCATGGAATTGGTAACTGTTTCTGATAGAACACCTCCACTGAATAAAAGAAAAACTTACATTCAACCAATAATGCCTAATATTTTCTTTTTCTAGTTTCCAATGCTGCTTATGGCAGTGGGATGACCTGTAGGGATACTTTCCAAAAACCCATAATTCAGCTCTGAACTGATCCCCAGCATGAGATCTAGGTGACACTGAATTTTTCCCAGCTGATTTCTTCCTCATTATTGAATATGTGATCATAAAGCTAGTATGCTTCATTTCAGTGTTTAATCTAGTCAGTAAATAAATTGTTATATTTTTGTATTTTGTATTTTTCAGAGAACTCTTCAGTAACCTTAAACCCTTTTAGCACACAAATCAAGTCGGCACATGTGTTTGCTTCAGCTTTGCCATGCTGACATTGGTGGGTTTGTTTTCTGCGTTTGGTGGTTCATTGATGGGTGCATGGGATTTTTTGGTGGTTTGTTGATTTTTTATTTTGTTTTGTGGTTTGGTTGGTTGGTTGGTTTTGGGTTTTTTAGATTTTTGTTTGTTTGTTTGTTGGGGGGGTGCAATTGACTTCCCTGATCACTGATAAAGCAACAAGATTAATTGCACTGAGCAGTCTGTAATTTTCCAGTTTTAACAGGAAGCTAATATTTATAGAGGATGTTGGACTCTTACCATTTCCCCTTTTGCCCTACTGCTATAATAGAAGGCTGTTTACTTTACTCACCCTTAAATCTGAAAGAAGACCTGCTATGTACTCCTGGGCTTTTTTATATGCATCTTGATTTTCTCATGTCTAATGAACAAGGACACTTGAAATATGCATTTTGTAGGAGTACCAGTGCTCTGATGTGTAGCCAGCATGTTGTTTCCTTGATGCTGCACAATAAAAGCCTCAATCAATGAAATACTAGTTATAAGAACAAATTTTTAATACCATTTTGGGGTGGGGTGGGGTGAGGGGAAAGTCAGTTTCTCAAGTCACTTTCTGTTTATACTGTGCACTCCTAATCACCTTATAAAAAGGCAGTTCTTCAACGATTGCTTCCAAAGTGCTGCATGTGCCAGCAGTGCACACGAGTGTTTGTCTGAATGGATTGTAGAGCAAGGGCACAAGTCTCCTTTTTTTTTGCACTGCTGTAAACTGTAAACTGAAATAGAGACCAATCCTTCTTTCACAAACCAGCTTAAGCCTTTCTGAACAGTGGTGCAAAGGCTGTGGAATCTACCACTGTCAGACAGATGAGTAGTATTTATATCTGTTTCTAAATTTTCTCCAAATATTTCTAAGGCTGTGAGTTTTTTCTCATTCCTATCACACCAAATACAACGTCTTCCCTTAGTAGCAGTTACCATCCATTCCTTACTCCCCTCTGTCACAGTTTAAGCCCGGCTCGCAGCAAAGCACCATACAGCTGCTTGCTCACTTGCCCACCAGAGGGACCTGGGAGAGACCTGGAAGAGTAAAAGTAAGAAAAAAACCAACTCATCTTGTTTTAAAGACAGTTTAATAGAGAGAGCAAAAGCCATGCACAGAAGCAAAGCAAAACAAGGAATTATTTCACTGCTGCCCATGGCAGGGAGGTGTTCAGCCATCTCCAGGAGAGCAGGGCTCCATCGCACATAACAGTGACTGGGGAAGACAAACGCCATTGCTCTGAATATCACCCTGTGCCTTGCTTTTCCCCAGCTTTATGTGCTGAGCATGATTAGATATGGTTTGGAACACCCCTTTGGTCAGCTGCAGTCACTCGTCCCAGATGTGTCTCCTCTCAACTTTTTGTGCACCCCCATCTTCCTCACTGGCCAGGCAATTCTACAACCAGAAAAAGCCTTGTCTCTGTGTCAGCACTGCTCAGCAATAGCAAAAGTATCTCAGTGTTATTGACAGCATTTTCAGCACAGATACAACCACAGCCTCATACTAGGTATGGTGCATAAAAATAATTCTATCCTTGCCAAAACCAGCACAACTTTTTATATCATTAGAAATCATCATGTTGCCTTTTGTTTGTCTTACTTTCACTGAAAAAATTGGAAAGCTTACCAAAATTCTAAAATGTTGTGAAAATAATCTATAAAATCTCTCCTTAAATACTATCTTTCTGTTATGTCAGGTTGTTATTCCATGAAATATTGGCCAGCTTAAAAGTAGGCTAATTTCTTGGGGTTTTTTAAAACCTTTCATCACTGTTTTGCTTACCATCCTTGTTGAAGGATTAGCAGTTAGCTAATTAGCTGTCTTTTTAAAAATCATTCATTACTCAGTTGCTCTGAAATATGTCTCAAGTTCCTGCTCCTACTTTTTGATGTGTACCTGAAATAACACCATCTCATTCTTAACTGAAATATGTGCTGATGTAATTGTTGATTATGACACCTGTGGACAAGTATTGGACTTTTGAAAATAGAATTAATTTCCTTTGTTGACCTTGTAATTTCCAGTATTTAAAGGTGCCCCTACTACTAGATTTGGGTATAGATCCATTGATACTGTGGCTACAGTCTGTGTGTGTGTATATACAAAGTACCCTATAGCGTAACCAATACCCAAAACTGTGATTTTGCATGAGTACAGAAAGGTCATCTGAGAGTACTTCACAGTAAAACCCTTTCACCTTGTTTTGTGGTAAGGACTGTAACAGTAGTTGGCAAGCATCTGAGTTTTTTCATGACCTTTCTCTTGGGGATGACAGAACTATCGGCATTACTTCTTCATGGTTGCTGTCGTATTTCCAGTGTTTTCAGAAAATAGCAACAGGTATGTATTAAAATGAGTTTGGATGGTATGCATAGCAAGCAGATTAAAGTCTTTCACTGTCTGGATGTAAGAACTCCCAATTTTTATTTTTTTTTTCATGTGGAAAACTTTCCAGCATAGTCTTCTGCTAATTGATTGCAGCTCCATCAAAAGAGTTTTAGTTATCGAAAGGTCTCTGTGAGAGGAAAACTGAAACTGCTGCCAAGACTACATTTTTTTTCCTGACTTAGAAACCACAATATCAAGACTGCATTAACAGAGAATAGTGACAACAAAGAAAGTGTCAGCAACTAGAGCACTCTATAAAGTGCAAATCATCTGATTGCACAACTCGTCTTTGTAAATGATTAGAGAAGATATTTCCTTTGAAAGTTTATTCTGTTCATAATCTTGCAGAGCAAATAAGAATAGTACTGAGTTGCAGTACCAACAAGATAATCACAGTTCCCAATGTTGCTGAAGACAAAAGCTGCCAGTGACAGGATGTGTATTTTTGTTGACCATGAAATAGCTGAGTGGAACAAAAAGCTCCTCTATGTTCTATCAATCATCTCAGATTATTTATATTCTGCTTCAATTCATGTGCTTTTTGAAATTTACAGAAGTTATAATTTGCATGTTTGTCTCCTTGCCACTATACTGACACACTGATATTTTGATCTTAGGTATCTGACAGGAAGAAGGGGAATCTAGTAATTAGATGCAAAGGCTCTGGAGGATTGAAATGCGTTTCTGTTCCCTTCTGACCAAAAAAATTTGTTTCTATCAACATATTAGTATGGACGCTTTCAATTGAAAAAATTGGGACTGAAATTACAGAAAAAAAACCACTTAATGCAAGCAGCCATGGTCAATAGTTATAGAGGACAACAGAAGGTTATTTGCTAAATACTACATGCAGCTTCTCTGCTCAGGCAAGAAAGCATAGCATCCATCAGAATGTCCTTGTGTGCTTGTTTTGTTCCTCCCAGAGCAGCCCTAGGAAAAGTTAAATTCTGTTCAGTTTTTAAAGCAGCATCAAGGGTAACCTGTCCCAGTGCCTAACATCTCTCTTTCCATGTGACAGTCACAGAGGACAGCATGCACAGCTCTGCTGCTTCAGGCAGGTAAGGATTTCTGTGCTGTTGTGTTCCTCTGCCTGCAGTTCACTCTCATGAAGACCCAGTATGCTTTAAGAGTACAATGAGGCTGTACAGATAGCTATAAAGCATTTGAAATTCTTGCCTGAAAAAGATCTATTTAAACTGGAGCTGTTCAGAAAACATGGGCACGACAAATATATTTAAGTGGCTGGGATTTGCTAAGGTAGTGACAGATGGCTGCCAGACTGCGATCCCTAGGCAAAATGGTGATCCTGAAAAAGAAGGGTTAGGCCTAAAACACTCTGGTGGATGTAAGTACCTAACACATACATGGGATTGTCTGATAGTCGTGTGCTAGAGACTAGTGTATAATTTGTGCAATTTAACACTGCTTTCCATGAGTAAGTTTCCTCCAAGTTTTGCAATTTCCTCTGTGTATAGTTTTCCAAACACCTCTCTCTGCAACACAGCTTCGCGAAGCCCAGAGGCTTTGCTGTGTGAAAAATAACTGTTCTCAAGATATCGTTCAAGACAAACAGTGGTGATCTCTAAGGAGGTGTTCTGCTGGCTTTTTTCAAAAACCAGACTGAGGGAGGATGGAGCAAAACAATGTTTCTGGTCCTGCATGTCTTCAGAGTCAATGGTTTGAGACACTGGTGTCATTCATACGCTTGGAGCAACAGATTTTGTTTTGAATCTGTCCTGTCTGACATTTATTATGTCATGGGCACAATGAAATAAAATATGGATCTGAAACGTACATATTAATTTTCTTCAGTTGGAACTGAAACTGCATTGTTGTTTTTGAAATGTGCAAAAATCCAAACTCTAACAATGTTCACCACTGCTGAATCAGTCTTTGAACAAAGGCATGTAAGTTTTTCAAATATAACTCCTACTTTGCTACACTGAAATTTAAAATTTTCTTCAATGGGATATTTGCAACAGATACCATTTTTGTTTAACCACATCATCTATTTGTTAGAAAATCAATGTGAGGTCAACAGTAAAGAAACCCAGGATTTTTTTTGCTGTTTAGCAGTGGTGATACCTTTCTGTATCAAGGCACAAGGTACACGTTGTTCTACTTCGTACCATTTGTACTGACCTTCTGGTAGAATTTTGATGTTTTCAGGTAGTGAAGGCCATGATGGAGTATTTTTATCGCTTACTATTGTTCTCAAAACTTTTATAGTATTCTTTAATGCAAATATTTCTATAATACTTCTGTAAAGATATTCTGGGAAAAAATAAGCCTATATTTACTTTGTCTGTAAAGGTTCCTTTGCGCACTTCAGAGGAGGCAGTTAGATGTGCAGACTGACTTTTGGTTTGCTGCTGTAAATGCAGAACCAAGCATGTCTTGGTGCAAGCACTGTGGTTGAGAATATAATGCTGGGATTGAATCTGTTCTGGCTTTCATAGCTAGCTGGAAATGAATTGGATGTGTGTCAATCAAATTGACCTTTCTCTTTTTCCCCTGTTCTTGTAGAGTTCAGTTTGATGTAAAATATCAAAATTCTTTTAATGCAGTATTTGTTCAAAGCTTTTGTATAAAGCAGTCCTCCATAGGGATTCAGGAAACTTATACAGTTCTCAGTATCAGCCTTTTTACCTCTTTGCATTAGAGGGTGAGAATAGAGCAAATCTACATAGAACAAATGAGAACACTTTGAATGTCTGGGACATGTTTAGTGTCTGAAAACTTCTCACACTTAATCTTCTGTAAAGTTAGGTCACTACTTTTAGGAGCTTTGAGTCACTTTTATTCCTTCTATCTTTTCCTTTACTGTGGATGATCTTTTGCTACAGTTAATTCCCTGAAAACCTTTAACAAAGAGCTGCCTAAGAAGCAGCTTTTCTCAATGATTTGTTTGCTCCTTTTCCTTTGTCTCATGAAGAAAATCAAATAAGACTTGAAAGTCAAACACAAGCTGGATGTTTGGGAATAAAATTGTTCTTTGGACTCTTTTTAAAGTCCAGATTAAATCCTGACTCCTTGTAAGTCAGGAGAACTTTACTGTTGACCTCACATTGATTTTCTAACAAAGTTCATGCAACATATTGTGCAAAATATGGAGGTTAACTACAATGCTTCGGTCAAGACATTTGCTGATTTTGCTTTTTTCATTCCGTTTCAAAAGTCTGAAGTACTTGATTTTAGTTTTGTCTTGAGCGGATTAATTGTATTAAATTCATGCCATATATCAAATGACAAAAACTTTTTTCTATAGCTTGCATGAACTGCTTTCCATTAATATCCACATAAGGTGAACTGTACACTTTACTAATTAAAAGCTTTAATGTCATTAGAGATTTCTGCACAAGAAAGCACTAGATCCAGGAACTGTAAGTTCAGTCTGTCTTTTTAAACAACCAATATTTGGTTTTAGTACTGAATGGGTTGGCAAGGAACAGAATTTAATCCAGAAAATCCTGTCTTGATATGCAAAATTCAGACTGGAATTCTAGTTATAACCTCTATAATTAAAATCTAACATCATTTTTGCCATATAGCACTGAAATTTAAGAATAAGAAGAGATGAAACAAGCTTAAAGGAAAATGTACTCAGAAGCTGACTGATTCCCCTAGTCTTTTGATTTCAGTTGCTTTGGTAGGTACTCAACTTAGTGACAAAGTCTATTTGAGAAATTACTTTCTCAAGAAAATATTACTTTAGTTATCTCTTCTCCAGATATGTTTGTATTCACCAGAGAAGTTATCAGGTTAATATGCGTTTTTCTATATTTAGATTTGGTTTTTTTAAATTTTCTCTACAAAATGCAGATTGAAAAAGCGAACTAAATTATTGAATCCATAGCCATAGAGCTGGACTTTATAAGACTGTTAGCTGTACTCCACTATGTATAAATCAGAATATATGTGTTTTCTGTAAAATACTTAATTTTCTTTGCACTCTTGAACGCTCACTTACTGAATCATTTCTGAAGATACTCCTTTGCTACACTTCATCTCTTTATACTCTTTAAAACAAAACAAACTTCAGTAGGAAAAGGGATGTTTACAGAAATTTTTTTTGTGAGAACTTTTATTTACATCTGCTTTGAAGTGCTACAAAAAATGCCTTAAGTTCAAATTTAACATCACCTTTTTCTATGCAAAGTTAAAAGTACAGTCCTTAAGAAACTGAGGAAAGAATCTACCAAAGATCTCTATCTCTCCTTCTTGGCACCCACTTGTTTTTGTTCTAACTCTTAAAAATTTTCAAAGTAAGTTGTACAATAAACCCACATCTGCGGATTTTTACTGCTAACATTCCCATTTTTGCAGTTTTGAACAACTGAAAATAGGCAGCCCAAGGAGTAATTAACACTTGTGTAACATTTGAGACAATGTATCTCATATTACTTTTAAATCATATGTCTCCACAAAACCCCACCCCATGTGCCTTGTGAGCTTCTTTGTGCTTGAGAGCATTCCTCACTTGTAGAAACATTCACCAATTTCTTTAGCTATTGTGAACTAACTATCATAATTGTACTGATAAAAGGACACCTAATTGTCAGTTATTAGCATGTTCTCAATCTAATTCTGTCCATCTGAACAACCCCAACTCACTGGATCTTTCTCAGGGGTCATAGTTTCTACATTTTTATACTAATAGTTTCCTGGGGCTTTTTAAATTATGCAAATCCTACCAAATGGGGTCTTACCAGCACTGAGTGGAGCAAAAAGACTGCTTCATATGCCATGTGTTTGACTCTGTTTACACCTCCTAGAATGTTTTTTGACACATGCTCAACTCTGTGGGGTTTTTTCTGCTGTGTTGAACCTTTGGTTCATGTAATTACATAGCCATTTACTCGCTTCTATATTCAATTTTTTTGCGTTCATCCTTTTGTATTATGTCATATTCTTGAAATCAATTTCTTCCAGTTGATGAATATAATTTTGATTTTTAGTCAAGTGTAAACCAGAAATCAGGCTTTTTGAGTGTCAGTGGAACTGCACTGCTCTGTAAAGGAGGAAAGGGTGAATGAGGGGAGGGATAAATTTACTTGTGATGTTCTGTTTTGATAACATTTTCATGCTAAGATAATGTAAAGTAGTGCAAAAGAAATGCTGTTAGTGCATTTTTCTCTATCATTGAGTATGTGCTGATAATAGCAAATAATTTACATGTCAGTGTATGTACTGCTCTGTGTTAATTAGCACAAGATCATTGATGTGTTTTTCAGTGCATATCCATCATCCTTTATTTTCCAGCATACATGGCTGAGAACACTGTATACCTCACTTGAACTAATTTCTTATTTCTACTTTTACAGTGGAGAAGAGATTTATTCTGAGAAAAAAAATAATCTATTGCTTTGGCTTTCTGTATTGGTTCTGTTAATAAATATAATTTAAATATTGTTAAAGTGCAATAATAGAAAAAAATAGGTTAGGTGTTATTTGTAGAGTCTAACCCTCTTTTCAGAGAGAGCAAACTCTAACGTAACCTCAGCTTATGCAAGGCCTGGTCCAGCTAAATATTGAAAATCTCCAGGAGTGGCCATTCCAGGGCAAAGGAAAACTTTTTCAATACTTACTTAAATACTGGAGACAGTATGTCAGGTTTGTTGCCCCAAGCTGTGTTAGTTAATTATTTTTACAAATTAAGTGGTACGCTTCCACTTCCTAACTTCTATTAGTGACATGGAATGCCCTCAGTCTGAACAGGTATCCTAGCGTTGTAAGCTTCCGGAAGAAATACTCAATTTCTTCTCTAATACTGTGTGGACAGAACACCTCTGCCTCCTCTTTTAGTACTTTTCTGTGGGTGGACAAAGAAGAGAACATTGAAATCAAGTAACAGTAGTGAGAAAATGTATCCAATCACTTTCTAAATGGATCTAGGAGCCAGAATATCTGCAGTGGTGAGATTAAGAGGGTAGGAAATTCAGAACCATTTTCCTCTAAAGCCATCTGCCCATTTTCTCACAGTATTATATTGAGCACTGTGGGGCTGTAAATTGTCTTTATTCCTGAGTCAGCGCCTGACTGAATTCTGTCACTAACTATATATTACAGTTACTTGTCTGTAAGTGTGGAAATTGCTGGGGGAGAAGACAGGATATTTTCTTTGAACTTTTACTCCTTGTCCATCTTTTAAGTGCTACTCATTCCTTTCATCAGGGAAATATAATGTTCCATCTTGTTTTCAATTTTGTCTGCTTGTGCTCCTTCTTGCACTCCTTCTCCTGAGTGCCTCTGGCAAGACAGAGCAATTTCTGTCTTTGGCACCCCTGCCAGTGGTGTTTGCTCAGAAACAGAGAAACCACCCTGAGCTTTTCAGGCTCAGGTTTCACTGTTCCCTTCATTTGCCTATGTGTTCAGTAAGGCCTGACAAAGTAAGCATTTTTGTCAGGAATGAACACCCACAGCAGCTGTGGATTTGGTGCTGCTCACATGGGGCTAAGGCTGACCCTTCCTTGAACAGAGATAGAAACTGACAGCACTGTCAGCGGGCTCCAGGTTACCCTCTGCAGGCTTCATCTGAGCAGGACACCAGATTACCTGGCTGTGGCAAAATGTTCTGCACGGCAGGCAGAGGGAAACCTGTGCAGTTAGGTGCCATGGGAGTTTGTTTTCAAAGCTGTGATAAGAGGACAATATTGTCAGAGAAACTAAAAGCCCAGGGACATACCCGAAATAGGTATCAGGGCAAGACATGATCTCCCAAGTTTTTGTTATCACTCCAATTATTGTACTGTGCTTCCTTTCATTCTCCAGCAAGACAGGATTTCTTGCCAAAATAAAATGCAAACTTCTTCATGGAGTGAAAAGGAGAAAGCTAAGGCTGGGGAACATGTAAAGACATATACTTGCTACTGCTTGAACTTCTAGTTAAAACCCATAAATGCTTGTGTCTTGGCTTTTTTTTTCAACTCAATTAGAAAAATTATCTCAATAAAAAATTATATTAGATTTTGATGAAGCAGTTCCCATTTTAAACACTGGAAGCACAGATGAACTTTTTACCCAGTGGTCCAAGCTAAAACTAAAAAGCAGGAATCCACAGTGTAAATCAGGCCAGAATCGCAATTTAATTCCCTCTGGCAATTCAGGCATGGGTTCGCCATATAAAGGGGTGCACCTGTGTTCCTTACAGATAGAAATGATCAGGGCAGAAACCTAATTTTGAATGCTGTCCCCAGTCATTTTAGTGAATCAATTTGGTCAGTTTCCGTTTCTTGTTTTTTGCTCCACAGATTAGGTAAGTAGAAAGACAGAAGGAAGGACTAAGTAATTATGGTGTCATTTTCACTTCAACTATGTCAGCAAACCTGATGCTAGTAGGCAAATACCCTGGATGCTTATCAGCATGCTGTAAAAACATAGGTATTTTGCTTGCATGCAAACTAAAGCCTCTTTGTTACTATTTTCCTTGTAAGTGGAGACCTCTCATGCATGTGGATTTTCAACATAGGAAATGTCCATCCTCGGCCTATCTTTCCTCAGGGGTGCTCTGTGCACCAGCATGAAGAGCTGAGCATGGCATTCTCTAAAAGGTGGAGGAGTTATGGGTGTGAAAGACTTCCCTCTAGTGCTTCCTCTGGTGCTCCATGGGAAGTTTATTTTCAACAGGAGAGCCCTGATGTCAAGTTACCTGGCTCCTCTGAGTACTGTCTGTTGCCACATGCCTTTCAGAGCTCTTGCTCTGATCCTGCAAATGCTGCTTGTGTCTTCAGTGAGAGCAGGCTACAGGTCTGATGCCCACAGTTGGAGAAAAGAGAGAACAATATGTATTCTAAATGATGTGAAAGAGAAATCCACATTGAAACTACTCATCAGTAGTGATTTGTGACCACAAAATGAAGGAAGAGGAATGGAAGGCAAGAAGGGTCATCTGCAGAAGGGGTCAAACCTGGAGGCATCCCTGGAGGCAGGGATGCCAGAAGCAGAGACTCCCTCCAACAGAGTGAGGTTTTCCTTGGTGATGAGATAAAAACCAGAGCCACCATGGTCATGTAGCCACCCTGGAATGGGACTGCTCAGATGCCACCTCTGGGCAGCAGAGCTGGGCTGGGTCATGGACCCAAAGCCAGGCTGAGGATTGGTGCTGGTCTAAGTGTATATGAAATATGGGATTGCAGTTGTATCTATTCAGACTCCTTGTAGAACAAGTTATAGTGGTAGGACACTGTCCAATGCATGGTTCACTAATTATAGCGTACTTAAACACACAATTGCTTAAATCAGTTCAAGGGCTGCAGTAAAAATTCACCCAAAGATGCAAGATAATTTGTGGGGATCCTCTGTTTCCCCTTTGAAGGTATGATTTTGTATTTTGTTTGGCACATATAGAAGCATTGGGGTGTCATGGCAGCTAGCCCTTCAAGAGCTTCTTCCCAGCACTTTGTAGCTGGCATCAGTCACTGTCATCTTCTGTGACGCAGCATGTGGTAACCAGAAAGGGTTATGGAGGAGCAGAAGGAGCAAAGAGAAAATCACAAGAGCTGAAAAAAGTTGAAATCAGCTCTACCTGGGGACATTTTCCACATGCTGGTTGGTGGGCTGTTCTGTGGCCTCAGATCCCTGTTACTGTAGGGAAAGTGTGGAAGTATTCTCCCCAGTTTTTTCAATACCTGGAATTTTCCCTGCTGGTGCTGGATTTTTTGCACCCTGTCTATGGCAGCCTGAACTCTGATGAAAGTCACCTTTGGCCTCCAAGCATGCAGTTCAGATCCCTCTGTGTTGCTGGAGTAGTATGTGGATAGGGAAGAGATGCAAACAACTGAACAACAGCATCAAATGAGCACCTGGATCCACTAAATGAGCTTGCCATTTGTAACAGAGATGGATCCCTTCCTATAGGGTGATCTTGTGCCAAGTGATGACAACACATCAAAAGAGTCACCTTTTTTCAGGAATAAATTTAGTATCACGTACTTAAACTTGTGCTTGCAATATTCTGGTGGTAGCTTTTCTTCAAGATTATAATATCTAATGTTTTCAGAAAAACTGTATAAAAATCTTTCCACAGAAGCAAGATCATTTGCTTCCATTGCATTTTTATTATGAAATTAACAAGGACAGTCTTTTACCTTAGAAATTGTCAGAAGTATGATTTTACTTGTGCTATAGAAAGATGATGGAATATTAGAGGTAGTCACAGTATCATTCATAGAATTTATTAAAATGGTCTTTCCCCCGAAGGGTAGCTGAGCATAAAATGCTGAACAGTAAATGGTGAGTGAATTCCCCACTGCAGCTGAAAGCAAATCTATAAATAGAATGGCAGTGGAATAACCCTCTAGCTAGTGAACAAGAGAAGAAGAAAATCCCTCCTTCAACATGCTTTGCATACTAATAAGGACAAAAAGTGAGGGAAGAAAGAAAGAAACAAGGAAAAAAGGCTGTAGATGGCTCATTTACCAGCCTACAGAGAAACCATGTGTGTGGTAGTTCATTTAGGTGCTTTTTTCCCAAGATTGAACAGAGAAATAATAGAAACAATTTTTAGAAGATTATTTATTTGTACATCTCAGTGAAAAAGAGGATGACTTGTGGCATTTTCCTTCCAAGGTATGCCTTCTATTGTGACTAATGCAAGAGGCCTGTGGGATATATAAAGCAGAAAAGGGTTTGTGAAATAGGAATTTCCTTATGAAAGAGGATAGTTGGTCTTTTGCAGTGAAACTGGATGCTTCCTGTCATTCCAGCATTGGTAGCTAAGAATAGCTCATTGTTCCTACGGTTTGCCATAGTGCAGTGAACCTTTGTCATCTTTTGTTCTCATTCTGTCCTCTACCAATTATTTACCTTGTTGTCAGAGTGAAAATCTTTTAATTTGGTATCTATAATGAATTATATCATAGCTGCCAATACTTGCAAAGAATTGATGATAGTTAGATAGGAGCACTCATAGTGTAATTTATTATGTTGGTAGCTTGGGGTAAGGAGAGGGAATCAACATGCAAAAGCAGATGTACGATCTTCATTAAGTGCAGTTTTCCGCACCTGTGCATCTGTCTAGCCACATGAAACACTTCTTGTGTTCCCTGTTAGATGTTCTTGTGTGGGCAGCAAAATTCATCTCTGTATCTAGAAGTCAGCAGAAGTCAGCAGAAGTCAGCAGAAATGAGGCAATAATGTGTGTGAACGTGTGTGTGTGCACTTTCCAATCTGTACTCATAAACATGTCCAACATTACTCACAATGTTCTGTGATCAAACTCCTGCTTTTCAATTTTTAATATTTATTTTTATTGTTTAGGGGTTTTTATATTGTGGATCACATTCCTATTTCTGTTTGAATGCTTGGCTTATCTGCCTCCTGGTAAACTCTGGTAACTTAGATTAGGTTGACCAGCATTCCTGATTTACAAACTGTGTACCCAAAACTTCATATGGCTTACAGCCTTAAAGTAGTAACTAGATATCTGTTAAAGCAATGGGAAATTCCAGGAATATTAGGATGAGTGATGACAGTACCTACTCAAAAGTCCCTCAGCTTCACACTGAGTTGGTTTCAAGTGAGGCCTACAATTAAGTTTCAGGATATCTTTAATATATTGACTTTATAGGTTTGGGAACTTGGCTAAGAGTTGAGATCTATGCTCAGGAATTTGATATAATCCCAGAATTTTTATTAGGCTTGTTACCACTAAGCTAGATGAAAAAATTGGAGAGGAGGACCCTGTACCCTGTACCTTGTAGTTAGAGATGGATGGATTTTAGCTCCTTATTGTAGCCCTGTACGGGCTACTCATTTAAGTGATGAACTCGATGATCCTTGTCGGTCCCTTCCAACTCAAAATATTCCGTGCAATAAATAGTTATACTGGGTTTGCATGGCCAAGCTTTGGTAGCAGGGTGGCTGCAGGGGTGGCTCATGTGAGAAGCTTCTAGAAGTTTCCACTATGCCCAGAAGAACCCATCCTTGCCCGCTCCAAAGATGGCTGTGCCACTGGTCAAGGCTGGTCCAATTAGAAATGGTAGTAAAGCCTCTGTCATAACATATTTAAGAAGAAAAGAGTAAGTTACTGTGCACGTGTAATTGCAGCCAGAGAAGCTCAGGGTGAGAGCATGTGAGAGGAACAACTCTGCAGACACCAGGGTCAGTGGAGAAGGAGGGGCAGGAGGTGCTCCAGGCACCGGAGTTAAGATTCCCCTGCAGCCCATGGTGCAGACCACGGTGAAGCAGCTGTCCCCCTGTAGCCCACAGAGATCCACAGGGATGCAGAGATCCATCCACAGCCCATGGAGAAGTCCCATGCCAGAGTAGTTGGATGCCTGAGAGGAGGCTGTGAACCTATGGCAGGCCCGTGGCGAGAGGGCACACAGTGGAGCAGCCTGTCTTTGCAGAGCTACACTCCACGGAAGAGTGACCCACACTGCAGCAGTTTGAGGAGGACTGTTGCCTGTGGCATGGACTCATGTTGGAGAAGTTCACAGAGAATTGTCTCCCCTGGGAGGGACCCCACTTTGGAGCAGGGGAAGGACTCCTCTCCCTGAGCAGTGGGAGAAACAAAAGGTGATGAACTGACCATAATCCTCATTCCCTGTCTCCCTGTGCTGGTAGGGAACAAGGTAGGGCTGGGAAGGAAGCAAGGGTGAGAAGGTGTTTTTGAGGGTCTTATTTTGCTTCTCATTATCTTGCTCTGATTTTATTAGCATGATGAATTCAGTGCATATCTCTAAGTTGAGCCTGTACTGCCCATGATGGTATTTGATGAGTGATCTCTCCTGGTCCTTATTTCAACCCATGAACCCTTCGTTGTACTTTCACTCCTCTGTCCAGGTGCAGAGTGGAGTGGGGTTAGTGGCTTTGGTGTGTGCCTGGCATCTGGCCAGCATCAAGCCACAACAATAACATGTTGCAAAATAAGAGACTAAGTATGAGGACTAATAAAAATCCAAAAGTTTGGAGTACCCTGTATTTTCCAGATACCTTGCTAATTAATTTGAAAAAGACAGAAGAATTCAGAAAGAAGAACTGCATTTTAATACTTTAGCAGTTACTTGTACTAAGCTCAAACTGGCTCTCAAATGATAAGGTATTCATATTTTTAGAGTTTCACATGTATGGGAATAATAGAAGAACAAGCTACTTCATGTGCCTTTAGCATCTTAATACATATGAACAGAAAAGTCCAAGGAAATAAGAGTTTTGTCTTACCAAAGATTCTTGCACAGCTTTGAACATAATAAAAACTAATATAAACGAAGCAATTTTGTCATTTCAAAACAGGGACCTGCAGAGGACTACCCGTTAAGAAACACCTGCAATATTAAAAAATGGTCTTTGGTCATTTAGAGACTGTATTATTTCCTTTGTGCTCCTGAAGATGCAGCACTGGTTCTTATTCATAGCTGAGATGCCTTCTGAGGGAGTCTTTACTCACTCACTGCACATTGCTGTGCACAGCAAGCAGAGGTATCTGTCCCCAGTGCAGCTCTTCTTGTTGATATTCCCCCAGGTTTTGAATACAGTTCCAGTGTACACATTCAGCAGAACCTCTGGGCAAAATGTTTATTTGAAGTGGTTGTCTATACATGATCAAAATACTCTTTGTTTGTTAAATTTGAGTGAATTCTTACATTATAAATTATTTCATCATCAAAATTAAATAGTATTGTAGTGACAGAGTGCCATGAGAGGGAGTTTGCTAGTGGCTTAGTAAGTGAAAATATATTAAGTGCATTTACAAATAAAAGACATACTAATTGGGCTTTCCTGGTATTTATGTACACCTCATTTCAAGGGCTGTCTCAAAATCAAGATGGCACTAATCTGCAGAATAGTGATGGTTTTGATTTTCAGACACCTACTCCCATCACTGCACATGTGCATGCACAAATCAACACTCATAAATGGGTGTTTCTGCCCCAAAAAGCAGACATGGAAGCAGATAGTTGTCAGTCATGACCTCTCATTGGTTTCAGTTGTCCACATTGAAAAATGCCCAAGTGAGGCCATGGTTTAGATCCATGTATTTTTCAGAAGTCTTTGAAGGAATGAAATAGTTTTGTCTGATTATCTGTCTTTTGTTAAGCTGTGGTTAACATCTTATTTTCAAGTTGTCATACAGTAAGCTGCAATTTGATTACCCTGAGGTCCTAATAAACAGCAATAGTTTATATAACAAGATTTATAAAATAAGGTTTGTGTTTGTAATGCTAGTTAGTCATGATATGGGACTTCCATTATTTTGCTATGTGAATTTCATTACTTTAATATCCTGATAAATTTTTGTATCCTGGTGATTTTGCACTTTGCTGACTGAAGGTTAAGAGAAATATCAAATATAACCAAGGTTCATATTTTCCTATAGAAATTAATAGATTGCCTTCATTAGCAGGGAGAATAGCCAAGTCTGATAATGACTAGAATAGAAGGACAGTGTTGTTCTTCTTTACCACTATATACTATAACATATAAAGTAAATGTGTGCTGACTGCAAATTTCTCATCTACATAGACATTACATTAACACATATTTTTAAATGAATGTTACAAAATCCAGTTTAGTATTCTGTTAGTTTGTTATCTTTGTCCTCAACTCCTTTAAGAATGAAAGTTTTTACAAAGTCAAGTTCATAGCCACAGTAGCATTCCTCCAGTCTTTCCCAAACATTGACAGTGAACTACTTACCATTCTCTGCATGCACAGACAGAGTCTGTGTGGGAGCATAGTCTAAATAGAGAATGAAAAGAAAGTGAGCATAGTGGAGAACTTGAAAGGCAGAAATAAGAAAATAGCGCAACTTTCTTTTTCTGTTCTTAGTTTTTTGTTTTAATAATTGACATTTGCTTCCCTTTTCTTCTCCCTCTGTGCTGAATGCACAAGACCAGTGATACTTCTTGGGAAATGAAGAGAACATAACAATGGTTAAAGTATTATGTGGTAAGGTCAACTGATAATTTCTACAGAAAACTTCTAGTATGAATTTGAGATTTTCTTGGGCTTTTCCTCATCACTCTTCTTAAAATTTTATTAAAACCCCAGCATGACTTCACTCTGCTTAGTGTTCACATCAGCAAACACTTCACTGGTGTGTGTGTGTGTGTGTTTAGAGACTGACAGGAATAACACTGGAGATCTTGGTGTCAGAGTTGTTAAATAACTGGAAACTTACAATTTTTTTTGTGATATTGTGAGTGATGAGGAAGAAAGGGAGTTTAAACTACTATTCTAGTTGATGTCCTGCTCTGTATCAGCCCTTGCATGAATTTTTTATTCTTATAGCAGCCCCCAGCTATGCCCAGAAATAAGGTTTGCTGCACTGGCAGATAGAATTGAGGCCCACCACCCCGTTAAGGGTTGGAGCTGGTACCTGAATTATCATCTTGGGAGAAGGAAGAGAGAAGGTGCTAAGTTTTCATATTTCTCAATAATTTTAAAAAGGTTTAGTAATGTAGAACAAGAAAATAAGCTCCTCCAGTACTTGCCTGTCTGGTGTGTGGTTTTGGCCTGTTCCTCTCTGTGTAATACTTGGAAAGCAACAAAATAAGCATAAACTTTCTCTGAGGCAGAGCCCTGTGCTGCTCTCTTTGCTCTCCACCGGATAGAAGAGACACAGGTGTCTGTGTTCCTTTTCACTAAAATACAAGGTCAAGATACAGAAAAATACATACATGGACAGTGTAGAAAAGAGTGTATATGAGAGATTTGGGGGTTATTATCTCCAGAGGTGCCACCAAATTACAAGGCATTGTGCTGTCAGCAGACTAACTCCTGTTTTGGTAAAGGAACCTTGTTTTTGGTTGATTTGTCAGCTGGGTGCCCTTCAGTTTTGAAGACAGCAGAGAGGACCTAGTCCTTCTCAGTCCTTGCACTCAAAGGACACCATAAAGAGGATGCTAACAGAGATTTTAGCTTAATCTGAACAGTAGGAAGCAGTGCTTCTAAGCAATGATCCCTGATTTTTTTCCCAGTAATGACTGTGAGCCAGGGCAGAACACATAATGGGTGTGAAGTCCTGCACAGTCACAGTACAGTTAACTTTCTTCTACATGTGTAACGGGGAGATGTTGCACCCTTGAATATAGTTGAAGTTTTTTTCCATTTTGTGCACAACTGAATGCTGTGTATTCATGTCCTAGGTCTAACTCTTAATCTCTATCCTAGAGAACAGAATATTCAGAGGCATGAGGTGGTAAAAGGCATGCTGGTACTCACTGAAATGTGGCTTTCCAAGCCCTATGATACTCATTTGTTACTTCTATGAGCCTCATAAATTTGATGGAGAAGAAAAGCTCTTACCTTTTCCCCACCTTCAGCAGCGAGCAGTGTTTTGTGCCTTTTTTTCCCAGAACAGGCAATGCAGAAAATTAACAGAGGAAGGTTTGAGATTTGAGCAGGAGCAGTCTGATCATCTCAAACTTGATTAACTGCTGAATTAATGTGTCTTTGGGGCTATTCAGACATACAGATCCAATTATGAACTCATACATTTTCAGACTACATGGTTGAACCTTCTATAGACAAATACTTCTTTTAGTTTCTTCCTTTTCTTCTTCATATTGTTAATCCACAGTATATCTTCTTCACAAAACTATTTCCATTAGCAATCCTCCCAGAAGTTAGTACACATTTTCAAATACAGAATAAAGGCAAGAAAAGTGTGAATGACAAGACACAGAGAGCTTTTTTCCAGTTCTGTCAGGTTAGTCCGAGATACATAATATCTCTCCCTGAAAACCTTGACTTGCATGTATCCTTAAAATGTCACAAATGCAACACTATTACTACTACAATGACAAATGTATCTTAGAACCCTGTTCCGGTTTGGCCAAATTTAGAAATATATCCCCTGAGAGAAGGCACAACCACCCCTCCCCCACCAGGTTCGGGAAAAATACATTTTCCTCGAAAGAAAGTGAAGAAGATAAAACTATTTATTTAACAAACACACGTGAAAGGAAAATAATGCTAAATGGTAAAATCTTTCTCTGTAGAGGAAAAAACCTGGGAAAGCATTAAGAGTCCTCCCTTTGGTCTCCTCGGAGCTGGGGCTTGGCCCAGGGCCAGGCCGTCTGTGCCCGGTGGAAAGTCCTCCCGATGTGTTACAGCAATCAAGCAGTCCAGTAGGAAAGGGAGAAAATCCGAAATTCCAGAGAAGGAAAAGTTCAACTCTCAGTCTCTCTCTGGAGAACAAGAAACTGCAAAAGCTGGCCAAAAGCTGACTGGAAAGCCGCAAGCCGGGTGCTTCTTCACTCCCCCGTCCCAGCTGGGAAAAAAAAAAACAAACAAAACTCCTATCTTTATGTGACCTTGAACAAGGTGCAAACTGCTTTGAGAATGTTTTGCTCAGTTTTTTTTCCTTCCCCCTCTCAGGCTCAGTTTAGAGGCATAGAAAGGCACAAAAATTAATTTCTGGGCATAGGCAGCGATAATGGATACACGTCATAAGGTCACCCCAAAACAAACCCAATTTTCCTTGACTTTGATATGTGAAGAAGAATTGAGTCATAGAGTAGTAAAATTTCTGTTGTTTGGCCTCAATTGTATGAAGAAAACAGCCTTCTACTTCAAAATAAATATTTGCAATAGATCTTAATATCAAAGGCTATATTATTATTTGTGTAAAAGCAACAATCATTACTTTGTTGTTGTTGTTTGACTGATTTTTGTATCTTGTCTGAATTATTCACAATATGCCTACCAGTAATGGGTGTTGTACAGAACTCCTCAGGTATACATTATACACTGTTTAGTCTGCTTTTATAGAGACATTGCTATGAATTAGGGAAAAGCCTTAGTCCAAAGCCTGTTTCTTATAAAACTCACAATAAAGGAATATTTTTAGGTTAATTCTGAACACCTCATTAAGAGAAAAATAGAGGACACTGTGAAGCACATTCAATATCTGCAAATACCCTTCAGTACCAGTCAACAACTGTTTCATTTAGTGGATAAAATATCTGTCACATCTGAAAAAGTAACAAAAAGCTTAGTACTTGTACATATATCATATTTCTTCCAACTCTCTATAAATATACAACATGAACTGGAAGATGGAAGACATGAAATTTAGTTTTTATTTTTTCATAAAACTAAGAGCATATTTTGTCTCCTCTGTTTTTTTGAATTAAAAACTCTCTTCTTGATCTTTGCTGTATTGTAAAATAAAAAATAAATAAATAAAAATAAATTTAAAAAAAAACAGTCAAGTTGACATTGTTCCTAGTATTTCTTTACTGATTTTAAATCTGAAATCTAGACATGTTAGGGTACTGATTTTCTGTATGTATCTGGGAAAAAATATTTAGCTGTGTAGGGCTCTGTGATGTTATAGTTCATGGTAATGGATTTTTGAGGGAAAAAAATTCATGAGGATTTGTTTGCTGTAAAATTTCAAGACTTGAAAAGGAGCTTCCAATCAATACATAAATTTTGTGAGACCATGTGTTTGGGCTTTGAATGAGTAAGAAAATGCATTTTTGCTTAGACCTAGTCTCTTGTTAAAGGGAAGACTTGGGGAAGGGAAGAGCAATCGTCCTTGTTTGGAGGTATTTTGCTTTAGGTTAGTTACACTGTGCCAAACATACAGAGTACAGGGAGGATCTTGACTATTGTTCTGAGCCTCCTATAGGCGATGCTGGAAACTACCAGATTTTCAGAGGTGTTTTTCAGCAGCAGTGATACTCATGTAACTTCTTCAGTGCCAAAACTGGTGTGAACTGGCATTAGAAGCCCTGTCAAGAAGGAAGGGACAAGGAAAGTCCGTACAACAAAATTTCCCTAACAGTTAGAAATGAGATCATTCTGCTTTGTTTTTCAATCTACACAGAGAATGTAAAGGAGAACAAGGAAAGCCCAAATATTATGGTGCCTATGAAGGCTAATAGATACAGCCTTGCCATTCAATGAGAACTTAAATTGCCTGGGAAAGAATGACTTTCAAAACCAGTGTTATCCCCAAATAGGTCAGTGTAGTGATACTTTGATATATTTTGAAACCTCATTACATTTCATTGAAAGCTCATTTTTTATCATAGTAAATGAGGCTGAAGTTTCACACTGATAAATAGGCTCCTTCCATTTGGCAGAAACAGAAATATTAATTTAAGAGCAGAGGTAACTTGGACAGTGTCCTATGTTTTATTTTTAGGGGGTTTTTTTTGCTGATCTAATATAATTAATCAAGCCATCTTATGACTTAAAGTCAGACCTACAACAACTTGGGATGCTATCATTTCTTTCTCCTTTACCATCCTTATCAATGAAGTCCTATTCAGTTAAGTAGCAGCCACAAGTCTAATACCAGCAAAGACAGGAGACAAATTACGTCTCATTTATTTCTCTGTTATGTGTGGAACAGCCCCTTTTGCTCTGTATGAGGGAAGCCACCAATATGGCCCAGCTGAGATCAGAGGCGATCACCTCCTACCATAAGCTGTACTTCGGCATCCCCTGTGAATAATCCTGTCCTGCTCAGAGGAAAAGACTGTATTTAACCTTTTGTTTGCTGGGGAAGATGACTTCAGAAAGCATAAGAAAGTAAGGTTTAAAATTTATGTTGCACATTAACCTTTCTTTCTCATTAATTGCCAAAGTGTTTTTTCATTTAAAATTAAATTGAAGCATGGCTTTTTAAAAAATTCTGTTGAGCTTTGTGTATAATTTCTGTGGATATATTTCAGGTTTCCCTGATTCAGGGTGAAAGTTTGCAGTCCACTTCCATCCTGTGTATTGATGTATGTACCAGATGCAGGGAGATGATACATATGTGGAAAACCTTCATGCCTTCTGCTGTACTTCCCCCCTTCTATTCTGGATTTTCTGAGTTAATTCCATTGTCAACATCATTAAAGTTTTTGCCATTTTGGCAAAAATCCATCTGTCCTAGAAATATTTCCTTTTATTCCCTTGTGTCCTTCAGAGTGGATTTTCAAAATCACCTGGGATGGGCAGGAGACAGGAAATGGCAAAGGATGTTAGATTTTCCACGTCACTTTCTTGCACTAAAAAAGTGTAACTTTAATTGCTGTTTTTAGAAACTGTCAGCTAAAAGTAATGTAAAATTTGTCAATTATTTCAGTCGATCTTTGCCTTGGAGAAAGGAAAGTTAAAATTTTAAAATGTTATCTTTTCATTTAAGATGTCCTTTGATTTTACTAGAAATAAACCTAAAAAAAAAAAAAATTAATTGGAAGAAAAGATGGTTTTAAAAATTATTAAAAATATTCTTCTCTTTTTTTCTTCTTGAAATATATTTAAAACCTTTAAAAAACATGTTAAAAAATGCTTTTAAAAACATTGGTACTTAATTTGAATATTATAATAATTATTTATACAGCTTAGGTCTTAGACCAGCATCACTTTTCTATACCTCAAACTAATTTCTTATAGAGATTCTCATGTTGCTAGTTACCCTTTTCAGGTCAGTTGCTGATGCTATTAAAAAAAAGAAAAAAAAATTTCTTTAAAAATGTTAAAAAATCTGCTTGTGGGCACTTTCTCAAAAATGAGAGCCTTAATCAAAAAAAAGTAGTTTAACTTCCAGTTCCCAGTTAGGGCTCTTATTTCTTTATTTTTAATGAAGCTGGGCTTTAAGCCATGATGTAACTTAGGATTCTTTCACAAAGCCAGGGAGGAAGAGAAAGTGGTGCCAGCATCATTATATGCTGACAACTAGGACATTTGCCTGAATAATGGAATTTTGAAGAATATGACTTAGAACAAAACAGAGGTGAGACTTGGTCTCAGACTTTCTGTAAGCTGGGGATGTGATCCATCTACTGGGCTAGAAGGATTGCAGTTGTTTCTCGTCTTCCTCTTCCTTTAAATTAATGGTGTCTAAATTTCTTCCAAATTTTGAATGAAGGAATTTACATTTTAAAAAGCTAAATCGTGGTGGCTTATATATTTTTATTTTCCTTTTCATATCTCTTCTAATTCATGTTCTGATTTTGACTTAAAATCAAAACAAAAAATTCCAAACATTTTCCTTCAAATAAAGATGGCTTTGTGTGTTCTGAGAACACTTTTTAACAACAATATTACAAAAATATTTCCTAATTCCCCTTTTTGATATGCATCCCATGCAGTGGATCTGAGGCTAGGGGACCAACCCTTATTGTGCTACTTACCTATGAAAGGATGTGGCTGAGGAAACAGCTCATGGGTAGACAAAAAACAGACTACAATGACCTGAAGAAGTTGTCTTGCTCGAGGTCCTTCAGCAAGAAGCCTGTGGTCGGAGCTGAAGCCTGCTCACCATTGCCTTTGCTCATCACAATGCCTTTAGTCAATAAAGTAAGAAAAAGTAATTGTCTATTTGCATGATTTCCTACAATACCTTCTGAAGGTTTCTTCATTTCTTCACTCCCATCTTTTTCGTTCAAATCTCTTTGCTTGTGCTTTTTCTCATCAAGACATTGAGAGATTTTATGTGCTCCTTTGTCAAGCCTTTTAGTAATGACATATAATTGTTAACAGATGAACTTGAGGTTGACAGTAGCAGCTGTGGAGTAGTGCTGCCCCTTAGAAGCATTAGCTCCCTGATATTGGGACAGGCAATTTTGCAGCTGTTTCACAAAAACCATGTGTGTATGGATTACAGAATCCTTGAAGCAAGCAGGACTAGAAAAATTAACAAAATCACATATGAAGCAAAGAAATTGTAATTTAAGTGCCTTCCTGTGGTAGAGAAAACTGAAGTACTTGCCCATGTTAAAAATTCTTTATATTGCTTTTTCAGCACTGGGATAGCAATTTAGTTCATTTTAATGAGAGTGACACTTTAAATGTAACAGGTGAGAAATCATTTCAATCACAGTCTGTTGCCAGTGGGACGCTGTATTCTAAAATGACGTGATAATAGAATACAGTTACTTTAAGTAACTTTAGATTAAGAAACAGATTTATGTGTTTCTTTACTGGTTATAATAATGATTGTCCTAAATTACATCCTTTGTCATGTGTATGGATTGCTGGATGGTCCTCTTTCATAAAGGCTCTTTCACATTTATTCACCTTTAAAACAACAAGGTGCTGAAAAAACCCGCTATTTTCACAAGACTGGTGTTCAGTGTTGCGTTAAGGTTTCACCTATCTGGCTATGATGAGAAAGATGATGTCTCCTCTAACACTCATCTGGTGAAATAGGAAAGGATTCTGGATCACATTAAAAAGTCCTGTCAGAATTTTTGAAGGCTGAGATTAGAAGTAGTTAGGTTTTCTGTCCTGCTGCTCTCCTGAGAAAGCTGGTACAGCACCCCACACCTTGCCATGAGAGTTCTGGTAGCCCCATTCTGCTGAGCTATGAAGTGGTTGGTCAGTGTGTTTCCTTCGCTGTTGTATCTTAATTTTTAGAGGTTTACATCATGAAAGACATTCCATAGGGATGTAGGCCAGCACTCAAACAATATGTTCTGTTATTTCTTCTCCACCAGGTTAAAAATAAAATGTCCATAGTTTTGCATAAGGTTCTTCCCTTAAAAAGGAAGTTTGATTTGATCATGGGTAATTGGTGGTGATCTTATATAATGAAATGCTTTCATAAAAGCCCTGATATATTTTTATTATCTTTAGACAGCTTTAACAATTCTTATTTTTTAAGAAGGCTTTAGTTCCATATTAGGAAGTAATTTTTGATGTCTCACTTGCTGGGAGTTATTTTGACGTAGTTGACATAGTTGTGTCGAGTATGCAGATGCTGATGACCTCTTTTCTGATAATCTGATTTTTTGAGGAATCTGTAACTTGGTGACTGTAATTTTGAGTATTGTCACATTAAGTACTACAGAAAAAAACAGCAACAAATATGTAAACTCATTTGTTTTAATATATTTTTTATCTCTGCAATGACTTGTGGCAGCGAGTTCCAAACATTAATTATGTGCCATATACAGAAAAAGACAGCTCCAGTTTTTCACCATACAGTTTTGATCTCATAACTCACATCTATTCATATTTTTGTAAGGAAAGCAGGTGTTCTGTAGCTGCCTATGGCAAAGAAAAATGAAAATATGACTCAGCCTTTTTCTAGTAAAAAAATACTGCCACTTTGTTACAGTGGGGATACTGCAACACGCGTATCAGACAACGAGGCCCATGGAAAAGAAATATATGGACCGATTATTGGTAGGTATTTTCAGAGAGATGTTTATTTCCCCAGCTGCATGGCTGAGGATGCCAAGGAACTGTCACAGTCACAGGACCCGAGGGTCCTTTGCCCACACAGGGGAACACAAAACAACCAGTGGGGAACGTGGCTGACCAGGGACAGGGAAACCCCATACCTCCCCCCAGAGCCCCTCTCTCAGGACCACATGGCAGGGGGAAGGGACCCCAACACCACTTAGTGTTTATGTGACTCTGTGCTTAAAACCTTTTACAGACCTTAAGGAATTAATCCTTACAGCAGTACTCTGCTGGGTTCAGCCTAAAATTAGAGATTGTACTGAAAACTGCCTACTGTCCTCAATAATTACTTTGAAAGAGGATCTATCAAACATCATGTCTGTGTTTGATCATTTGCAGCAAAACACTTCAGCATTCTTCAGTCCCCAGTCCTCTCCTAGGAATTTTTCAGAAATGCTGCTGCTGCATGACCTGATAATTAGAATCATTTCATCTTCCCACTCACTTCAACGTGTGAGAGATACCTAAGCAAATTAATAAGTCATTCTGGTATTCTGTGTTGTCCTTGTGCTCCCTAAGCTGGTTAAAGGCGTTTGTCATAAGGTCATAAGCAGATCGAAGGCAAGTTTTTGATTGAACATGTAATTTCTGATTAAGTGATCATAAAGTCTTTAGATTACCTGAAGTTCTGAAATTTTAAATGATTTTTGAAAACAAGATGTTCAGTAATTAAGTGAATCTTCATTAAATATGTGAACGATATTACTGGCTAAACTGAGACATGAAAATTAGATAGTCACAAAACAAAATACTGATGAAAATTATTTATAATTTGGAGCTCCTGGTTCTGTGCTTTTACCTTGCTCCTATTTGACATTCTGCTCTTAAGCCTTCCTAACCTTCCTCTCATGTCAAATGGCCAGAGCAGCCATAACATGACGTCTTTAGAATTATAAATATCCCAGCCTTGAACTGTGAGCTTCTAGAAAGCGATTCCAATTACTTTGGCTTCTGCATAATTTATTTCAGTTCACATCTCTGTAGTTAGAAAGAGTCACCTGAAACTCACACATTACCCTTTTGGGATTAATTTCAGTATTCGTTAGAATGTGAATAATATCGAGGCTGAAATGAAGCCTGCAGTAAACACTGTGAAAATGTTTTTTGTTGTTTTGAGGGGTTTATTTATGTATCTTAAGTGACAGCTTTCAAAATAGGTGAAGGTTTTTGAAGTTAAGAAGCATCATGCTTAATGATAAGCGGTCTTGATTTGAAAATAACAACATTGATATAACTTTACTTATCTTAAATAAGTGTACAAGCCAGGAATCAGGTTTGGGTTAAGTTCTACCTGTTGGAGGGTGCTTTGAGGTTTATCACACATCAAGAACTTTTTCAAACCCAAAGGAGAGTTGAAACTTCCTCATGCTAATGAAAAACATTTAATTTAATTTTGTGTAAAAATCTATCATGGTGACATATCATGAGCCACTCTTATATTGGTTGCTGGAAATTATTGGAATTACTTTATGTAAGATTAACTTATAATCACCTGCACTTTGTTCTGTTACAAAAGTCAGACCTGCAGACTACTTCAAATGTCTTATACTTTCAAATAGGACAGTCTGCTTTTAAATTTCTGGACTGATTTGGCACTACAAGAACAGGAAGCATGATCATATAGAAAACAGAATGTAGAAACTGTATTTTGAGCAATAAATCTGTTAGTTTACATATTTGCAGAGAGCTTAATGAGAGGGAGCACAGAATCACCGTTGTAGCAGATTGGGCAGGAGATTTCACAGAATCACAGAATAAAATATGTTGGAAAAGATCTCTAAAATAATTGAGTCTAACCTTTGACCCAACATCACCCTATCAGCTGGATCATGGCACTGAATGAATAATATCAAGGCTGAAATGAAGCCTGCAATAAAAAGTGTGAAAATGTTTTTTGTTGTTTTGAGGGGTTTATTTATGTATCTCCACACCCAGTCTTATCTTAAACACCTCCAGGGGTGGTGACTCCACCACCTCCCTGGGCAGCCCATTCCAATGTTTCATCACCATTTCTTTGAATAAATTCCTCCCAGTGTCCAACTTCAACATTCTGTGGCACAGTTTGAGACTGTTCCCTCTCCTCTCATTAGTTGCCTGGGAGAAGAGACTGACCCCCACCTGGCCACAACCTCCATTCAGGCAGAGAATGATAAGATGCTGGAGGTGTTTTATGGAGCATGGTCTGCCCTGGGCATCCTGCACAAGTAATTGACACCAGTAATATTTTTTTCTCAGTCGTTGTGGTGAATAGAAATGCTTTTCCTCTTGTACTTGCTGTAGGATATTCTGCCAGAAATTCTGCTGGTATTTTAGCCTTGTGCAATCTTGGATATAACAGAGCAGGTGCAAATCTAGTGTTTTGAAGGGTGAACAGAATTAATGACAATCCCCTATTGCATTTCTGCATATTTTCTGCATAATTTTCATTCTGAGTATGTTTTGAATAAGTGGATATCTCCAGTACACTTTATGGAGCAGTAAATTCAGCCAGTTTATAAGAGGGCAATGCCTTTTGGGAGATAGGTTTGAAGAAAATAACTTTAAATGAAGCAACAATCTAGATGATTCTAGTTTTCTGCTTGAGTGGAAGAAATACTGTATCTTTGAATGAAGGGTTGTTAGATAAAGCGAATCAAGACATCAATATGAGAGGTATCTTACACCACAAGAGCAGATCTTTTTAAAAAGCAGGGCATGGTTGCTACTACCAAAGAGTAGAAAAAATTTGTCTCTACACATGTGGTAACAAAATGATAGAGTGCTCAGGTGAATAGGGGCATAAAGTGAAGAGTGTGTAAAAGTAGCCGGTGTCCTTTATTTCAGGTGCATTTGGCACTGTATACCATGAACTTCTTTGACAGAATGTTGGTCTCTCTACAGCACACACAATGTGTCCTTCTTGGTATTGAACTCTCAGAAGGAATCATGAAAATTGCTGTAGTATCAATTGGCTACTTGAACTGATTATATAAATATTCTCAAAGTTTATGTCAGGGCTGGTGCAGATCTCAGAATCTTCTGCACTTTAGAATTTATTAATTTTTTATTCTGCTTTATAATCAGATAGAGTAAATAAAATAATAATTGACTGCAAAACCAAGTCTATCACTTTAAGGTTCCTATTCCAGGAAAATTTATCTAATGCAGTTGCAAAACCCAACAATAAATTTCCCATGCAGTTCCTTATTTATGGGCCTGGGATATTCTATTTGCATATTCTATTCTAGGATATTGTATTTGCATTCCAGGTTCACATTCTGAGGAAAGATCTAGAAAATAACAATTCTGAAGCAGCTTCTTACTTTTCACATAAGAATGCAAAATTTAAATCAATTTAGGACTCAGTGCAACTGTCTTTTATAAAGAGCATGTGTGAAAGAATGCTAGAAATGAAAGCCATTTCTCAGTGATGCAGAAACAAGGTACTGATAAGATTTTAAGGCATCTTGCAAACCATCTTATGGAAATCTAAGCAGTTTAATGAAGTTCTACTCACTTTATGATACTGACCCTTTTAATCCAAGGTCTTACCTGATTACCTTTCTATGGCAGAAAGGTTTAGTGTTGAGATAGGTTTTCCTCCAATAATAAGAGGTTTAGCCCATTGGTCCTCTAAGATGACAACAGAATCACAGAATCACAGAATTTTTAGGGTGGGAAGGAACCTCTGGAGATCATCCTGTCCAATACCTTCCCAAGGCACGGTCACCTGGAGCAGGTGATACAGGAATGCATACAGGTGGGTTTTAGATACCTCCAGACAGGGAGACTCCATGAACTCTGGACAGCCTGTTCCAGTGCTCAGCCACCCTCAATGTAAAGAAGTTCTTCCTCATGTTGAGGTGGAACTTCTTGTGTTTTAATTTGTGGCTTTTGCTCCTCATACTATCGCTGGGCACCACTGAAGAGAGTCTGGCACCATCGTCTTGGCACCTGCCTTTGAGATATTTGTGTGTGTTGATGAGATCTTCTCTCAGTCTTCTCTTGTTTAGACTAAAAATGCTAAGCTCCCACAGTTTATCCTCACAAGAGATGTTCCAGACCCCAAATTATCTTTGTGGCCGCTACTGGAGCCTCTCCAGTAGCAGCTTGTCTTGAACTGTGGAGACCAGAACTGAATTTCCATGATACAGTAATGTAACCATAGCTGAGGTTCATTGGCTTGAAGATTCTTCATCAGCACCAGGCTAAAAACAATGGCAGGAACAAGCACAGAGAGTGCAGAAAACAAAATATAAGAGGTATTTTCAATAGTTGCTTGAACTATTACCAGGAAACCAAGGGATTGTGGAGGAAAGGAATCATATTGACATTCAATCCACATAACCGTGTAGAGATTCAAGGTTAGGGAGAGCTTTTGCTGAAGATTAGTTGTGTTGTAGGACAGAAAAATACTGGTCAAACTGTTAGAAGATGTAATTGTTTCATCTCGCTGTACCCTTTTCTTGGTTCTTTTTAACTGAAATCTTTTTCAATACAGATACTTTTTAAAGTACAGTGGGATGTGGTCCCATCAAGCCATAATCCAAGCAGAAGGGCATTGGATATAGACAGGACCAGCTAGTATGGCCATGTCTGGGAGGGAGTAGGAAGACCTCAGACCACTTGAAGACCTGAAATCTTGTGTGGAATGATATTTCAGAAACAAGTAATGAACTATATTTGTAAATGGAAAATTGTGGGAGCCTAACTGAGCAGTGGCAAATATATGGTGACATTTAAAAGAATGTGCAGTGAATTCTGGGATCTGACACTTTTAGTTTTATCTGCTGACTGAGGGAAAATTATAAAACATACAAGAGGTGCCAGGAATTTAATTACAGAGGCCTGCCAGCTGCCTCTCTGCTCGAGATCAACACTTTCTGTTGCCGCTTTTAAATTTCTGTATATTCTACTGCAGTAAACCAGCCCTTGGGACTGGAGATGTTTTGGCCCTGACAGATATACAAGGGCTCCAGTAAAGTAGAAAAATAAGTATTATTTGGCTAGCCGACTGACCCAGAAAAAAGAAGTTTGTTCTGTAGCAGAATACAAAGACTATTTTCTGCCTCACATGGAATTTATACCAGCAAAGCAAAGCAAAGAAGAAACTCTAGTTCAAATAAAAGCCCCAAAGTGAATAAGAAGCAAATTCTACTCTTGAATATATTTGTATTATTTGGGAAATCTGCAATAGTATCCTGGCTTTAATTGCAGCCACGGCTCGCTCACGCCTGGTGTGAATTTGAGCAGCTGAACCATATAAGCAAATTCTTGTTCTGCACACAAAAAATGTATGTATGATATTTAATATAGCTTAGGAATCATTCCAAGAGTTTTTTAAGGGCAATATAAACACAGATATTTTGGATTTACTTCTCTCGTCACTGCCACAGAGTGGCAGCATGAACACATCTGTGTAGTGAAATAATTCCTGAGAAAGGAAGCTCTTAAAAAAATCTGATTAATGTAGTAATCTATATTAGAATAAATAAATCCTCTCAGTTTCTGTGCTCAGACCCTAAAAGAAACAAAGTCGACAGCATTAAGAATGAATGAGGAATTAGCTATTATTTTCAGAAAAAGAAAGGAAGCATTCAACAGTAAAGACAAAATTACTCCTTAATTGTATAAGCACAGACAAACATACAGAGGAAAAATTAATGCTCTCAAGGTAATGCCTGGGTATCGCTAAAATGAGTAAGATAAAACTTTCACATATTGAAGTAAACACTGTGGATGCAAAGGTGAGACATCTGGAAGAACAGTATATGATCTTTTAACCAGTCAATTGATATACTCAGTTCTTTAACATACTCCTTGGCCTGCCCCCTCATCACCTTCCAAAACTAGTGTTTTATATTTGTTACATTCATGTATTTAGGAGAAGTGATTTTGTCTCAGTTTTCTTTGAATGAGGAATGGGGAAATCTGTGAAGACACTTTTTGTACACATTCCACATCTCCTTCTGATCCAAGCCACTTGCACAACAACAAAGGGCAAGGTGAAAAAAAATTGCTGTTTTACCAGTCTGGCTCAAGACATGTAGGCTAAACCTAGCCTCAAGAGAATAAGCAGAATTGTATTTTCTGCTTTAAAGACCACTGAATAACACAGAAAGTATAGCTACATGTTTTCCCGCTCCACAGCCAAATTAAACCCAGGAACCATGTAGTAATTTTGGAGATATTAGAAAAACAATATTGATTGGAAAAGCCATGGAGAAATTGCAGATAGGAGCAGATTATAGGAGGGGTGGAGAACAGCTCCTACTGAGTTCTGAAAAATAGAGAGGGCTCTTCATGCCCCAAATGGAAATATGACCTTGGGAATATGCTCTCTGGACCTTTTCTGTGACTGAAGAATGTGCAGGAGAGTAGCTGGCATGACCTAAATTCATGTGACCCTTTGGGGATTGTTTTGGTGTCATGACTAGGAAATCATCCCACACACTCTGAGAACTTCTTGAGAACACTGTTCTTCTGCCGATACCTTGAGTTGTATATACTGCATTTCTTTGTGGTAGGTTGAAACACTTTGTAGCTATGGTAACACTGATACCATCTGAAGGAGCACTAAAAACATGGCATCCTGGGATCCAGTGATTTATTACTTCTATAGTGCATCCTGAATTTAGGATATGGGGGGTTTTTTATGCCTTAATGTCTGGCTTCTCAACTGCAGCTTAAACACTGAGGTCCTGCTGGGATCCATCTGCTTTCTGAATCTTTATCGCCAGTGTGGGTATTGCATGGGGTAATGCTGCTCATCCCTGGGTCTGAGCAGCCTTATATATGAATACACAGGACAGAAAAAGAAGGATGCAGTTCACTTGCCTCAAGCTGTAGCAGTGGTGTGGGAATATGCAAGGTAGAATGCAGCAGCACTGCTGTGAACAATCCTGCTTGTATGTGTGCTCCTTCCCTGCAAATAAATTCAAGATAATTTGAAATATTTTGTCTGCATTTAAAAGGACATGAAACAGGACAGGAATTAATCAGAAAAGGTGTGTGATGTGAATGCAGGGCATTGACTCAGCAGACCAGGTGGTGTCTCTTAGAACTATGTTCAAGTCAAACCTTTTAAAATGTTCTAAATGTAAACATCATTGTAGAAAATGGTGTTCTGTTGTCCTACAAGAAACACACGAATACACATACTGAAAAGCTTGTACGTAATATAAAGTGGTATAATGACTTCCTTCTGTATTACCTTAAAGATGTGCCATTATATATCCTACTGCATAACTTGGTAAAAATCTCTGCAGATGTCACACTTCTTTTGTAATGACATGTAATTGTAAGTAGTTTTCTATGAATCATTTTTTCAGCTCAAGCCTGTCAGAAGAACTATGATTTAGTATTCTCATTTTCTGTATTGTATAAACCCTCTAAGGGAATTCCTTTCTGAGTAAGACAGTAATTTCTGTAATCTCAGTGTTTTACTGCATAATAAATATGATCAGGATGAGAGTTTTCTGATCCACTCAGAGCAATGCATCTACATCCATGAACAGATATCCAAATAATAGAGTGGTCATTTTCAACTTAAGTTATTCAGTCTGAATTGCAACAACACAAGCTGGATGATTTCAAAGAAACTTTTCAAGCAACTGAAGATGTCTATTGGTATCTATTTAGCATTCTTCTGTATGCCAAGAAATAGTGAGTTGAAGTAATAGCAGCTGAATTATTCACCACCTAATCTGAGAGGAAGGCTTCACTGGAACCTTCTTTATTCTGATTCCCCCTGCTGTGGCTCCTCACATGGAGAGAATCCTGGCTGCCAAAAACCAGTCAGAGCCCTTCTGCTGGCATAAACAGGGAAGGTGGTTCGCCATTTCCTGGAAGTTCCCTTCATGAATAACTGTGGTAGTAGGAGTTTGTTGTTCAGCCAGTTTCAGTTGTGCAATACTGATGGTATTATTATGACAGTTCAAACTGATGGTTTTAAACTAAATATATATTCTTATAACATTATCTGTGTGTGTGAGGAGATGATATACAGGTTAGTGAAAGGGATAGAATAGAATTTGAACTAGAGTCAGATCAGTCCAATTTACTTATTACTTGTTATATCATCCTGTAGAAGGTGGATATTTATTCTCAGAGGTGCTATTTGCTGATGACAGCTAGGAGACCTGCTAACACTTAGGCCTCAAAGCAAGCATCTACCTACAAGAACAGCTTCCTAACCTGGCGGCTATTGCCATTAAAGCATCATATGTTATCTGAAATAAGCATGAAAGACACCCTGAAATCCTCATGTCACTTTGAAAGTTAAGCGAGAGAACACCTTCAGAATGTATATTCCAGCAGCTAGTTTACAGATTCACAGCTGAGTAGAAATTTATTTTTTTTTAAATTTGAGCGGAATGACTTCTTATGGGACAGGAATATAAGAGGATTTTTTAATTGTTCTTGCCAAGTATCATATAATGTTGTCAAATGCAGCACTTCACCTACTCCTTTTAAAACTGGCTTACTTTAAAAGACCAAATGCAGGATTCTGTCTGGTTTCAAGTTTGGTCCTGTGAGGGTTAGGGGTTGAACACACAGTTGAGAGCATTTAGTGTTTAACAGTCTGGAGCACAGAGAATGTAGACAACAGAAAAGTTTTGCAAACTTATAATAAAAAATAGCACATTTATTATTTTTGTTTTTCTTAGACATAAAAGCCATAATTCCTCAAGGGAGGAACATTTAATTCAACATGTATGCCTATACATCATATTAGAGCTGTAAAAAATGTTGCCTTTCTTACAGAAAATTCTGAATATGGCAAAATGTATCCTGTGAGAGTGCAGCAAGGTTAAACACGAATCCATGTGTACACCAGTCAGGTTTAATAATGTTTTTTCTTCCTAAGTGTTTAGCTTTTGCTATGTCCCTGAGGCAGTGCCTTCCTCTGCATCTCTGTCATGGGTATCTTCATCTCACCTTGATTTCTGGCTGATTTTTAAGAGCAAATGATTTGCTTTGCAATCCTCAGATCTGATGCAAGATCTTATGATGAACTATGTATTATGGCAGGTCAGACTAAGTGATCAGGTTGCCTCCTTTGATCTCACTCTCCAAAGTGTTGTAAAGGACAGCAAAATGTCCTGAGCTAGATCCTTGACTGTGACCCAATGCCAAATGGTTTGGAGCCTGGGTGGAAAGATCAGGGCGGCAAGATAGTGTTTATTCACCACTGAATTGACTGTGTGGCCTACTGTACAAACCAAAAAAAGGCTAAAGACTGTTCTGGCTGAAGATTTCTGTCCATTCACCCCGCTTGCCTCCATCTTATGCTGAGCTGGGTATTTAAATCTTCTGTGGCAGCTTTGCAGTTATGGAGATTTCAGTCTCTGTTAGGTGAAGAATCCAGCTCCCCGTCAAGAGAAGCTACCTTTCCAGTATAGGGTAAGTAAGTGTGTCTAGAACCACTGTTTCAATCCTGTTTGAATTTGGAACCTGATAGACAATCTCTTCATTTTTTTTATTGTGAGACTCTCTGCTATGGGTGACTTGTAAGCTGCATATACAAAGTCCATCACACCAAGGAAATAAAAAGGGGTAGGACAAATAGAAACATCATATTTTGTTAAGTCTCCCTCTGGTCAATGAGACAGTCCTAAAACAGTCAAGTGAGAATATGACAAAATCAATGCCATCAGTTTATATGTCTCTAAAGATGTATGGTATTATCAGACTTCTATTGCTAAGACTATTCTCCACTGTCATAATTTATTTTTTGTGCTTTTGCTACTTTCTCTTTAACTCTTGCTGCTGCAAGAGATTTTTAAGTTATTATTTTCTTTCTAATTTTCTTCTTACTCTCTGTTAAAATGTTCCCAACATTTTAGATGGAATGTAATTTCTAGATCAAAATTCTCTGTTATTTAACTCTGAACATAATGATATCTGTGATCTAAGATGTTGCCACTGGCTTTTCACCACAATTTTTACTTTGTTGGAGGCTCTGAAAAGGAACATGCTTAAGCAGCATTATTGTTATGCCCCTTAAGTTTAGCAGAGAATAAGCTAGTTCACTTTACTTGTTTGAGTGACTTGTTTTCAACTGTTTCAGTGATTGAATCATGCTGCCAGTTCCTGAGAAATAGAGAATGAAAAGTTACTTCCATTATTTAACTGATGACCATACTTTACTAAGGTTGTTTCAGTGGTTGGACCAATGATTACTGAATGTTTTTACCAACACCTGCTAATTTCTACTGAGTCCTGTTGAATCAGCCAAGATCAGCCACTCAGGGGCTGAAAAGGGCAGACATGTGCAGCATCTGATCTTCAGAAACTAGGAGAATTATAATTACAGTGGGAAGTAAGGATGTTAGAGGTGTCACATTCAGAAATGTCTGTGCCAATCCAACCATGATCAGCATCTAGACTAGTCTCTATTAATTAAGTATATAATATCTAGGTATTGTAAATCTGAACAGCGTTAAAACAGTTTTAACACTTGAATTTCTACTAATAAAGCATTACAACACAAAATATGTATGCAGCTATAAAGAGGTGGGCAACACTTCCCTATGGTGGAACCCATGATAATAGATATTGCAATAAACCATTAAGTTTCCTGTAAAAATAATTTTGAATAATTCCAGAAGGTGGTAGGCTTGACAGCTGTAAAGCAGCAAAGTTAATGTGAGAGCTTGCATGGAAGAGAAAATCAGCTACACAGAGTGACAACTTGTCCTTCAGGGACTGCAGCTTCTGCATTTTGTTGTGTCCCTTTCTCACAGATTTGAGTCACTTAATTCTTGGTAGAAAACACACTGTGTGGGTCCGAATTCTTCTCCAGGTCTTCTTGTCCATCTTTATATCAAAAATATAAGAATTTTACTCCTGTAGCTTCTGTTCTTTCTCACCATTAACTTTTTCCACAGTTAGGTCCTCTATTAGTGCTCATTTGTCAGACTAACGAGGTAGTGCTTAATAGCAGCAGCATTATTTCTTTTCAGAAACTAAACTGTTATCTTCTGAATCAGATTCTAATGCTAGGCAGCTAAGATATCCTTCATTATCCTAGGAAGCACCAGATTCCCTCTTCCAGCCTCTATCTCATGACTGCAAACTTGAGAGATTCACATCATATCTCCTTTTTTTCTCAAAAGGAATTTTGCCTCGTCTCCAGATAACTGAGTGTAACCATGTTAAATGTGGGAACTGTCCCAGCAGAAACTTACAGAAACCTTCCGAACCTCAGTGAAATAAAACAGGATTTTAAAATATTTGCACATTCTCCCTTCACAGCAAATTGTGTGATGAATATAACCTCCATTCTCTGTTTATACATTGTCAATTCAGCTTACTTTGACTTCAAGGGTATTCACCCCTTGAAATGTTACGATGAAAACACCTTTCTACTCATGGGATGGTTTTGCTCTTTGCTGTTTGAGGCTTTCTCCTTTACAAAGGACCACGATAAAGTCTAAGTGATGCTTAACTCCGTCTGGCAATGGCAAGAATATGTTTATTTATTTATGTTCATATATTATCAAAAACATCTACACTGAGTACTTTAGACGCACAAAAAATTATTTCCCAGGCTGATGCTGCTCATGTAAAGAATTGATGTAAAGAATTGTAAACAATTTTTTGTACTTTTGCCACTAGGACAGTGTCGTAGTGACCACTGCTGCCCACTGCCCAGGCTGGCTCCAGCGGCGTGTGGCAGGAGTGGGGAGCAGCTGGAGGCACGGAGCTTTAAAGCTGCTCCTCTGAAGCCTCTGCTCTACCCAGGGGAGCACAGGCTCCCGACACTGTGGCAGTCAGCAGCCCTCGAGGAAGGGAGAGATAAAAAGTAGCAGGGAGGCTTGCCATAGGAAGTAATCCAAGTTTATTGAAGGGTATCCCCGGAGGACAGGCAACATTTGTAGAGAGAGTAGGGGAGTAACCCAACTAGGGACCAATAGGTGGATTAGGAGGGAAGGAGGCTGAAGGGACGGACTCACATTTGGTCCAATGGTCTTGGTGGGTGGAGGGAGAGGGATCACACGCCCCAATGGGGCCTCGAGGTTTAGGGGATTTCCAAGAGGGGAGGTATCCGAGGGGGCAGGGTCTCGGGGGACTGACGGGGACCATATGAGGGTAATTAGGGAGGGCTTAGGTGACAGACACCGAACAATCCAGAACTCCAGGAGGGGTTTGGATGATTGATAGGGAAGGAGCCAGGGATAACCATAGGGAAGGGGATAACCATATTGCGAGCACTGGGGGAGTGGCTTGGATCTGGGGCAGACCAACTGGGAGTAGAAGTGAGGAGGGTAGGGAGGAACCATTAGGGTACAAAGAACATACGAAAATACAATAAAAACATTGCATCACCACAGGACAGAAACAGGAAGAAGGAAAGGAGAATTGCAGAGGTAATGTCCTAAACAATTGGGTACCTAGACCTTGTTGTAGTACCCTAAATTAGGATGAATATTGGCCATAAACTACTATATTTACTTTGTCCCCGTCAGGAAATAGGCTCATCCATGTGAAATTTCAACGGGTATTGTAAAATCACTTCTCCTCAATAGATAATATTTTATTTTCCAGTAATTTGTTTAGGATATGTGTAGGTTATATTGAGAAGTTTTTAGGTGCTCTGCACGGAAGGTGTTTGGGTAAAATTAAATGATTCCAGCCCTTAGCAGAGAGGATAGATAACAGTGTTCAAGTGGAGTGCAAATATATTCTGACACACACAACCCTATGAGTACCTTCCACAGCAATTTTCTACCTGCTGGCAGGCTTACCTTTTCTAAGTAAAAGTAATTGAGTAAAGAAATTGGGAAAGCTACAGATTTTCATTTTTGATATCAAAGAAGTGCAAATATCTTGGCTAATAAAGAGTTTACAATGCTATGCCTTGGCCACTCCACATTTATTTTAAATGCTAAGGTCACTTTTGCATAATTACTCAGGTATTTGGAGAGCTTCCTGTTACTCTCATTTTTCCTGTCCTGTACAAAGACATTGGGATGTCTGGCAGCATCTTTTTGCCATCTCTATGCTTTGTTCATCTGTGTTTTAAGGTTAAAAGGGCATTAGCTGAAAATCTCCTTCCTGTTTGCATTATTCAGTGATTTGAAAAAGAGGGAAGTAAATGCTAAAAGACGATGTCAGATCTTTTCAGCATCCTGTAACTTTTAATAGTTACGTGTAAAGAACTCTTTTTTCTTAGAAACCTGAAAACCAATTATTTTCTGGATTTTGGTACCAGACATTTGTTTAAACTCAGGCAGAGTTTGTCCCCTTTAGAAAATAGCTGAAAATAATGACTGATGAGTAATAAGATGACCATAACCAGGCAGTTATTTCATGTGCACATAATTTATTATGTCAAAACATTTTTATTTATATGTTATCACAATTAATGGTGACATCACAACACTTGAAAAGTATAAATCAAAAGACAGATATTGTAATGTATATTTATTAAGTTTTTCCCATCAAAGATACAAACATTTTTTATCCATATGCAGACTTTATATTCAGATATCAGATTCATTACTTGGACATCACAATGAAACAAGCCCCTATACTGAGACTAGCACAAATGTCCTTTATAATTTTCACCATTTTTTCCTATTTAACCCTCTTTCCACATACTATTTTACTTCTAACTCTTTTGAAGACCCCATGTAACAGGTTACCAGATGCAATAGTCTTTCAAATTCTTTTCAAAAGTAACCGGTTATCTCACTGTTCAGTTAGATATCTGCATATAAGATATGCTTGAGAAATTATTCTTTAATTATTAGGATACAATGTGCCTGAGCAGCTGTTTTTTAGGCTCATTGACTCTTACTCTCTTTAATGGTAGGTTTCCTGTTCCTGCTGCCTTCCTGTATTTCTCATTGCACTCTTAAAAATTGCTTGGAAATGTCAGATCAAAGTCTAGAAAGGGGAAAAAAACCGCCTAAACTATGGAAAAGTTGAGTTCAAACCAAAATAGACATTGTGACACAGTAAGAGGAAATAGTCTGATCTTTTTTGGGTCATTGTTCCAGGAAAAGTAGCAACTCTTTTACCTATTTAATATCCTACCCATTAGGCTAAAATATCTAGAAGAATTCCTAAAATAATATCTGGATAGATTTCTAAGATTGACAAAAGACTGAACACATAAAGTCCCTTAATTTTAATGATGGGAAAATAAGTTAGAAGAATACCATAGTGAAGTTGAAGAGTTACTTAAATTAGTCAGCTTTTATGAAGTTGTTAGTCAGAAGTAAAGCTAATGTCTTTCCAATTTTCACTACACTGAGCTTGCAAGTGAATACAATCTTCTTTATACTGACATGTTTCCTCAGTACCTTAGCAGTGTTTCCTGCCTAATATGGAACTTCAGACTCAGAGATGTAGGGAAGATCAGCATGATTTTTCTTCTGGCAGTAATGTCAGAGCACCTGCACAGACATCTGAAAGGAAAGCCTGCACTGCTCTGTAAGCAATTTAGTCTACATGACTCAGGCATTTGAATTTATCTGAGACCTCACTATGAAAATCTTCTCTAGTAGCTTCTGCTGTGAAGACCCTGATTTCTGGAAAGGCTCCCCTGTTTAAGAGAAGCTCACATATTGCTCTCTTTGCAGAGGGTTTTGTTTGCAAGGTGCTAGTTTTGACTCCAATTGTAAATCTTCACCAAATTTTAAATGCATAAGACTGACTCATTCCTGTTTTCTGCATAAATTAACCAAGAAAAAAATAACTTCCACTATAAACAGGTGTGTCAGTTGACTGCAATACTTGAAACACACCAAAGCATACAGGTAATAGAGCTCTATAAGCTATGGTAGACAAAGACATTCCAAATGGGTGAATTTATTCAGTGACAAGGTTGCACATTTATCAGGCTTCAACTGTAGCACGAATGTAAATCTTCAGGTAATGACTAGAAGCCTGGATGCTGCAAGGAGGTGGTAAATTGTCACAGCAATTCATCGTGGGGTCTTTTTTATTATGTTGCAGAAGTCTCAAGAATTTTTGAATTCCTGTAGTAATAAATTAGCTTCTCCTAAACACTGTTTAAAGCACATATAACCTTTGCTCAAGAAGTGTAATGATTTTGCTCATCTCTACATGAGTTCTTTTTTCTTCAGCAAACATGTCCTAGGAAGATGGAAAAGGATCAGAAGTTGTCCTCTACCAGAAGGCAAATAGTTTCTGAAATTGTCCGTTTCTGCATAGTAAGTCATGCTCTTTTCTGATTCACAGACTGAGGCAGAACACAGTTGAGGCAAAATTAACACACTAGCTCCACAAAAGGCGTCAACATGTTTTGCAGTGCTCTGCATGAGCTTCTCCTTGAGGAGAGTATGTACAAGCAGCCCACTGCCTCAGCCTCTGCCTGCAGGTCCTGAGGATGTTCTGAGCTGAATACAGAGTCAGAATTCTCCCAAAACCATTCTCCTGCAAAGAAGCAGCCCTGGGTAGTATAAGAGGAGTGTATCCTTCAAAATATGATAATGGCAATGTCAACAATCTTCCCAATTCCACCAGCCTGACATATGCCTTCTCTGAGAACTTTAAATGCTGAATGTCACTACAGAGTCAAATTGTATTCAATTTTTAATGATAAAATAATTTTAGAGAGTACTGGGAGAGATTCTGTTATTCATTGCAGGAATGTGCTTGTCTGATTTCAGGCTGTAGGTGTCTCATCACTTTTAAGGGAGTGACCGCTTGCTGGTTTTAGGCTGTTGATAGTGTTTATTCCATCCGGTTGAATTTAATGCTGCAGCAGTTTATTAGCACCTGTTACATGTTATGTGAAGATTAATTTATTGGAGTGATGTTTTAATAGTAGAGGAGAATGGTACTGGTACATATCTATGAATATTTTAACATTTCTGATGGTTATTTTATTTAATAACAGTCATCCTGATTTGGTTCTTTAAGAACAGCTCCTATTATTCTTGTAAAGGAACTGCTTATGTAGACATTTTTTGTTTTGGAATGAAAGAGCACTATATGAGCTGTTGTACAGGTATTCCTCTAGTAACAGAACTAATCCATTAAAAAAAATCCAATACTGGTTTTTATAAAAATAACTTCTTGACACTTCTGTCATAATTTACAGTGCCACTCTTAAGTAATAAAACAGGAACTACACAGAGCCATAAATTTACTAGAGATAGACAGAGATTGTAATAGCAGAAAGTAAATCCATATTTATCAAGCCAAATATATTTTGATGGTAACACAATGGTCCTAGAAATGGATGTCATGTGATTTTGGAAGAAAGGGTGGTATTCAAAGTAGTGAACAGAAAGCCACAAAGCTTTAATAGAGCTATTAATAAAAACTAACCACTTGAAAAAAATACTTCAGATAATTTTATAATGATTTTTATCAGTAGTCAAGGTAACAGTCAAAGTCAACTGAATCATGCTATAGAAATAAAATTAATACATTGGTGAGTATAAACCAGAGTATCAATTAGAACAGCCCAGAACCAGCAATATTTTTCAGCTGTTAATGGAGAAAAGTCCAATCCCGAACCTTTGGCAACAGGACTTTGAAGAGCCCTCAGGAGCCTTTATTGTGCAACCCAGCACCACGTGTGATTAAACCTTCCAAGTCAAGGTTTTCGTTGATGTCTTGCGCAAATTTTTTATCATGATCCTGCAGAAAATTCCAGAGTTGCAATAATTTCCACTGCTTTTCAATTATTGATTAAAAAATACAAAATTATTGATAAAAAAAATACAAAAAACACCCCAAAAAAAGCCAAAGTGAGGCATTGGTTAGAATCCCAGCAAAAAAAAAGGATTTTTTTTTTTGCCGTAAAATAAAAAAGAACCAAAAAACAGAACAGTGATTTTAAAAAAAGGTGCATTTCCTATTTTATCTGTGCTATGAATTACAAATCAACAAATTTACTCATTTTCCCCTACAAAGATGACCTCAGCAGGTAGTGCATAATGCTTACAGAAATCCTGCCTGGCAATTGTTAAAAAAGATGTGGCATCCAGTTGCAGATCACACCTTATTTGGCACTTAACCCTGGGTTCTGTGCTTACTGAGCTGAACTTTGCTTGAAACCGAGTAGGGGAAACCTCCCCAGATGACAACCAGAGACCACCAGAGATCCCCAAAGAGGCTCATGAAGGCACAGTGCCAAGTATTTAATAAGGCTGCACAACTAAACCCTTAGGCCATAGATAGGTTGTAACTATGTGCTAGATGGGTTAATGTAGATTTCAATACATAAATTCTCTTGCTTTAGTCCTTGGCATACTTGATTTGTGGCAGAATAAACAGTGGCTCCTTTCTAAACCTGATGCTTTGTGTTTAGAGAGTTTGAAGAATTTGGCAATACCATCAACGTACCCTTTCCAAGGGATAAGTGTTGAGGTTGAATTTTTGCTGCAGGGCAACCTGGTACAAACTCTATGCTCGGTCAGTTTCCTGACAGCTTTCTATGTTACACGTGTATCATTTGTGTTTGTACCTTGAGTACTCTGTCCAGTGCTGGGACCCCAGTTTGGAAGGATGTTGAGATGCTGGAGTGTGTTCAGAGAAGGGCAGCAGGGCTGGTGAGGGGTCTGGAACACAACTCCTGTGAGGAGCAGCCCAGGGAGTTGAGGGTGTTGAGCCTGAATAAAAGGAGGCTCAGGCCTCTCTTATCAGACCTTATCAGGGATAAGCTCTCAGGAGGGACCTTATCACTCTCTACAACTCCCTGAAATGAGGGTGTAGCCAGGTGGGGATCTGTCTCTTCTTCCAAGCAACCAGCGACAGGACAAGAGGACACAGTCTTAAGCTTCACCACGGGGGGTTTAAGTTGGACATTGGGAAGAAGTTCTTCACAGAAAGGGCGATTGAGCATTGGAATGGGCTGCCCAAGGAAGTCGCCATCCTCGAGTGTTTAAGAAAAGCCTGAATGTGGCACTCAGTGTATATTTGACAAAGTTAGGTCATAGGCTGGGACTTGATGATTTTAAAGGTATTTTCCAACCTAATTGATTCTGTGACTCTGTGAAATCCGATCAGGCAAGCCTTCCAATTCAAAACTATGGCCAACTGCCGCAGCTGGAAGTAATCACAGAATCACAGAATCTTAGAATCATCCCTCATCTGGCTCCCTCGGCTGCTTCTCATAGAACTTGTGTTTCAGACCCTTTAACTGCCTTGCTGCCCTTCTCTGGACACACTCCAGCATCTCAACATCCTTCCAAACTGGGGGGCCCAGCACTGGATGCAGAACTCAAGGTGCGGCCTCACCAGTGCCAAGCACAGGGGAAGAGGGACTTCCCTGGTCCTGCTGGCCACGTGAGCACACTGCTGGCTCATGTTCAGCCTGCTGCCAGTCAGTGCCCACAGGTCCCTTTCTGCCTGGCCACTGTCCAGCCACTCTGTCCCCAGCCTGTAGGGCTGCAGGGGTTGTTGTGGCCAAAGTGCAGGACCCAGCACCTGGTCTTGTTTATCCTCATATCGTTGGATATGGCCCCTGTCTCCAGCCTGTCCAGGTCCCTCTGCAGAGCTCTCCTACCCTCCAGCAGACCAACGCTCCCACCCAGCTTGGTGTCATCTGCAAATTTGCTGATGGTGGACTCAATCCCCTCACCCAGATCATTGATAAAGATGTTAAACAGGGCTGGGCCCAGCACTGATCCCTGGGGAACGCCGCTGGTGAGCAGCCACCACCTGGGTGCAGCACCACTCACCTCTGCTCTCTGGGCCTGGCCCTCCAGCCAGTTCTTAACCCAGCAAAGATGCCGCTGTCCAAGCTGTGGGCTGCCAGCTTTTCCAGGAGAATGCTGTGGGACACAGTGTCGAAGGCTTTGCTGAAGCCCAGGCAGACACATCCACAGCCTTCCCTGCATCCACCAGGCAGGTCACCTGGTCATAAAAGGAGATCAGGTTGGTCAGGCAGGACTGCCCCTCCTAAATCCTTGCTGGCTGGGTCTGATCGCCCTGCTGTCCTGTAGGTGCTGTGTGATCACTCTCAAGATGATCTGCTCCATAACCCTGCCAGGCACTGGGGTCAGGCTGACAGGCCTGTAGTTCCTTGCATCCTCCTTCTGGCCCTTCATATGTATGGGCATAACAATGGCCAGCTTCCAATCATCTGGGACCTTCCCAGTCAGCCAGGAGTGGTGATAAATGATGGACAGTGTCTTGGTGAGCTCCTCCACCAGCTCCCTCATCACCCAAGAATGGATTTCATCTGGTGCCATAGACTTGTGAGCATCTAAGTGGCTCAACAGGTCACTAACTGCTTCCTCCTGGATTACAGGGGGGCCATTCTGCTCCCTGTCCCCATCTACTAACTCAGGAGGTCAGTTGTCCTGAGGACAACCTGTCTCATACTTGAAAACTGAGGCAAAGGTGTTCAGTAACTCAGTCTTTTCCTCATCTTTTTAACTATATTCCCCCACCCTGTCCAAAAAAGAATTGAGGTTTTCCTTGCCCCTCCTTTTGCTATTAATGTATTTATAAAACCATTTTCATAATCCTTTACAGAAGTGACCATATGAAGTTGTAATTGAGATTTAGCATCTCTAATTTTCTTTCTGCATGAAATTTCAAATGGCCTTTGATAAATGAATAGGCAACATTTAAGAATGTTATAGCCTCTCTAGCAAAAGATTTGCAAATGCAAATATTTCTTTATGCTTAAATCATTCTATCATATGGAAACTATAAAACTGTCTAATTGATATTGCCAGTTTCTTCCCTAAACATGTAAAAAAGATGTGTAGATGTGACATTTAGGGACAAGGTTTAGTGGTGGACTTGGTGGTACTAGGCTAGAAGTTATACTTGTTGATATTAAAGACCTTTTCCAACCTAAATTATTCTATGACTTTATGATTCCAAACATCTGAGCACATTTAGAATGCATGTTTTCTCCTATCTTTCCCCATTATTCTTTTGTCTCTGTTAGTTCTTAGTAAGAGTCATTCACAAATAATGAGTCTGTATTGCCTCAAAGCAAACAGAAGACTTTAAATAAAGGAAGGCAAACAGGATGAAATGCTCAGTTCTGTGAATTGAAATTGCAGGAGGCTGTGAATCTCTGTTCAAGTCACTAGAATAAAGAGTAAAACCTAAAGGCAGCTTGTTTGTATTCTGAGTAGGGATTAGGTATCTTGAGAATTCAGGATATGGCTTGAAAGGTTTGCAGAGCAATGCCATTATCCTTTCAAAACCATGAGAAAGAAAAATAAGTCAAATGATGTTTTTTTTTTTCCTTAGAATGATTAGAAAAATTCATGGTACTCACCAAAGAGGTGTCAAAAGTTAACACCAAGCATATTTGATAAACATAGTATTACAAGATTATGCCTTTTGAAGTCTTGCATGAAAACAAGTTTTAATTCCCTTGGTTTTAAGCAGTTTGAAGTGATCGTATCACATACCTTTCTCCATCTCACCATCCTCACAGAAATCTCATTAGCAAAACCAAGTAACTGGTGGAAGCCCTGATCTTGAATTCTTGTAAAGCTTAGAAATTCACAGGTTAAACTTTATTTCATGGACAAAGCAAGTACAATATCTCTTCTTAAGCACAATATATCTTTTCAAGCACTCACAGGAACCAAAAATCTGAAAATTTCTCTGGTTGAATCAAGATCCTATACCTACCACGAGTCAAAGTAGGGACTTTGCTGAGGCAAAGTTTGCTGACATCTTCCACCCTCTCCAACATTTGCTAGTCTGCTCCAGCTTGTGTGAGTTTGTATTAATTACATATAAGCTAATGATGATGTGAGAACCCCAGGTAGCTCCTGAATACAACTGAAGATCATCCTGAGAAAAATGTTTTGGTGGTCCCGTATGTGTTGTATATGCTAGGTCAATAAATTCAGATACTTCTTTTGTCTGTAAGCAACTACAATTAGTAATGCCAAGATGTTCTGCATCATAATGTCACTGGCAATATGTGGCACTTTGGATTTATGTTAATAATGTTGAAAAACAGTCAGCTCAATTCGTTTAGTCGAAGTAAAATTCCAAAACTTCAGGTACTGGCTTACACTTTTTCGATCCTGAGGGGATAATTTCTCACAGTATGTGTGTTCAGTGTCTTACAGTGGTCTTATAAACATGCACATAAAAAGTATGCACAAGAACAAAAAGCATTGCCCTAAATAAATGCATATTTAATAAATCACTCACAGTACTATTGGACCTCCTAGGATTTGGGAGACAGTGGCAAAAATAAAATTACTCACTGGTTTTGTTTCCTATCTGATTCACAGTAAACAAATTAATTTCAGTATGTTTAAACAGTGTTTAGAACTTAGACGAGAGAACCTGTTCAAATGCTGCTTGTTACAATTCCTGAAATTGTACCTAGCTTTTAAATATTGCAAAGTATATTGCTGAAATTGTTCTCAGCCTTCTCATTGTCTTTTTCTTGACACCTTTGATAAATAGTGTCCATCTTTTCACAACTGTAAATGAAGCAGCTCCCATTCTTTTTGTCTTCCCCACAAGTGGCCAGGTGCTCATTTGGTGCCTTCAGAAACCCGTTTCAGATGGTCTTCTGCATGGTTCTACATTTGACACAAATTGTACAGGGGCACAGTACAGTGTCAGCCTTTTCAGCTCCAAAAGTATTTTATGAGTTGTTCCACAGGTGCATAGGAAGTGACATTGGTTATTCTCACAGTAGATAGTACAAAACCCTGAAAATCTGGAGTGTATGGAGCATCGAGAAAGATGTAGCAGAGGTGTGAATTATGCTTTTCGTGGGGAAGCTGGAGGTTTGTTAGCAGTGTGTATCAGTGCTTGGACCCAGCTTTTTCTTCTTTCTGGTGGCATTCAAGGCATGTCTCAGCTGGCAGAGCCGCTGACATGAAATGTGCTGCAGTGGCATCATGAGTGGGTTTGGGTGGGTATCTGAGTGTGCATGCATGCAGGTCCTTTCTGTCACTGCTCTCCTCAGAGGGTTGCTCCACAATAGGCAGGGCTGATTCTACTGACTCATGGGGACATTCCTCCCAAAAGGAGTCTTCTGTCATTTGTCAAGCTTTGTTTCACTGGTCTTCTTTTTGTTTCATGACCCCTCAGGTATAAAAAGTCACTTTTGTCCACAGCACTGCAGCTGCTTGTGGAAGTAGCTCGACTTACGTAGATTCAGTGCTCATTATAAAAACTTAAATCAAACAATGAAGAGAATCTGATAAATATTATGCCCATTAAAAACAGAATTACATTTAATAGAAAGAAAAAATAACCCTAAATATGTATATGTCTCTGTATAAAGCATTCTAAATCAAAGTAGGAAGATTAAATAAGTTTTCTCAGATAATATCCCTAATAAATTTAATTATAGCATTAGAAATGAAAGACATTTCAAACTTACCTACTATTCACAAACAATCAGAAAGGAACATGAAAAAAGATGGCCTGTGCATGCTGTGTGTTTATTGCTCTGTTTATTGCTCAAGTTCCTTTTACTTACAAACATTCTACCCTGCAGAAATTATCTTGTTGGCCACAGACTTCTAAGTCTCAGGCAAAATGTTCATGAGATAGTATATCAGAGATAAACATTTGTATCTCATCTGGTTAGAAATGCAGTTATGTGATACCACGATATACTAGTTTGAAAACAAACCAGTGGGAGACACCAAGTCAGAATAACAATTTAATAGGGAAATGAAAAGAGGGGGGGAAAAAATAAAGGCAGAAAACACTGGGTTAAACTGACAGAGTCAAGATACAACCTGACTCCCTGTTAGTCAGGGTGGTGGTAGCAGTCTGGTAGAATGGTGGTTGCAGCCCTCCTGAAGCAGTGATCCTGTAGAAAAAGGGCCTGCTATTCCTCAGAAGGTCCAGTGGTAGCTATGCAGCTCCTGTCCTCTGGAAATCCAGTGGAGAAGGGATGTCTGTGGTGTTCAGTCCCAGATTATATCCACGATGGGATGCTTGGTTCCTCCCTCTGGTTGGAGCATCTCACAATAGGGTAATGAGTCATGAGGCCAAGTGTTGATTAGGCTCATTAACAGAAGATAGTCTGGAGGGAGTTATCTCTGAGTCATGCAGCAGGACAATGATGGGCCATTAACAGCAAAATAGTCTGGGGGGAGGAGGCAAGGAAACACTGCCCCACCTGATTTCAACAGCTCATGAGGATGGTAATAGAATACACTGCAACCCAGGACACAAGAAAAATATTTGGTAGCCAAAATTAAAGTGATTTAATGCTCTATTCATCCATATGCCTTGCTATTTAATCTCTTTATAAATGAATTTCCTTGGTTGGAGTTTTCTATTGATCAAAAGGAAACTTTGAAGCAGTGCTTTGACGGAGTGAAAAGTTTCCATGCCTCTTTTCTTCAGACTAGGAAGCTTTATGTTTTCTTCTGGGTAATACAGCTGGAACCAAGGATTTATTTGATTAAGACTCTTGTTCCTTATATTAGCTTTAGGTGAATAAGAATATAAGGTAGTTGAAATGCAAAATTGCTATACTAAAAAATTTACACAGTATTGTTCATTAAACATAGAAGTTCATAAGAGATGTTTTCTAATTATAGTGGAACAATGAACAGTAAAGATATATTTAGATACTTGTCATTCTTTGTTTACTGGATTAACTTCTTAAAATACAAATTCTCCCTCATTTGTTCATCATTTCCCCTACTGTATTTCCTACATTCTTCATAAATTAATCTCTTCCCTTATCTTCTAAATTTTCAAAGCAACCACCTGTCTCTGGACTGTCTGCCAGTCACTTTTTCAGAACTAGTGGCTTTGGTTTACTTGGCGGGAAAGTAAATATGAAGGAGTGTCAGGTGTTCCTGGAGATAAGGTTATCAGATATAAAATATCCAAGACTGACAAAAATAATTATAGTTCTAAAAGTAAGTTTAGAACTTATTTTAGTTTATCTTAATTTAGTTGCTTTCCAAGGTGTACTTACTTTCTGACTTCTAAATTATTTTGTGAGTGATGCAGAGATTTTAATCACAGAGGTGAGGGCTAGAGCAGTAATCCCAAAAACTGCCCTTCTGCTGAATTCCTCAGAAATATCTTGAATACTGAAAATATTGAGTTTTGTTGATGAGAATACAAGCCCTACATTGAAATTTCTTGACTTTCTAGAATTATGATAGTAAAATTTTCTGAGTAGATTTGCTGTCCCTGAGGAGTCCTACCACCAGCTACCACTGTCTTTGAAGAGACAATAGGAGAAACTTCGAGATAATTGCAAAAAAGAGCAATTATCAACATAAAAAAGAGATGAATAAACAATAACCTAAACCACTTAGTTTCTGTGGTGACTCTTCAGTACTTACATGAGTGAACAATTGTAGTGGTTTGGCCCAAAATACTCATTACTGTTTATCTTCTGTCAGATAAGAATTAGGAGAAACGCAAAGCAGGCACCAAACTTGAAAGAATATAAAGAAGTTTATTAACAGACCTAAAAGAAGGGAAAAAAAACATTATACCACCTTCAGAACTCTCCTCCTCCCCCCACCTTCCTCCCTTCTCCCACTGACAATGTAAAAAGACAACCCTTAAGATGTTCAGTCTGTTTACCACTTCCATAATAACCTTGTTCAGTCCATTTAGAAAGAGAAGTCTCTTCTTGCTCGTGCTATGAAAACAGTATCACACCGAGACAGCCACCCACTTCCAAATATTGTTCAGTCCATTTAGGAAGAGGAGTCTCTCTGCTCACCTGTGAGTCCCTTCCCCCGACTTGCAGCTTTTCCCGCAACTGCTTTCGAGGGTCCACTCTTGAAGTTTTTTGGGGTACAGTTTTAAGGTTGAGCCGTTCAGAAACAAAAAAACAGAGGCACTTCTCCTTCCCTGGGAGCAAAGGGTCTTCCTCATCTTCATCGTTAGGACTATCTCTGGGAGCATCTCTAGGGACTGAGGTTTTCACCTTTTCCATTTGGAGCAAAAGTCCTCATCTGGTCCATCTCTCGTCCAAAATTCTCATGAAATTACAGCTGCGTCAGCATCTGCCTATCTCAGCGCAGGTGCTTTTGCTTATGAGTTGGACACTCCACCCCACAGATGTTCATGAAATTACAACGGGATACTCTGATATATCATAACTTCACAACAGAATTTCAGCTTTAAGCATCTCCACTCTCTCTTCCCTCAAGTTTTCAGCTCTTCACAGTAATAAAAGGGTTAATATCACCTCGGCCTTGCAGCTGGAATTTTTCTTATTGCAGTAGAGAGGGGGGAGAGCCAAGTCGCTCCGGCTGCCCACGGCAAGGCAGTGGAGGGGGGTTCCATGGCTGGAACAGGTCCATCGACTCCAGGATGGCCGTGGCCCGACCCGGCCTGGCCCAAGCAGGGCCTGGCTGGGCCCGCTGGCCCCCACACGGGGCCTGCAGCCACCTGTGCCAGCGCCGGAAACGAGAGAGAGCTTGGGGGGGAGTTTGTCTATTCTTAAGTGTGGATCACAGAGGCAGTCACAACTTTAAGTGGCTTAAAGAATTGTCCATATTCAAACTGGCCAGCTGATAGGTTCTATCAGGTCCCAGAGGAAACTGTAAGCCCCCCTTAGCAAGGACATCCCTTCTGGGACTATGCTTGCTAACCTATGACAACAATTTCACTGGAAAGGGATAAGATCAGTCTGTACTGTTATGATAAATGGATGTGGATTTTTAACAAACAAGATTTTTTCAATGCCAGTGTACTAGTTTGAAAACAAACCAGTGGGAGACACCAAGTCAGAATAACAATTTAATAGGGAAATGAAAAGAGGGGGAAAAAAATAAAGGCAGAAAACACTGGGTTAAACTGACAGAGTCAAGATACAACCTGACTCCCTGTTAGTCAGGGTGGTGGTAGCAGTCTGGTAGAATGGTGGTTGCAGCCCTCCTGAAGCAGTGATCCTGTAGAAAAAGGGCCTGATTTTCCTCAGAAAGTCCAGTGGTGGCTGTGTAGCTCCTGTCCTCTGGAAATCCAGTGGAAAGGGTTGTCTCTGGTGTTCAGAGTCCCAGATTATATCCACGATGGGATGCTTGGTTCCTCCCTCTGGATGGAGCATCTCACAATAGGGTAATGAGTCATGAGGCCAAGTGTTGATTAGGCTCATTAACAGAAGATAGTCCGGAGGGAGTTATCTCTGAGTCATGCAGCAGGACAATGATGGGCCATTAACAGCAAGATAGTCTGGGGGGAGGAGGCAAGGAAACACTGCCCCACCTGATTTCAACAGCTCATGAGGATGGTAGTAGAATACACTGCAATCCAGGACAGCCAGAATCTCGATTTCTATGCTCTAATTTTTCTTAGGCAGTATGAAATGACACTGTTGCCTCTCTTCAGGCAGAGGAATGTGTTTTGTGCACTAATTCAGATCTTTAGGAATATGGAAGAAAGAAATATATTTAAAT